>NC_089586.1:13047261-13379012 GCF_019320115.1 Miscanthus floridulus
TTACAAGCTAGAATTGTTTAGACGATCTCTTCCTAGCTCGACACCTTAATTACTTGATTAGCATCTTTTATAAGGTGCATGTGAACATAATAGAGGGGTGTAGTCTTGGCTAGACCGAATAGTTTAATTCTGCATTTGTTTTGGTTAGCTAGTGTGATTAGATTTTAGAAAGGACTATTCACCCCCCTCTAGTCTGCCATATTGACCCTACACTCAACCACCACCTTCACCATGCCCAAAGGCATCCCTGCCCCTCCTCGCGCTCCTACGCTAGCAACTGCGGTGTTCACTGCCACTCCAATGCCACTGGCCCCTCGTCCTCTGTCTCGTCCTTGGTGGTGTGGCAAGGACAAGGGATGGGGTAACAACACCTGGCATGCTCCTAGTCCATGGTCCAACCCATGGAGTGGCTCATTTCAGATGTGGCCTATGCCAGGCCAGGGGATTCTAGGTGCTCGCCTGGGTGGAGGTCCGTTCCATAAACAATTCCATCCACTGCCACCGTTTTCGGGCGCTGCTCTGGGCGCACCTTGTTGCGGCTCCTCAGCCCTGCTACTCCTATGGCGCCCACCCCTACAGTCGTGGCGCCTATGACCTCCATGGCGCCCTTGACTCGACAGCGTCCTAGAACTAGGCTGCCCTGGCCAACGTTTTCAACAAGATGACGCTGCAGCAGCCCGATGCCAATTGGTACATGGACTCAGGTGTGTCCTCGCATCTTTCATCATCTTTCAGTAATCTCTACTCCATCAGCTCCTCTCTTCCTTCCAATTCCAACATCATCGTTGGTAATGGCACCCATCTTCCTATTACTTGTTCTAGTCAAGCCTTGCTACCTAATTCCCACTGTCCTCTCCACCTTTCCAATGTCCTTGTATCTCCTCAAGTCATAGCTAATTTTTCTTTTAGTTTGCAAATTTACCAAAGATAATTGGTGTTCTATTGAATTTGACCCCTTTGGTTTATTTGTGAAGGATCTCCACACCAGGACAGTGCTCCACCATTGTGATAGCTCTAGAGATCTTTATCCGCTCCTTTCGATGCCCACTTCACATCCTTGAGTCACGTTGGCTGCTCTGGAGACTACTTGGCACTAATGGTTGGGGCATCCCGGCATCCAAGTCCTCTCTCGTTTGTGTTCCAATAAATCTATTTTTGTTATTCCTAGTGATCATGACACCTCCTTGTGCCATGCATGTTAGTTGGGTCGTCACTGTCATTTGACTTTTTCTAATTCCTTGTCCAGGGCCTCTAAACCTTTTTAGTTAATTCAATGTGATCTATGGACATCTCCTATTATGAGCATATCCGGCTCCAAATACTATCTTGTGTGTTTGGATGATTTCACTCTTTATTTGTGGACTTTTCCGCTTAAACTAAAATTTGAACATTCACCACTTTGCGCAATTTTCATAGCTATGTGCTCACACATTTCAATTGTCGTATATAGTTTGTTCAAAGCGACAACGGTCGTGAATTCAACAACAATGCAGCCCGCTCTTTTTTCCTTCAATAAGGTATTCATCTTCGTCTTTCTTGCCCTCACACATCCCAACAAAATGGCAAGGTTGAATGTGTCATTCTCTCCTTCAATAATATCATGCTCACCTTGTTATTCCAAGCATCTATGCCGCCTGCATATTGGGTCGAATCCCTTTGAACTACAACTCATCTTTTTAATCTTCACCCTAGCAAAACCCGTCAAAATTGCACCCCCACCAAGCTCTTTTTGATACACTACCCACATATGACCATCTCTGAGTTTTTGGATGTCGTTGTTATTCTAACCTCTCCGCCACCATGCCTCATAAACTTTCCCCCCATTCTGCTGAATGTGTCCTCCTTGGTTTTTCTAAAAACCACAAAGGCTATCGTTGCCTTGATCTCACCACCAACCACATCATCATCTCCCATCACGTGGTCTTTGATGAACACCAATTCCTATTTGTGCACAACTCACTGGCACCTTTGAGTGCCTATGATTTTTTTGGATGATGCATATGTTGATCCGGTTGTGCCTAGTGGCATTCCAATGACGACATCCACATCTGCTGACCCTTCAGCGGTCACGCCGGCACTAGTTCCGCTTCATCTTCAGCAGCAAACGGTGCTCTACCAGTGCTAGCTCTAGTCGTGGCACCTGTCCCTGAAGCTAGTCATCGTCAAGGGTCGGGGCCTGATGTGGCTCTCATCCCTCTGTACCAAGGGTAGGGGCCAAGCGCGACACCCATTCCTATGCATGGTCTAGGCCAAGAGCCTAGACTAGGAGCACCTGTAGCTGGTTTGGGACACCAACCCCGGGACCCTACTTGTTGGGTATCGATATTAGGGATACCCAAAGCAAGGGAGTTAGCGCCCACACTAACTTCCTCGGATGGCTCAAGATGTATTAAAAGGTCTTGCCCGGCCCCAAAGTCATGGGCTCCGTCTCGCCCGACCTCGACGCCATGGGGTCTGTCTCACCCTACCCCTTGGGTGCGGGCTCCATCTCGCTCGACCCCAAGGATGCAGGCTCCATCTCGCCCGACCTCAAGGCTACGCGCTCCATCTCACCCAACCCAAGGACGTGGGTTCTGTCTCACCCAAGGCCACGGGCTTCATCTCTCCCGACCTCGAGGCCACGGGCTCTATCTTGCCCAACCTCGAGACCATGGGCTCCATCTCGCCTGACCCCTTAGGTGCGGGCTCCGTCTCGCCCAACCCCAAGGACACGGTTTTTGTCTCACCCAAGGTCGTGGGCTCCGTCTCGCCCAACCTCGAGGACGCGGGTTCCATCTCGTCCGATAAGGACCCATACCACCGCCAACCACTCCAGGTCCAAGCGTATGGGCCTGGGTCAAAACTCTAATGCCAGGAAAAAGGTTGGCATGCCTCGATATAACCCATGGTCATGACAGGCCATACCTAGGGATTCACATCAACAACAGTGTCAGGCGTGCCAGTGATGTTCTGCCTAATCCTCGTACGGACGCTGACAGGCGCGTTAGTTCACCACGACGTCCACCGGGATGGAGTGGAATGCCATGACCGGTAGATGACTCCTACGCATGGTGCCAGTGATGAATAGGGCCACGACATGGAGCCGTCCCTGTTAACATCTACAAGATTAGTGGGACCCGCATGAAGGAGAAGGACTCGGCAACCCTAGAAGCGTTCTTCTCTATCTCATTCTTCTCCTTTTCCTCCTCTATAACCCGTACTTTCCCTTCACCTATAAAAGGGGAAGCAGGGCGCCCCATGAAAGGGGGATCTAAATAGAAGAGCACGATAGGAGCACATGGCTGAGCGGTAAGCGAGCTATCAGCACCCGTTCACTCCTTCCACCAGAGACTTGGGATCCTCTCCCTCTCTCACCTATTTGTAACCCTTACTGCAAACCAAGTGCCAGTAACACGAGCAGCAGTGAACTAGACATAGGGATGTTTCACCTGAACCAGTGTAAACCCTTATGTCCTTTGAGCACACCATCTGAGCTAGACGTGTAAATACAAATTTACTCGTCGGTGGTCCAAAAACACCGACAGTTGGCGCGCCAAGTAGGGGCTTTTTGCGCGTCTCAACATCCACATGAGGCCTCAGATGGCTAGTCATGGTGTCAGCTAGGTCCTGGGCACGTATGTGTGCTTCAAGAACCTAGACTTCATTATTACAATGGAGGGAGAGTTGGCGTAGGTTCCCGCCGCCGTTTAGCCTCTCCACTCCGCCGACCTCGACCCGATCGCCGAGGCACTTGAGGAGCTACAACTTCACGCACTAGAGGCCCATGCCCTTGGGAGCGACTAGCTCCTCGGCTTCGATTACGGGAGGCTAGAGCGCCCGCTCGGTGCCTTCCTAGGACCTCGACCATCCTAGGAGGATCTGTGCCGCCTCACCTTCTTGTTCACCAATGTCATGATGCAGCTTATTGAAGGAGAGCCGCTCTCCCTAGAATAACTCATCCGGAGCACCCCGACAGCGCTCCTGTTTGGTATGCACGACATCATAGAGACCGTTGGCCACCTTGTGGCGCAGCACATGCACCCATCCCCTATGAATGACGAGTTTGTGGGGATGACCGAATATGTCACGGAATCTTTCCATGACCTTCTCGCGGGAGAATCGGAGTCGCCCTCCGACTCTGACTCCAGTAGGGGAACCATCACCCCTCGTGAGAATGTTTCATGGTAGGTACCCCTGAGGGATACATCAAAACCATCCACAAGGGAGGGGCTACCCCAACAGATGACCTCGACGACGAGGTCGAGGGGGATGCAGGGGCCCCAACTCGCCTGCGGGTAGACCAGCTAAGGGCGCAGCACCAAGAGCTCAAAGAAGCACGACTCCAGCTTGAGCGGGAATGCGCGGAGCTCGAGCGAGAGATCAAGCGCCATGGAGATGGTGGGTGTGCGCCTGCTGTGACCCGCGATGTGAATCGGAGGATCATCGAGGATGACGAAGCCATCCCACACTTCACCCAGGCAAGCCAGAACATTGCTACCGCGGTGGCCTTGTTCTGGGGACTTCCAAAGCCCATGACACCCGAGGATCGTCAGGCCCATCGCGAGATTCGCACGCTACTCGAGCGTATGGCGGTGCAGTAGGCCGAGAGATCGCTGTCCCAATGATGCGAGCTTGACGCCAGCCAGCGCGTGCCCTCAGAGTGACCCGACAGGGACATGTCAGTCCACTAGGCATAGCGAGGCAGTAGGCCGTGCGCCGTGGCCCCATTGCATGAGCGTCTCGGCCTCCACCATGACGCGCGCAACACCCTCGATGCCCGCAGGCGTGCCCATGGCGATGAGAGGGAGGAGGCTAGCCATGGCTACCACCCTCGTTGTGGCGGATGCTACGATAGCGGCAAGGACCGAAGCTTGAGCCCCGACTTGATAGGACCTTAGGCCTTTGGTCGACACATCCTCAATGCCGTCTTCCCACCGTGGTACCGACCGCTGACCAACATCCTAAAATACACCAAGGGAACAAACCCTGGACTATGGCTCAAGAATTATTGGCTTGCTTGCCAAGCCAATGGAGCGGATAGTGACAATTTCATTACCTGCAAACTTCCATTGTTCCTGGCCGATTCGGCACGAACATGGTTGGAACACCTTCCACCCAACCAAATCTAAAGTTGGGCGGACCAAAAAGAGATCTTCGTGGGAAACTTCCAAGGCATATACACGCATCCTAAGAACCCATGGGATCTCAGAAACTATCAACAGAAGTCTAGGGAAACTCTTCATGGGTACATCCGACGCCTCTCTCGGCAGTGCAACGAGCTGCTCGACATTTCCGACGCTGACATCATAGGAGCTTTCCTATCTAGGACCACTTGCGAGTCCCTAGTTCACAAGCTGGGACATAAGGGCCCACAAACCACCAAGGTGCTCCTCGACATTGCCACCAGCTATGCCTCGGGCGAGGAGGCAGTCAAGGTGATTTTTGACCGCCCCAAGGGCAAGGCAAAGCAGGACGAGGACACCGACGAAGGCACCTCCAACTGCCCCAACAAGAATAAGAATAAGTAGCGATGCTCTAGAGCCTGAGGATGACCCCTAGCCAGGCCATTGGCTACACGCCAATCTTCATGGTCTATGGTTCCGAGGCTATCCTCCCAACCAACCTCAATTATGGAGCACTGAGGGTAAAGGCATACGATGAACAGGGAGCCAAGGCGTCCCTCGAGGATGCCATGGACCAAATAGATGAAGCACGCAATGTTGCCCTCCTTCGCTCGGCCAAGTACCAGCAAGTATTGTGCCGGTACCACAGCCGTCGAGTGCGGGGTCGGGCCTTCAACGTTGGGGGCCTTCAACATCGAACAAGCAACAAGAATCGTCATAAGCTCTCTCCGCCGTGGGAGGGACCATACGTTGTCATGGAGATGCTCCGACCAAGCACCTATAAGCTCAAGACCATCGATGGCGAAGTCTTCATCAACGCCTGGAACAACGAACAACCACATCACTTTTACCCTTAATCTACGCACGTTTTCTCTTATCGATTTCGCTATCGACTCCTCGATCTTCAGTGACGCTCGACCCCAGCAATGGCAAGGGGTTGGGCCTCACTTGAGGGCTGATAAGAGCATATCTATCTGGTAGACATTCTCTATGCCTGACCCTTTCTCACGTTAAGATCTAGAAGCAAGGGTTGTGGAAACAAACGCTGAGTAAAACTGGTCGGACCGCAAGAAACCTAAGCCCCAATGGCTATGGCCTTTTTGCTCACCAGCGTGATCAGAGTTTTTGCAATCACCCTGAGCTTTTTAGCCTTAACTACGAAAAGAGTCAAAATGCATTAAAGAGTATATCTACCCGGCAAACATTCTCTATGACCGACCCTTTCTCACGTTAAGATCTTGAAGCAAGGGTTGTGGAAACAAACGCTGAGTAAAACTGGTCGGACTGCAAAAAACCTATGCCCCAGCGGCTATGGCGTTGTTGACACCATTTTTTGCACGTGTCAAAATGATCGGAGTGGACTAATCGGCAAGGGGAAAGTTACTGTATACTCTGATAGCCGATGAAGGCCAGCTTGTAAAGATGGTTGCCGATAGCTGGTGGTGGTCGATGGAAAGGTTGATTTAGACTCGGGCGTTGCCGATGAGGTTGGAGGTGTTTTTGTCGATGCCGATGAAGGGAGGCTTGAAGACTACTGCCGATGAAACAGGGAGTATGCCGATGAAGGAAGACTTGAAGACTACTGCCGATGAAGCAGGGAGTATGCCGATGGGAAGGAGGACGGTGAGATTTCCATCGTAATTGAGGCGGACAGGGAAATAGATAAGAGTTGATTTCCTTTTCTATATTTGTTAGAGTATGATTCATGTAAGAGTCACGTGTTTCCTTAGATATGGGCTTGGTGTTCTAGTTGTGTTTGGTTGTGTCTCTTTAGATCAGGGTATAAATATGGAGTGAGGGGCAATGTAATGAAGATATATCAATCAATATCAAAACCAATTTTTACTCCTATTTGCATCTACTTACTTTTCGGCGACTTCGTCAATTTGTATACTTTTTTCTTTTTACGAGTTCTCATTGATTCGGCGAGCTGCATCGCTTCAGTGCGACCTTCGGCGATTCTCGAGTTCCACGTGAGTACCTCTTGGCCGTGACTTCCGGGCGTATCGCTGTTGTCAGGACCAAAGTGCTCGTATCTTCATCCTTGTCGATTAATAGGTCAAATCGACTGGCACGCTTTGGATATCGATTCGGGTATTAGCCCTTTGTGTTTGCAGATCCACTTTTGCATCAACACATCTTTTGGCACGCCCGGTGGGACCAATCAATCCGATCAATATGTTCAATTCTGAGATCGATGCGGGGAACATTATCGCGGTATCAGAAGAAGATCTTAAGGAAGAGCAGAGGCAGGCTATGGAAAAGGCTGTAGAAGAATACAGGCAGCTTTGTCTGAAATCGTTTAGCCTGAACAAGAGTGGACAAGTCATCCAGAAGCAAGATTTGCCGTTGCCTCGGCAGGTTACCTTTGACTCCAATCTTGGTAAACTTCAAGAGATGGTTAATTCTGCAGTAAATCATGCTTTGATTAATCATTCCAATGTGCTATCCAATACTGTTCATAATGCTGTGGTTCGAACTCTCAAAGAAGGACAAGCGGCACCGCATTACGTTGGGCCTGCCTATCACCAACCAGAGCCGGCATCTGTCAATACTCCATCGGCTCCCTCGGCCGTTGTGGGTACAGAAGTTACTTCTTCTCCAGTATCGGCAGGCTTACCTAATATTCAATCTACACCGATACGATCAGGAGGACGAATTCATCTTAGTACAGATCTATCGGCATCAGCTATGTCAGGCCCTGTGTCTCAGAATAGCCAGATTCCTACTAATTGGTGGGGATATGGTATGCCTCCGGAGTCATCTGCTTTCAATCCTGGATTACCTCAAGTGTTTGATGCAGTAGGAAAAGCTCCTATACCATCGGCTGTTTCGCCGATGGCTCAAGTGCCTCAATATGCCACAGCAACTACTGTGCAATCAACTCCAGGAGGTTTCCATATGCCTTTGGTTCAAGTACCCAATTCAAGTCCATCGGCAAGCTTACTGCCGATGCAGCAGAAAGCCCCTGCTATGAGTCAAACTGGGGTTCAGTTCATGCCTCAAGCTGGTTATAATTATCCAACAATGTCAGCAAATTACCAGCCATCGATAAGTTTTGTACCGATGAGTTCTAATAATGGTTGGTCAGGACAGTTACCTGTTCAACATACAGTTCAGCAAAATCAGCAGGTTGCAGGGATTCAACAAGGTCATATGCAAGCTGGTTTTCAGAATCAAGCATCGGCAGCTCAGCCGATGAATCCTTTCCAACAGGTTAATGGACCACAAGTAACAGCAAATATGCCAATTGCTGGAGATCGTGGGCCACAAAGATATGTGGAGGGATATCAGCAGGCACTTCCTGTAGAAATTCAGCCAGTTCGTCATCAGGAGGCTGATGCTTTTTGGGCCAATAGGATAGCAGAAATTATGAAGGATCAGTTTGGGATAAAGCCCAAGGTCAATACTTATTCTTATCGGACTCCATATCCTCCTGCATATGATTTAATTCCTCTCCCAAATCGGTACAAGGTACCAGATTTCACTAAATTCTCCGGGCAAGATGACACATCAACAATGGAACACGTCAATCGCTTCATTATTCAATGTGGAGAGGCAACTAGCAGAGATGAATTAAGAGTTCGATTATTTTCATCATCTTTGTCTAGATCGGCATTTACGTGGTTCATTTCATTACCACCAAATTCTATTATTACCTGGGCTGATCTAGAAAAACAATTTCATAAGTATTTCTTTGCTGGAATCCATGAAAAGAAGCTTACCGATTTAGTAAAATTGAGACAGCGCAATGATGAATCGGTAGAGAGCTTTGTGCAAAGGCTACGAGATGTAAAAAATAAGTGCTATAGTCTGGTGCTGGATGATCGGCAGCTTGCCGATCTGGCTTTCCAAGGGTTATTGCCACATCTTAAAGACAGATATGCTTCTCAGGAGTTTGAAAGTCTCAGTCATCGTGTGCAAAGGATCTCTGATCAAGATACTAGGGTTTTTGAACCTAAAAAGAATTGGAGTAGAAAGGTATCATTTGTTGAAGAAGTAGGAGATTCTGATTCTGATGAAGAACCAGTTATCGGCTTAGCTAAGTGGGTTAAGAATAAAAAGTCGATATCTTGTCCCTTTGGTCAAAAAGAGCCAGAAAAGTTTACCTTTGATATCACTAAGGCCAACAAGATATTTGATCTTCTGCTTCAAGAGGGCCAAATTAAGCTGTCACCTAATCATGTGATCCCATCGGCAGAAGAGTTGAAGAAGATCTTGTACTGCAAATGGCACAATGCAACTTCACACAGTACAAATGAGTGCAAGGTGTTCAGGCAACAGTTACAATCGGCTATTGAATCTAGGAGAATTAAGTTTGGTACTTCCAATGCCTAGAGGCCGATGAAAATTGATCAACACCCTTTTCCAGCAAATACGTTGGAGGCCAAAGGGAAGACCAAAGTATTGACGTCAGAGGCTGCTGAGAAAAACGCATCAGTGGATCCCCAACATCGGATAACTACCGATGATGCAAAAAGTAAGGGTTTGCTGGGAGAAAGCAGTAGTTCCAAAAACCTTCCTCGACCTGGCATTGTGATTACTCATCGAAGGCAGCAGGAGAGTTGGCGTCAGCAAAATGACCGATATCGACAACAGCAAGAAGAGAGACGTCGGGAAGAATGGCATCGACATAAAGATCATTGGAGGTTCCCGTTTTTCATCCATTGCTGGGAAGAAGGTATTAAATTGCCAACTGTTGAAAATTGCCCTGAGTGCAATGGTTATTATGGGGTCAATCGGTCAGAAAGGAGGTTTCAACCTGGCAATCAGGGTTTATTTATCAATGAGCCGATCAGAGGCAGAGCATCAGTGCATGATCGGCTGGGGGGCAGACTTAGTGTACATGAAAGGCTTGGTAAACGCGCTGGATATTTTCCAAGGAATCAAGAGGAGCTTGAGGAAATGGCAAATGCAAGAGTTCCCGATGAGGAAATATTCTACAGGGACCCTAATATACACCGTGTAGAGTCAACTAGGACCTGTTATCAGCCGGTTTAGAAAACCAAGTTTCCTCGATGGTGCCCGGAGGGTCTGACAAAGACGCAGAGAAGGAGGATGCAACGTGAGCGTCAGGAGGATTTATACCAAGAGGAAAATTCCTCCAATGAGAGGTCCGGTCATCAGCAGTGGCAGGTAAAACACAAAAATAAGGGTCCATCGGCAGATGTTAATATGGTATTCATGTTGCCGATGGAGTTTTTGGCGTTATCTGATAATGAGGAAGAAGTTGTTCTCTCTGATCAAATAGCTCAGTTGACACTAGATCCAATGATGGCTGTTTTTGAGAAACCTACCGATGACGAGAGACAGCATCTTAAGGCTTTGTTTGTGAAAGGCAGAGTTGATGGGCAGCCTGTATCTAAGATACTTATCGACGGAGGGGCTGCGATTAATATTATGCCTTATGTGATGTATTGGAAACTTGGTAGGGGAGATCAAGACTTGACCAAAACCGATATGATGCTGAAGGATTTTGAAGGCAATGTGTCACCGGCTAAAGGGGCAGTATGTGTTGAATTGACCATCGGCAGTAAAACCTTGCCGACGACGTTCTTTGTTATTAATGGCAAGGGTGCATATAATTTGCTTCTAGGGAGGGATTGGATTCATGCTAATTGTTGTGTTCCTTCTACAATGCATCAATGCCTCGTACAGTGGATTGGGGATAAGATTGAGGTTGTCCCTGGTGATTCTTCTTATATCATCGCATCGGCAGAATCAGATACTTATGAGCGAACTAAATGCATATCAGGAGAAGTTTGGGAAAAAGAGTTCCTTAGAGTTGCTGATTATGAAATTCCACCGATCCAAGCAGTCGGTTCTGAAGAAGAGTTTTAATGGATAGGTTTGCCGATGATGGAAAATTAGGTCAAGGGTTCACATCGGCAGATGATTTAGTAGAAGTAGATATTGGTAATGGCGATAGGCCAAGACCTACTTTTACTAGTGCTAAGTTAGATTCCAAGTGTAAGCAGCAAATAATTGATTTGTTAAAAGAGTATAAAGATTGTTTTGCTTGGGATTATACTGAGATGCCTGGGTTAGACCGATCGGTAGTTGAACATCGGTTACCTATCAAATCTGGATTTTGGCCACATCAGCAGCCAGCGCGCCGATGCAACCCTAATATACTTCCTGATATTAAGGCCGAAATAACTAAATTAATTGAGGCAAAGTTTATTCGGCAGTGTTGATATGCAGAGTGGATCTCTAATGTGGTTCCTGTTTATAAGAAAAATGGAAAACTTCGTGTTTGTATTGATTTCAGGAATCTCAACAAAGCCACACCGATGGATGGCTATCCAATGCCGATTGCTGATTTGTTGATTGATGCTGCAGCCGGACAGCAAATTATCAGCTTCATGGATGGTAATGCAGGTTACAATCAAATATTCATGGCTGAAGAAGATATTCCCAAGACTGCTTTCAGATGTCCAGGTCATGTGGGGTTGTTTGAGTGGATAGTTATGACGTTTGGTTTGAAAAATGCCGGCGCTACTTATCAGAGAGCTATGAACTTTATTTTTCATGAATACATCGGCACATTGGTAGAGATCTACATTGATGATGTGGTGATTAAGTCTGGAGATGTTACAAAACATTTAGCCGATCTACGAAAGATACTGGAGTGCACAAGGAAGCATGGATTGAAGATGAATCCTAATAAATGTGCATTTGGTGTATCGGCAGGACAATTCTTGGGTTTTATGGTACATCAGCGGGGCATCGAAATCAGTAGGAAGTCTATTGATGCGATTAACAAGGTGGTTGCTCCTATCAATAAGACTGAATTGCAATCTTTGATCGGTAAGATTAATTTCATTAGAAGATTTATATCTAATCTGTCGGGTAGGATCAAGGCTTTCAGTCCACTACTTAAATTGAAAGCCGATCAGGAATTTGTATGGGGAGCTGAGCAGCAATTAGCCCTCGATGAAATTAAGAAATATTTAATAAATCCTCCAGTGCTAGTTCCACCTCAACACGGGAAGCCTTTCAGGTTATATTTGTCAACTGATGATACAGTTATCGGTTCAGCTCTTATTCAAGAATTTGAAGGGAAAGAACGTGTTATTTATTATTTGAGCAGAAGATTAGTGGATGCTGAGACGAGGTATTCGGCCGTCGAAAAATTGTGTCTGTGTTTATACTTTTCTTGTGTTAAATTAAGGCATTATTTGTTATCTGCCGAATGTACGGTCATATGCAAAGACGATGTAGTCAAGTATATGCTGTCGATGCCGATATTAAGTGGTAGAATCGACAAGTGGATTTTAGCATTATCAGAATTTGAACTACGTTACGAATCAACTAAGGCAGTTAAAGGGCAAGTGATGGCTGATTTTGTCACTCAGCATTGTAATACAGTGGACTCTCTGGAGGTTGCTCCCTGGACACTTTTCTTCGATGGGTCCACATGTGGTGAAGGAGCAGGTATCGGCATTGTGTTAATTTCACCTCAAGGAAGGAAGTATGAGTTTTCATTGCCGATTGTTGCTACGTCGACGAACAATCAGGCTGAATACCAAGCCTTGATAAAAGGGTTAGAATTACTGAAGGAGATACGTGCCGATGCTGTTGAAATCTTTGGTGATTCTATGCTAGTTATAAATCAATTGGTTGGAATTTATGAATGCCGAAGTGAAGCTTTGATTTCGTATTATGAAAGATGTTTGCAATTGTTGAAAGGATTTAGAGATTTTCGTCTTGAACATATCTCTCGATTGCATAATGAGGAAGCTAATCGACTAGCTCAGCATGCTTCAGGGTATCAGCCTATTCAGGAAGTGCTAACATCGGCAGTTGATACTGATGACTGGAGGAAGGAGATTGTCGATTATTTAAAGGATCCATATAGAAAGGTTGAGAGACGTATAAGGTTCCAAGCTACCAAGTATGTGCTCCTCGATGATGAATTATATTATCGGACTATAGATGGAGTTTTACTTAGATGTGTTAGCAGTGATGAATCGAAAAGCTTGATGGGTGAAATTCATGAAGGAGTGTGTGGGGCGCATCAATCGGCTTTCAAGATGAAGTGGATGATCAGAAGGAATGGATACTATTGGCCGACTATTCTTGAAGATTGTTTTAAATATTTTAAAGGATGTCAGGGGTGTCAAAAGTTTGGTAATATTCAAAGAGTGCCTGCATCGGCTATGAACCCTATAATCAAACCTTGGCCGTTCTGGGGATGGGCTATCGATCTCATTGGTCAGATTTATCCGCCATCGAGCAAAGGACATAAATTTATTCTGGTTGCTACCGACTATTTCACAAAATGGGTTGAGGCAATTCCTTTAAAAAAGGTGACATCGGCTAATATGATTGATTTTGTGAAAGAGCATATTGTTTACCGATTTGGTATTCCTCAGACTATCACTACCGATCAGGGTACTATGTTTACATCAGGAGAATTTGATGAGTTTGCTGTAGGTATGGGAATTAAAATTTTAAATTCTTCTCCATATTATGCTCAAGCTAATGGTCAGGCTGAGGCTTCTAACAAAGGGATTATCAAACTCATTAAGCGCAAAATTGAAGAAAATCCTAAGAGGTGGCATACAGTATTAAATGAAGCCTTGTGGTCATTTCGGATGTCATATCATGGTGCAACCAAAGTGACGCCTTATCAGTTAGTATATGGACACGACGCGGTATTGCCTTGGGAAATTAAAACTGGATCTAGGCGAATACGTTCTCAAGATCAGCTGACAGCCGATGATTATGATATTCTTATGAAGGATGAGTTGGAAGATGTGACGGGTCATTGGTTAAGGGCTTTAGTTAGCATCAAAGAAAACAAGAAAAGAGTAGCCAGATGGTATGACAAGAAGGTGAAGGTAAAGGAGTTTGCCGATGGGGATCTGGTCTGGAAATTGATTTTACCGATTGGGACTAAAAGTTCAAAGTTTGGAAAGTGGTCTCCCAATTGGGAAGGTCCATATCGGATAAATCAGTCTGTTCCTGGTAACGCATATATTCTAGAAACCCTCGAAGGGGTTGTGTTTCCCAGAGCATTAAATGGAAAATATTTAAAGAAATATTACCCTAGTATCTGGATAGATGCATAAAAGTATAAGTGCCGATAACAGTCCTATCGGCTAGAATTATGCAAGGATGTCAATGTCTCATAAAGTGCCTATACAATAAACAAGATTACAAGTTCAACAAGGATTGGATAGCTAATATCGCACGCAGGCGAATCTGGTCGGCTTCCTCCATTTCTTTGATGTCGTCATCGGCAGCACCCTCCACAGGCTTGAGTTTTTTCTTCATGGCCAAAGCTTTGCGAGCCTGGATATCTATTTCTTGCTGAAGGGCTTTGATAGCATTGGGTAGCTGGCTGGCTTCTTGTTGAGCATGAGTTAAGGCTGCATTGACTTCTTTCAATTCAGCCAATAGAGCCATCTTCCTTGCCGATAAATCCAAGATTTTCTGCTCAAGTTCAGCACCCGAAGTCTGCAAGTTGCCGATGCCCTTGTGCTTCTCATCGGCAATTTGTTTCAGTTGTAGCATCTCTTCTTTGAGTTGAGCCTGAGCTGCTCTATCAGCAATACGTTGAGCAGCCTGTTGATATTGTAGTTGGCGGCTTTCTAAATGGGCTGCTGAGAAGAGTACTTCTTCAACATCGGCAGGGACCTGGCCACGGATTGTTTTGAAAATTGCCTTTGCGGGGTCCGAATCATCTACCAGTTGGGCAGTATCCTGCTGTAGCAAGTTCAGGAGAGTTTCCAACTTGGACTTAGTTTCTGTCGATATTGTTCCCAGTGCAAGGGAAGAACTTGTTTCCTCTCCATCATCGTCAGAGACGTCAATAGCAAAGGAGAATAGGCTGTTTGGGGAGTCTTGTTCCTAAGGAAAAGAAAAGGAGGTCGGTTAAGGATAAGTATGAGTATTGTAAATCAGCTAGGTTAATCGGTTTACCTGTTTCAAGGCAATTTCCTATGCTTGACTGGAGGAAGCAACCTGGAGTATGCCGTGTGGGGGATCGGCTGAGCTTGCCGATGGGATGTCCTCTGTGACTTCATCGGTGGTTGGCTCTTGAGGTATGATGACCGATGACATTGGGGCAGATGTAGGGATCGGCATAGACCTTTGTCGTTTTGGCTGTGCCTCAGCATCTGTTAAAGCTTTGCGCTTTGCTTGGGCATCGGCAACGATTGGCTGGGGGGCATCGGCACTTGTTGGTTGTGAAGCTTGGACGTCTGGTACGCTTGCCGATGTACCCAATTGTTGCTGCAAAACTAGCGTAAGGTATGGTATTTAACAGATAAAATGTAAAGTCAAGAGGATACCTCTGAAGGTTCGTCAAAAGAAGTAGTGCTTGATATCGGAGGAATTGCCGATGACGATCCAGCAGCAGCTCTTACCCCCTGATAATTAATGTTAATACAGTTTGTGATCGGCATAAGTAGAAATAAACAAGGTTGTTACCTTGAATGCCTTGACCAAGGTTGTAGCAGCAGCCGATGGAGTGACCCTGGCTGTAGCCAATTTGGACTTGGAGGTGATGGTCTTGGTACGGATCTTCTGGTGAGTCAAAGCGGTTAAGGTGGGAGCGTTGTAGCCGATCGGTAATATCGGGGAAACAGGCCGAAGATCGAAGGGTTTCCCACTTTTGCTCATAGTTGGTGCTGGGTTGTTAACCTGTCACGAGAGAGTTAGTTACCGATATATGAAAGGAGAAAGCGGAAGGGAGCTAAAAGGAACTTACTGCGTCATCAGGAATGGCGTATTCAGGGTCGATCATGTGCCGATATGTGTGAACAGATGTTGCAAATAGTTGTTCCCTCCACTCTTGCCACCATTGCTTATATGACTCGGTGATGAAAGATACTGGCGTCCAGGTGGATATATCAACATCTGTAGTATCGGCATCGGGGGAGAGTTGTACTACCTTGTTCCAATCTGTTCCGCAGGTGATTGTTTCCCTGGGTTTGATCACATCGGCAAAGCAAAGTTTGATTGGCAGTTGCCCAAAAGCCAATTGACGGGATACTGCCGATGGGTTGTAAAATTCATACGTGATGTTGGTGTTTTTCCCGCTACCAAATGTATTTACTAGAATTACCCTGGGAGTAATGATGGCCATCATGAGTTCCTTATCCTGATTCAGAGTGTCATCGGCAAAGTTAAAAAGAAGGGGGAATCTATTTTCTTCGTCAATATAAGGTACCCAGGCCCTACGATCATGAGAAAGACCATTGTAGAGGCTTTGGAAGAATCTGCCGATCTGGTCTTCATTGGCCTCTGTTCCAGGAAGGACAATTATGGCTTCACCAAAATTGAGGGATGAGCGTGTTGCCGATTCATCGTCCCCAAGCACATGGTCTTCAGCGATTTCTCGTGGGAATTGTTGGGCAAAAAAGTCCCATTGCAAACATTTGTGCATATGGGCATTCAGCCACATGTTGATAAACCACCACGGGCCTCCTAGGTTGCCGATGGGTTCACCAAGCAAAAGTTTCTGAGACACTTGATGAAGAAGATGATAAGTGGAGCTCAGAAGGTATCGGCCAAGAGGAAACCTTACACCATTAGCCAAAAGTTCAGCTGCGGGGAGGAAGGCGTTGGTTGGTCCTACTGATCGACCACAGAAGATAAATTTTTCTAACCACATATTCAAGAATGTGGCATGTTCCCTCTGGTTAAGTGTCCCAGTCTTCTGGTATTCTTGAATGTATCCCGTCCAACCGCCGATGTTGCGGGTATTCACCCTATATTCAGATTTTCTACCATAAATGGAGCCTTCATCGGCAGTTGAAATATCCAAGCCAGTGAGCATGTGGACATCGGCAAGTGTGGGAGTAGCTGGGCCATGTCCAAACATAAAAGTGTTTATTGTGTCTGACCAGAAGTAAGCAGCTGCAATCATCATTGATTCATTCTTCTGCATATCGGCAATAGATAGCCTAATGCATTGGTCTAACTTCCGTTCTGCCCAGTATACTTGCATCGATCTATTAACCCTCAAGTACCAATCTTTCCACCCTTTGGTGGTTTTGGGCCAAGATCGGAATGTGTCTTTCCATAAATTCAGAGAGAAATTTTGGGCTCTAAAGGGGATTCTGTTAACCTCTGCATTAATCAGATCGATTGGATCTGGGTTGTCCATTGGTCCTAGGCATTGGACATGCGGCTGATCGGTTGGAATAACTAATTTGTTGCGCAGTTCCTAAGTTTAAAGGATCCGGAGAACAAAAGAAAGGAAAAATCACCAACTGTATGGATTTGCAAAAACTAGGGGAATCAAAGTAAAAGGTAATGGAAGTGGAGCGAACCGTAGGGACGTCGAAGTTGATTGCCATTATCTTGAGGAAGATGGGGGCACGAGCCGGAGACTTGAGGTGAACGCTGGAGAAGAGTTCTTGTTGGTTGAGGTCGCGCAGTTGTTCGTCGGAGTCGCCGCCGGAAAGAGAAAATGTCAAAGATTGGAGTCTGAGGGTAAAAGGCGAGTGTTCCGGAGGAATCTATTTATAAGCCGCTTGGAGTAGGGGTATTTTGGACTTATCTCTATACAACGCGCATGTAGGTCGAAGTGGTTCAGATGGATATGGTAACTGTTCGCACGATAATCAGGGGATTATACAGATGGGTTGATGGCAAGTAATCATGACTTGGAAGAGATATCGGTACAGGATATTTTAATTCTGAAAATGACAGCATTATCATGTTAGGATCTTGCCGATGGGTTATTGTTTCGGTATCTTAACTATAATCAAGGCAAGAATGGTTGGTGATTGTGCGATATTTACTGAAGTGCGTGAATCAGGATTAGATTTGATTGGATTTGATAACAGATCAAGTTTTGGATTGGAGAATGAGTTACGGTAATCGGGCGAAGGCAAGCGTTATCTGGAGTAAATTTCGGAGCATTAATGGTTTTATACTCTGAAATTGGGGGGCATGTGTTGACACCATTTTTTGCACGTGTCAAAATGATCGGAGTGGACTAATCGGCAAGGGGAAAGTTACTGTATACTCTGATAGCCGATGAAGGCCAGCTTGTAAAGATGGTTGCCGATAGCTGGTGGTGGTCGATGGAAAGGTTGATTTAGACTCAGGCGTTGCCGATGAGGTTGGAGGTGTTATTGTCGATGCCGATGAAGGGAGGCTTGAAGACTACTGCTGATGAAACAGGGAGTATGCCGATGAAGGAAGACTTGAAGACTACTGCCGATGAAGCAGGGAGTATGCCGATGGGAAGGAGGACGGTGAGATTTCCATCGTAATTGAGGCGGACAGGGAAATAGATAGGAGTTGATTTCCTTTTCTATATTTGTTAGAGTATGATTCATGTAAGAGTCACGTGTTTCCTTAGATATGGGCTTGGTGTCCTAGTTGTGTTTGGTTATGTCTCTTTAGATCAGGGTATAAATATGGAGTGAGGGGCAATGTAATGAAGATATATCAATCAATATCAAAACCAATTTTTACTCCTATTTGCATCTACTTACTTTTCGGCGACTTCGTCAATTTGTATACTTTTTTCTTTTTACAAGTTCTCATTGATTCGGCGAGCTGCATCGCTTCAGTGCGACCTTCGGCGATTCTCGAGTTCCACGTGAGTACCTCTTGGCCATGACTTCCGGGCGTATCGCTGTTGTCAGGACCAAAGTGCTCGTATCTTCATCCTTGTCGATTAATAGGTCAAATCGACTGGCACGCTTTGGATATCGATTCGGGTATTAGCCCTTTGTGTTTGTAGATCCACTTTTGCATCAACAGGCGTTTTTGCTCACCAGCATGATTAGAGTTTTTTCACCCGCACCCCGAGGTTTATAGCCTTAACAACGGAAAGGATCGGAATGCATTGACCTTTTTTTACAAAAAGGGAGAAGAGCTAAAAATATGTTTGGCCATAACGAAATTTAAGAGCTTGTCCACTTATTACAAGTTCGCCGCCTGGCTTATCTACCTAATGAATTTCTTAGAGGGATGATCTCATCCTCTATCTCAGTAGGTAAGTCTTGTGCTAGAGGGGCCACCTCCTTCTCGATGTCGTCCAGCTCGACGTCGGTGTAGACAGGCGCGAGAACCATCACAGGTAAGTCATATGCAAGAGGGGCCACCTCCTTCTTGATGTCGTCCAGCTCGGTGTTGGTGTAGACAGGCGCGAGAACCATCATAGGTAACGAGGGATATAGAGCTAAAAATGCTCCTATGGTCCATTTAGGCCTAGGAGTTCGAAGGTTGGCCCTCCGATGGGTTCACAGACGCTTCGGGGCGCCCTTAGAGAGAGGGGTGGAAAGGGATAGGCCCACTAGCGGCTAGTACCTGGGCGCATGAATGTCGTGGGCATCCTGACCCACGTTTGAGTCTTGGTTGGTTTGCAGTCCATGATTTTTCCTCGAAGAAAGGCAACGAGCCCTTGGGACTGGTCGAACGGACCTGATAACTATATGGATTGGCCACTGAGAATGTAGAGTCGGTCACCAGCTGACCCATGTCAGACCCCCACGAATGGGAAGCTGGGGCCCCACTTAGACTCGCCCGTTAACAGCTCACCGAGCACCATGTTTCATCCATTGAGGAAAAATGTGGCACAGCTCAGCCCCTCCATTCTATCGAAAAAATGCTTGAGGGATGACGATCACAAAGACGAGCCGACCCTTGACCGGACCCCTGCTATGCGTGGGGGCTCAAGGGAAGTTGGACTTGCAAGGAGACTGAATGCGCGGTCATAGGACGATGGCTCGGAGCCTAGGGAGGGGTACAAACAAAAACTAAGAATAATGTTTCTGAAACCAAAAACGCTTTCTCTTACCAGTTTCGCTATCGTCTCCTCGATCTTTAGTGAAACCTGACCTCGACAACAGTAAGGGGTCGGGCCTCACTCGGGGGCTGATAAGGTTATATATATCCATTCTAAAATAGTCATCGTGCCTAACCCTTTCTCATATTAAAAACCTAGAGGCAAGGTTTGCGGAAACGAACGCTGAGTAAAACTGGTCGGATTGCAAGAAACCTACGCCCCTGCGGCTATGGCACTCTTGCTTACTAGCATGATCAGAGTTTTTTGCCCACACCTTGAGCTCCACAGTCTTAACAACAGGAAGGGTCGGAACGCATTAACCCTTTTTACACATAAAACGGAGAAAGAACAAATTTGTTCAACCAAAACAAATGAACAAGCTTGTTTAAACGAAACAAAAGGGTTGGAACTTGTCCGCTTATTACAAATGCGCCGCCTAACCTATCTGATAAAACTAACCCCTCAGGGGGATGATTTCATCTTCTATCTTGGCAGAAAGGTCATGCGCCAGGGGGGCACCTCCTTCTCAATGTCGTCCAGCTCAGTGTCGGTATAGATGGGCATGAAGCCTTGGCTCATGGTCGCCAGATCGATGTTCTCATAATGAGAACGGGCGATCACGAATGATCGATGAACGCCAAAGCGAAGTGCGCCCCTTGCCATATCACGTGCCCAATCCGTGTTTTAGGTGGCATGAACCATGAGCGAGTTTGTCTCCTGTTCTGGGGCCAGCTCGAGCTCGTCGCAGACCAACTAGATGGCGATGCGTAGGTTATCGTGTCCGCCGCTCTCCTTCTGGAAGGTGTCCTTCACCTCGCTAAGCTCCTTCTCTAGGCTGCGGCTCTTCACCACCTTCACCCCGAGCTTATCATCTAGACCTGCCCAAGTCATGTACCGACCATGTCGAAAAGGCTTACCATGGATTCTAGGGAGAAAGACAACAAGGGAAACTGGAGACTTACCATTCATGTCCACCCGAAGCCTACGCAACTCATCGCGCTGCTGGGTCACCTCGGCCTCTAGGCGCCGGACCCCTTTTTGGCGCTGACCGACCTCCACGGTGAGCCTGAAGGACATGCCCTCAGCTACAACCTTCAGGTCCCTCTCCCCCTGAAGCTCATCCTTGAGGTGGTTGATCTGCTGCTGAGCGTCGGCACGCTCTTAGCGAGCCAGGTCAATCCCCATGCGGAGCTCTATGGCCTAGAGCAAATTGTCCTGCTCCTTCCATAGCCACTCGACCTCCATGGTGTCCGTGCATAGCCTCTTGATCAGGGCCGTGAGTTTCTCCTCGACCTCATGGGTGTTGTCGTGAGTGTCCTTCTCCCTGACTTGGAGGTCGGCCACCTCCCGGGCAGTAGGGGCAAGCTCAACCACCTCCTGATGGGCGACAGCGAGCTGTGCAACCAACCGCTCACTCTGCCACATCTCCTTAGCAAGGAACTGGGACTTCTCCCGACTATGGGCCATAAGGATATGTGAAGAAGACAAGACTTAGAGGCGCGGAAAGAGAACATGAGGGTCAGAAGCATGGTCATATCATACCTGGCCAATCAGGGTGACAATGTCACGGATCAAGCTCAGCCTGGTAGTCAGGGCACGAACCGCATCCCCAACCTCTATGTGGACACTCTCCCATTCCCTCTCCTCTGCTGCTTCATCTAGGGTAGCCACCCGGACCAGAGCTTGGGACGTCCTCGTGCCGACCTCAAGAGGTGTCGACCTCTCTTGCGGCGGTAGCTCCTCCAGAGCAGCTCCTCTAGTGAAAGAGGGGGAGGGTGATGTGGACACGGAGGCCTACCCTATAGCCACATCCACAAAGGATGCCTCGAGTGCGCCCTCGTTCTATCCACACCGCCGTGGACATGGCCACCTGCACGGACCATGGCTCTAGCATGCCACCTTCACCTATGACGTCGAGGACATGACCGGCCATGTCGCGCCCACCATGGGTGCCCCAGACGCGGCCTCCTCTACCTGCTTTCCCATGGACGCAGCCATCGGCTGTGCCTCCCCGGTTGACACCGTAGCCGCCCCAACGCCACTCACGCTCACCACTGGCGCGACGCCATCCAGCTCCTGGCGCATTTACCAGAGGAGGATCTTTCTTGGAGCGAGCCATAGGAGAGTCCCACGTCCTCTGACACTGCAAGGGACATGGCAGTCAGTTCATGGCAAAAATTCATTAAGACAAAAGGACAAAAAAACTCTTGACTCACCGTGATGCCATCATGCGAGGACATTTTGGGGCCAGCTTGCTTGATCTTGGCTGCTCCTCATCAGCACGTTGTTGGTTCGAGCCCTCCCTCAGCTCAGAGGGCTCGAACGAATCAGAACGGCCATCTCCCGCTGACTCTGGAGGCACCGCCGAGGGCTCGGATGGAGTGGGGTGACCTGTTTCTGTCGGCTGTGGGGCCACCGTTGAAGGCCCAGACAAGGCGAGGTGGCCTGATTGCACCAGTTTTGAGGCCGCCGTCAAAGGTCTGGATGGGGCGAGGCGGGGCGGTTTGATTCTGTTGACTCTGGGGGTGCGTCCACCACCTCCTGCCCCATGGCATGCCGCAGGAAGGGCCTCGCCTGTGATGAAGGCGGGTCCCCATCCTCGGCAACCAGATCATCCCACAGGATGGGTGACCCAGAGCTGTCATCCTCGTCCTCCTCCTCTTCTTCCAAGTCTTCTTTCGACGAACCTTGACGCCGCATCCTCGCTGGAGCTTCGCTCACTATTTTGACTGATGTTTCTTCTCCTCGTCGTCCTTCTTCTTCTTCCTTTATTCATCCACGGCATGGTTCACCGCCCTCATGGCCACGTGCTCTGGCAGCGGCGGGACAGAGTCCTGGAAGACTAACCCTACTGGCAGCTCGATGAAGCCCACGTCCGACCGCATCACGGGATGCCCTAGGATCAGGTACACGGCGTTGGCCTCCCCCGTGGCCTGCTTAATGCGCTGGCGACCTCGCTGTCGCGGAGCAACCCTTGGGTGAGCGTCGTCCCGGGCGTCATCCCGTACAACTGGAGGATGCGTGCCATCAGCGATGCCACCCTCCTTGCATGATACCCCCTGATGACGCCAGCCCCGGGGAGGCCATGGGTCTTCAGGAATGCGATGGCCTCAAGGTGGTCGCGCATCCTCTTCTTCTCCATGACGGCTGGCTCCCACGGCCATGACGGCGGTACCTCTTTGACCAGGCGCTCGGAGAAGACCAGCAAGGGAGCGGTAGGGTCATTCTTCAGGTAGAACCAATGCGAGTGCCACCCCTTGTTGGATCTAGAGAGCTAGCAGGGCATGTACTCGGTCGCCCGCTGCCCCTGGATGTGGATGCCCGCGCATCCCATCAGTACCGGGGTCTCCCGGCCTCTCTCCTTCTTCTTGATCAAGGAGATGGAGAAGAAATATCTCCACAGCTCGAAGTGGGGCTCGATCCCTAGGTACCCCTCGCATATCACGATGAAGGCCGCAATGTGCTGGATCCCATTGGGGTTCAAGTGCTGCAGCTCGATCTGATAGTGGTGCAACAAACCCTAGAAGAATGGGTGGGGAGGAACCATGAGTCCGCGCTCATGGAAGGGCATGAAGGAGACGATGTAGCCGTCAGGCGGCGCCGGCGCATCCTCACGGCCGGGCACAAGCCACTCCTCTGCATAGGTCCTCCTATGGAGAAGACCACACTTGACGAGGCCCTCCATGCACGCATGGGAAACATCAGAGTGGTACCATGAATCCATGGAGGACAGAGGCAGCTATGGAGAAGCAAAGGTGGCGACGGAGAAGCAGAAGCTATAGATCTAGGGCTCCAACAGTGGATTAGCAAGCACGGCAGATCCGAACGGCAGTGGTGGAGAAATGGAGAAGGTAAGGTTGTGCTTTTGGTGTGCTGAAACATGAAGGGGGAGGCTGCTACTTATTGGATGGAGCGGGGTGAGAAGGCAAACCATCCACCTAGGTTCACGCGCCTGCTGCGCCACATCACGTTACCTCCCTCTGAAGATCGTGTGCACGCTATCTCTGGCCGCGCCCTCAAAGGACACACCGGATGACGGTTCGCTCGGTCGATGGACCAAGAACCATCATAGGTAAGGAGGGATACAGAGCTAAAAACGCTCCTATGGCCAACCATTGAACTCCTTAAAGTGAACCCGAAGCGGCTGTGAAGCCGGCGGTGGGCCAACCTTTGAAAATGCCGACGGGTTCACAGTCGCTCTGGGGCACCCTTAGAACGAGGGCTAGAAAGGGATGGGCCCACTAGCATCCAGTACCTAGGTGCACGAGTGCCATAGGCATCCCGGCCAATGTTCGAGTCTAGGTCGGTTCCTAGTCCATAGTTTTTCCTTGAAGAAAAGCAATGAGCCCTTGGGACCGACCGAACGGACCCAAGAACTATATGGATTGGCCACCAAGAGTCTGGAGTCGATCACCAGCTGACCCATGCCGGACCCCCACGAACGGGAAGCTGGGGCCTTACTCGGACTAGCCCGTTAATAGCTCACCAAGTACCATGTTTCGTCCATCGAGGAAAAACATGGCATGGCTCAGCCCCTCCATTTTATCAAAAAAAATGCTTGAGGGATGATGAGCCAACCCATGACCAGACCCCTACTACGCGCGGGGGCTCGAGGGAAGTTGGACTCGCAAGGAGACCGAACACGTGGTCGTAGTATGACGGCAGACCGATCGGATCCTAGGGGACTAGAATCAAGAAAAATCTTTCTGACCTCCTGAATCCTACGGTTACATGCCCCCAAGAAGACCGATCACGACAAAAGGGAATTGCCGTCCTACTAGGACATGCCATGGGCTACAAAAAGAAGGCCAAGGCCCTTAGAGTCCTCCTGTTCAGAAAAGCCTCCAAAGGCTCGGGGGCAACTATCGGGTATCGATATTAGGGATACCCAAAGCAAGGGAGTTAGAGCCTACGCTGACTTCCTCGGATGGCTCGAGACGTATTAAAATGCCTCACCTGGCCCTAAGGTCGCGGGCTCTGTCTCCCCCGACCTCGAGGCCGCGAGCTCTGTCTCGCCCGACGCCTTGGGTGCGGGCTCTGTCTCGCCTGACCCCAAGGATGCGGGCTCCGTCTCACTTGACCTCGAGGCCACGGGCTTCATCTCACCTGACACCAAGGATGTGGGTTCCGTATCCCCTAAGGCCACGAGCTCTGTCTCGCCCGACCTCGAGGCCGCAGACTCCATCTTGCCTGATCTCTAGGACATGGGCTCCGTCTCGCCTGACCCCTTGGGTGCGGTTTCCATCTCGCCCGACCCTAAGGACTTAGTTTTCGTCTCGCCTAAGGTCGCGGGCTCCATCTCACCCAACCTCGAGGACGTGGGTTCCGTCTCGTCCGACAGGGACCCATACCACCGCCAACCACTCTAGGTCCAAGCGTATGGGCCTGGGTCAAAACTCTGATGCCAGGGAAGAGGCTGGCACGCCTTGATGTAACCTGCGGCCATGACAGGCCATACCTAGGGATTCACATCAAGAACAGTGTCGGGCGTGCCGGTGTTGTTCTGCCTAATCCTCGTACGGACGCTGACAGGCATGTCAGCTCACCACAATGTCCGTCGGGACGGAGTGGAACACCATGACCGGTAGATGACGCCTACGCATAGCGCCAGTGACAAACAGGGCCACGACATGGAGCCGTCCCTATTAACATCTACAGGATCGACGGGACCCGCATGAAGAAGAAGGACCCGATAACCCTGGAAGCCTTCTTCTCTATCTCATTCTTCTCCTTTTCCTCCTCTGTAACCCACGCTTTCCCTTCACCTATAAAAGGGGAAGCAGGGTGCCCCATGAAAGGGGATCTGAACAGAAGAGCACGACACAAGCACACGGCTGAGCGACAAGCGAGCTCTCAGCACTCGTTCACTCCTTCGACCAGAGACTTGGGATCCTCTCCCTCCTTCGCCTGTTTGTAACCCCTACTGCAAACCAAGTGCCGGTAACACGAGCAGCAGCGAACTAGACGTAGGGACATTCCGCTCGAACCAGTATAAACCCTTGTGTCCTCCGAGCACACCATCCAAGCCAGACGCGTAAATACAAATTTACTCGTCGATGGTCTGAAACTACTGGAGGTCCAGCATGACCATCTGCGTTCGATGCCACCTATCGGCCACTGGTCACGTTGGTGTTCACGTGATGGCAGCAACCTCCCGCGCCTCCACCGGCTTCCGTGGTTTTACCAGTGTCTACGGCACCGCCGGCTCCCATGCCAGCGCCCATGGCACAGCCGGCGCCACCGCCAGCACCATCTAGCTCAACTATCATCCTAGCTGCCCTTCGCTCCTCCAAAGTGCCAATTGTGCCGGTACCTCCCACCATCAACCAGCATGCTATGCAAACTAGGGGCAAGTCAGGCATAAGTCCACCGCGACAACACTTCAATTTTTCCATGGATTCCACAGATATCAGCTAACTTCCAAAAACATATTGTGGTGCTCTCTCCGATCCGAATTGGAAGCGTGCCATGGAGGAGGAATATGGTGCTCTCATTGCTAATCAAACATGGGACCTTGTGCCACCACCTCCACATGCTAATATTGTTTCAGGCAAATGGCTCTATCGTCACAAGCATAATGCTGTGGCTCTTTGGCTCGATATAAGGCTCATTGGGTCGTGCGAGGATTTTCTCAACAGCATGGTCTTGATTATGATGAAACCTTCAGTTCCATGGTTAAGCCTGCCACCATTCGCATGGTATTGTCGCTCGCTGTTTCTAGTGATTGGCCTATTCATCAATTGGACGTCAAAATGCATTCTTGCATGGCACTCTAAATGAAACTGTTATTGCCAACAACCTCCTGGGTTTGTTGATCTGGCCTGTCCTAATTATGTGTGTAACTCAACAAAGCTCTCTATGTCTTCAAATAGGCCCCGCGAGCTTGGTACACTGGTTCCAGGCGTTCATCACCTCGATTGGTTTTCGGGCTTCTCAATGTGACAAATGCTTTTCATCTACACTCATGGGATGGATGTGGCATATCTTCTGTTATATGTGGATGACATCATATTGACGGCTTCATCCCAACACCTTTTCCAACATATTATTGGCTCCCGGTAGCAAGAATTTCCTATGACTGATCTTGGTGATCTTCATTACTTCTTGGGCATTTCTACACAGCGATCATCCACAGGTTTGTTCGTCTCTCAAGCCAAATATTCTGCTGAAATATTGGGACAAGATGAATATGTCGTCATGCAATCCTTGCCAAACTCCACTTGAGGTTCATTCCAAGTTGTCCGCCCAAGATGGACCACCGGTTGCTGATCCTACTCTATATCGCAGTCTTGCTGGTGCTTTACAACACTTAACACTCACAAGGCCGGATATTGCTCATTCCTGCTTATATATGCATGATCCCTGTGAGTCTCATTTTGCTCTCATCAAACACATTATGCGGTATATCAAAGGCACCATGGATTATGGTCTTACTCTCTCTCGCAGCCGGTCACATGATTTGATCGTCTACTCGGATGTCGATTGGGCAGGCTGCCCGGACACCCGCCGCTCTACTTCTGGTATTGTGTGTTTCTTGGCGATAATCTTATATCGTGGTCATCCAAGCGCCAACACACTGTCTCACAGTCCAGCGCCGAGGCCGAATACAGGGGTGTTGCTAATGTCGTGGTTGAGGCTTGTTGGATTCGTCAACTCTTGGGCGAGCTTCGTAGCCCCTTAACACGTGCTACTCTTGTATATTGTGACAACATCGGTGCCGTGTATTTGTCAACAAATCCAATTCATCACCAAAGGACCAAACACGTGGAAATCGATCTCCATTTTGTTTGGGAGCGTGTGGCCCTTGGAGCTGTGCGAGTTCTTCATGTTCCTACATCTCTTTAGTATGCCGACATTTTTACTAAGAGCTTGCCAACTGTTGTCTTCATCAACTTCCGATCCAGCCTCAATGTTCGCTCCTCTCCCGGTTGAGACTGCGGGAGGGTATTAGAATGTGTATAGTCTAGAATAAAGAGTCTCAGTAGTTGAAGAGTCATGTAACTCCTTTTATAAACACTTGATCAATCAATGGAACAGTAGGGATTATTCGTCCTTCAGGAACGACCATCGTTAGCTGGCGCACTCTTTTTTGGCAGCACAGACGAAGTTGAACTAGAACTAGTGGAGAGGGAGAATCTCTTCTTCCTCCAACTAGCAGCAGCAGCAGCTCTTGGTGACGAGGGCATGAACAACTTGATGATGAAGCCGCCTGCTCTCTCTCCATACAAGGAGTTTTGGTGTTGGGGTCGGCCTGTTGATCATATCGCTTTTGCCTCTGTACCATCCGTCCACAGCTTGGAGTAGCAGTTGTTGGTGATCTTGGATTGCTGGATCCATGATTCGTAGTCGAAGTCGTCGAGAGTGTCGTCATGGGTTTCTGTCTTTCTGATGAAGGTGAAGGGCTGCTGCTCCTGCTGCTCCCAAGGAGGAGGAGGAGGAGAGGCAGAGGAAGCCACAATGAAATGTTTTGGGTGACTGCTTGACAACTTTACTAGCTCGATGCAATGGTTGCTTTATTTATAGTGATGATGGATGATTGATTTTAATTGGTTGGTTGATGAGAATTAAGGTGAAGAGTCGTCTTGTGATGAAATGAGCATGCCGATTAATTGCCAAGTGAGACCAGACCGCCTATACTTTGATAACAATAGAATCAACTTAAGCAACGTCCTGCTACTTGCTAATGGCTGCTCAATTTCTCACAATGTACGACATGGCACTACACCTGCATGCGAGCTGTTGCTTCCTCCAAAGCAAGCAAGTCAGCAAACAGAAGAAACCAATCACAGTGAAATTGCAGAAAGCACATAAAATTGTCACCAAGTCAAACAACTCTAGTCAAGAGAAGGCACCATCATATCCCCCGATATCATTCATTACTTAGTAGTACCAATTAAGTCTACTCCAGAAGCTACAAATAAAGTAGCAACATAATATGTTTCTTAAACATGTCATAATTATTAGTATCCAATAAGCGACCAATAGATAGTAACACCCAATGTGCAGAAGCCAAGGCGCAGAGTGCCATCGCTCACACCATCTTTCTGAGGCCTGAAAAGCATTCGTCTACCAGCAACAATGTGATCACCTTGCAATGCCTTCGCACAAACCTTGAGCCGCTCCACAAGACGTACAACAGATACAACAGAACGTGAAAGTTTGATATTTCTTCCATGACCAACAACAGACACTTTATCGTCGCCAGAATCAAGCAAGATGACTTCCGCACAACTTATGCTGGTGGTACTAGCAGTAAACTTTGCACGGAAACCACTTGGCCATTCCCCACTGGTGATTCGCAAAGCAATTGTTGCCTCGACCGAAAAAGACATAGAGCCAAGTGCAAACTCCAGTGTGCTAAGCCTGCTATGGTACTCCCTTGTAAGGTGGCGTGAGTGAACACCCTCATAGTTGATGTAGGTTATGGCTAGAAAACTCAAGCATCGATCATTCGATTCAGTAGCGCCCTTAACTTTCAGATCAACCTCAAAGGTCGGAGGGTCGGACAACTCAACAGCACGCGAAGGACCCGTCAGTTTCAAATAAGGAACCTACATGCAGCAGCACCATTAAACAAATACTAAGTAAACTGAAGTGAAACAAGAGGTTATCAGCGTATAATAATAAACAGTATAGAACAACAAAAAACCAGCATTATCAACACAAAGTGCACAACAGAAAAAACTACATAAAATTATTTGTTCCATGCATTATTGACAAACAAAAAGACAGCATAATTTTCTGTGTGCATATAATCATGCATGTACCGTTCATGAGCTGTACATTTAGGAAATTTGATTTCTAGCAAACAAGGTTCAAACATTTTCAGGATAGAACTCAGAAATTAGCGCCAGAAACTATGAGCCACATTTAAAAATTAGACTCAGACATGCCACATTAGTTTACAACAGTAGGAGGGATGGAGGGGAAGCAAGGGTCAAGTACAAGTTTGTAGGGGAACTTCCTAGCTAGGGCTTGCCATATAGCTGACACAACGTGCATGTGCTCCCTAAATTATGGAACTCCAAATGTGTTGAGAGATTAAGTGTGCCAGTTTGATTAGTAAGTAGTTATTTGCTTCTCTTATTATTACCAAACCCACAAACATATAACCGGCCAAGAGATTGCAGATAGAGAAATTCACAGTGTGTACTACGCAATAAGTTCTAAAAAATAAATGGATTGCCACGTATAACACGCTCCGTCGTCTTCATGTCAAATAAGCTGGCCCTTGACGGAACTAATTGGATTAATAGGGTAGTTCAGTGTAGGGGAACCACAGACAGGAGGCACACACGCCGTTGTGGTAACAGACAACACTTTGGGCAGACAGGAAAGTTGGTGGGGGGAAAATCATTGCTTCATGCATCAAGCAGCAAAGCAAGAAGCAAGCAATCATGACACTGATGGCTAGTAATAAGAAATAATACAAACCTCTTGTGTAAGAATTTGGCAGTTATCTCTCGAGCGATCAAAGATCATATTGCGATTTTGATCAACTGAGTCTCGTATGGCAACCATCCCAAACGCATGGAGGGGCCACTGTAAGCCACCCCTTATCCTTGCGACTTTGAGTGAAAAGATCTGCAGCGTAGTCGGTAGGCCAGCAGCATCCCGCCATTTAGGCTTCTTGAACGTGAAACGCTTGTTAGGGATCTTTGCTGCAAGTGGATTTAATAAAACAAGGGTTAAGAAGCAGCGGCAATACTTAGCAACACATAAATATGGCATCTCAGCTATTTATTATTGGTCAGGCAAGCTCTGATAGATCCTAGCACATATACAGGGAATGCATCTCAGTTGTGTGTGCTGTGTGTGCGTGTGTTGTCAAACAAGTTCTGATAGATACTAGGTAGCACACATATACAGGGAATGACTGGATCCTTCACACAAACTTGAAATGTATCCAGAAGCAAGCAAGGAAATCCTTGCCAACTGCAAACTGAGTCGAGGGATGGAACCAAAAGCATCCATATTTCTTGCTAAGCTTGCTGGGCAAGAGCACCTAGCTAGGCAAAGGGACGAAAATACATCTCAGTCCCCAGTCAGTAAGACTATGGGCATGTTCGGATGCACATGGCTAGTTACTAGTTGGGGCTAAGAATTAGCCCAAATTAGCTGTGGTTAACTAGCTAGTTGGCTAACAACTAATTGAATACATCCAAATAATACAAAAATTATTAAACAAACAAAACAAAAATATTAGCCAGATTATTTCTATGAAAGGCAAATTAGAAAATTTCAAAAAAGAACCAAATAACACATACAGAAAATCAAAAAGCCAAAAAAATTGATCAAAACTTACCCCAATTGAACACAAAACTTACGCCCAAATAAAAATAGTAAAATATAGTCCAATAAGATGTAATCTACTCTTAGGCCTTGTTTAAATTCAGGGTGTAAAGTTTTAGGGTGTCACATGGGGGTGTCACATAGGGTATTCAGATACTAATAAAAAACAAATTACAGAATCCGTTAGTAATCCGCGAGACAAAATTATTAAGCCTAAGTAATACGTCATTAGCATAGGTGTTACTGTAGCACTACGCTGTCAAATCATGGCATAATTAAGCTTAAAAAATTCGTCACGCAAATTAGTCGTAAACTATGTAATTAGTTATTTTTTAGTTCATATTTAATACTTTATATATATGTCAAATATTTGATGAAATAGAAAGTAAACTTTAGGAGATCAACGGAACAAGGGCTTACTAAAGAAATATAAATCTGCTACTACTAGCTAGGTGCGATTATTGATTGACATGTACCAGCAATACTGGTCGGAGCCTGTGCACCCAACGACGGTGGAAATAAAAATATCGACTTCTGACATGCTTGCAGCATGCTGCCGTACGTTCACTTCCCAAGCCTCCTGCCTCCCGTCCACTACTCTGCACCGAGCGAGCGAGCGCACGTCTCTCTCTCTCACTGCATGCACCTGCAGCGTGAATCCATATTATTACTGAGAAATTTTCCACATCGATTATTACTGTTTTTGTTATCAGTATAGTGAATCCATATTACTTGTTATACGCTGACATGGCATCGCCTAACAATTGTTCCTAACCTGGTCCAGGTCTGGAGTAGGGATAGTGTTTTTGCGAATACGCATGGCGGATAATGCAGAAAATTATAATAAATTTATAGAAAAATATAGTATTTATATAACCAGACCTGCACGTGTTAGCATCAGGCCACTAACGTACGTGAAGGACTAGGTCGGCAGGTAGCTAATCCTTCCTCCTGGCCCGGCACTATGTTTATCCACTACGTCAAAAAGCATTTTTAGGGCGTGATTGTAGACCATTTGTAGGGACGGTTTGCCCAGCCGCCCCTACGCAAGGGTCTCTACAAATCATGCATTTGTAGAAGCGGTTCCCAGGCTGTCTCTACAAATCGATTTGTAGGGGCGGCTGGTGTTTTCAGCCGCCCCTACAAATCTATTTGTAGGGGCGGCTCTTATTACCCGCCGCCCCTACAAATCTATTTATAGGGGCGGCTGGAAACACCAGCCGCCTCTACAAATAGATTTGTAGGGGCGGCTGTAGTACCAGCCGCCCCTACCAACGGGTATTTGTAGGGGCGGTTCAATCTATAACCGCCCCTACAGTACGTTTTCCCACCAAAAAAAATCGCTTTTTCAATTCAAAATCGCTTTGCCGAACGTCCCACAACCAACGTTCCGAACCGCGTTCGCGTTGCCAAACGCCCCGTGACCAGCGTTCGCGTTGCCGAACACCCCGCGACCGCGACTACAAACATAAGAGTATTCTATAAACTACAATTACAAGTCCAATTCACATGAATATATACAATCCATTATTAAATATACAAATTACATACACATTGTTATCAACGTCCTAGAGCTAGCCTTTATGTCTCACGAAGGTGTTGGTACTGAGGATTTGTACCTAACTCAGACTCTCGGTCATGGTAGGCGCCTCTGACGTGTACAATCTGGTCCAATATGAAGTTATAAAGGTCGCCGACGAGCTCTAAGAGTTGGTCATCCTTGTATGGGTCTCTTTTCATTCCTTTCTCTTCTCTCCACTATAAGAAAACAAGTTTCGGTTTAGTATTTCATACCATTTACGAAGTTTTTATACTATGGGTGAAGAGGTTCAAACTTACCCTTAAGGGGTGTCTCCTGTAGGCACCGGTGTTACCCATCATAGAACATATATAGTATCCACAATGTACACTCCCAGGCTTCTGCTTGGGGCACTGTGTGTTTTGCATATGAAAATGTTTAGTAATGCTTTTGACAGCCATGTAACGGAGTACTGAAGAAGTAAGTTATACTTACCGCACATAGTGTTTTTATAGCCAGCTTTTCCTTCCTTGCTGGATCATGCCTTCCATGATGATTAGTGACAGAGAACCTAAATGCCATGTTCGAATTATTTTAGCAAATACAACTTGTTAGTATCCAAAAGTGAACGTTACAAGTATGTATACAAACATATAAGCTAATGAGGATTGTCGATATGTATACGTCTTGAGAATCGATATGAAGTCTTTGTATGTCACCGTGTCCTTATCTAATGAATCAAAGACCCATGCCATGCTCCTCCCGACATCAACGGCTATACAAATCCAGTGGTTGCTGCATGGATTTAATCATAGAACTAGATAAGCCCTTTTGCATCGAATGAAATATATCGAACAAAGCTTTAAGTATAGAGTTGAGCTTACTCGAAGTTGTATGGTAGCCATATAGTAGAGTGGTGTTGGAGATTTTTGAAAGCCAAGGCAATGTATGCTACAACCTTAAGGGACTCTTCCCTTAGCTTCGCACTACGGATGCGCTCTTTCTCCCGAAGAGTCTTTGCAGCTGCTAGCTCTTTGGCATCCAGTGTCCACCGTTTAGGGTAATTAAAATTTGTTTGGGCTATAGCTTGAGGGTCTACATACCCGGCTTTCACACTTGGCATTTGTTTGACAATATGCACTTGCATTCTACAAATCACGGCGTGGGTTAGTTACAACATAATTCAAAGATTACATTCATATCATATCGGGAGGACAAGGACTTACAGGCACCACGTGCGAATTAGATTCATCTCCATTTCTCCTAGGTGAAAGCATGTGTGCATGTCATTGAAGTCAAAGACAATTTTCCCGGCTGGGCTTCCAAATGTGCCGATGGGAAAGCATGCTTGTATGATATCTATGCTCGTTGGGAGAACACGCAAGTACCAATCATGGAACCTTCTCATTCCAAGTGGTAGGCGCTGGATGTCTCGGTTTGGTAGGAAGGGCTTGCCTCTTTCATATTTTTTCGGACAATCCTTTGACCATTTGATGGCATCAACATTTGGATACTGCTTGGCAATTTGGTGGAGTTTGCTACTGACGGCCTCCTCAGAACCCCGTGATGGGACTTTTTTAACTTGGTTTTTAGGCTTGAACTGATCATGGGAATACCACTTGGACACCGACGAGACGTCTTTGATCGGAACATAAACTGGCCTTATGTTGATTGGAATCTTCTTTCGGAGTTCCCATTCAGGCACGTCCTCATCTTCTTGTGCATCACCTTCTTCAGGAGACACTCGTTGTTCATGTATCGGTTGTGCTTGTTGAGAAAACTGTGGCATCTCATGATTCACTTGCCCGGTACGAGCTGGAGAAGGTTGTGGCATCTCATCAGGCACATGCTCGATAGGAGGCGGGGAAGAATGTGGCATCTCAGGAATGTGGGGGTCACGAGACGGTGAAAATATCTCCCCGTCCTCAACAACTCGCTCCAAATTTGGGAGAGAGAGAGGCGGCGAAGAAGCAGTCAATATAATGTCACGTTTGTGCCAGAGGATGAACTGCCCCATAACGTCTCCGAGTAACACCAGCCCCTCGGGAGTTGCGTAGTCTATCCTCCACTGCATGAACTCGGGCTTCACTGTATGCACCTCGACCCTAGTGTATTTCGACGGTATCTTATTATTGTGGTGTAAGCCACCGGGAGGATGTGCCACACCCGTTGTCACCTCCATCACAGTGTTCTGTCGGCCGCTGAGAAACACCAAGGTGCAACTAGTAGGTTCCCGTATGAGATCGACTGGGGTTGTGGCTGCAGTGGAACCTTGGCTGCTAGGAACTTTTGGAGGGCTGCCAACTAATGCCAGTTCTCCCAGCGGCGTCACTAATATACGTGGCTCCGTAGACATTCCTTGCTCCTCTAGCGCCTTCACAACTAGAGCCTTCACTTGGAGCTCAAGACTAGTCTCCCAGTCTCGGCCATGTTTCTTGTACATGTGCCTGTCCTCTTCGAATCCTTGCTTCCAGGTCATCCTTTTTCCTAGCCCCCTGGTGCGGCCTGTGTGCTCCTTGTTTCTCAAGCCAAGGCTAAGCTCGTCCCTCTCTCTGGAAGGATTGAATGAGCCCGTCTCTTTGTCTTCAGCATATTTCAGTATCCTTGATACCGCCTCTTGGGTCTCCGGCTTATCAAACTTAAGATTACTGCCGGATGGTTCTGTACTCCTCGCATATATCCAGTTCCTTGAGCGTATGTTCAAGTTTGTCACATCGATATTCCCAGTAGCTACGGCCTCTTCATCAATCTTCCTAAACTGCTCTTCCTTGGCATAGTAGCCACCGGAGCCTAGATGATGGTGGTGTTTGTTCCTCTTCGCTAGCTCGGTGTTATGAGCACTGAGCTCCAATGCCTCCGCTGAAGTCTTTTGAGCCACGAGCTCCTCCCATTGACTAGGAGTTATTTTGCCGAACTCGTTGAAGGGAGTTAACCCCTTTTGGATATACTTCGTGTTAAGCTCCGACCTCCAACGTCGAAATGACTCTCCCATCATCCTGATAGTATTTTTTTACCAATTCATGCTTACCCTCCAGAAATCTAAAATTGACCTTCAGCTGCCTATCCCATAGTGCATTCTTTATGTTCTCTGGTACCTCTTTCCAGTTAGGGATTGCTGGGTTCAATTTATCTCTTACTAGGGCCCCGATCGCATTACGAAATCGTCCTCTTAATTCCTTCGGCTCAAGGATCTCCCCTGCTGGTCCAACCTCCGTTATCACATAGCAAGCCTTATCTGGATATAGATTTCATTTTCTATCCCCTCGTTTCCTCTTAGGCTTGGTAGTCGTGGTTGTGTCTTGAGTTTGTGGAGTGAATGACCCGAGAAGGAAGAAGGTGCTGCCTCAGTTTTATATGGGGGCCATTTATAGGGGCGGCTGGTGATTGAGCCACCCCTATAGGAGCTATAAATACGGGGCCATTTTTAGGGGCGGCTCAATCACCAGCCGCCCCTACAAATAGAATTTCCAGGGGCGGCTAATGATTGAGCCGCCCCTACAAATCAGACCCTATTTGTAGGGGCGGCTCGTAACACCAGCCGCCCCTGCTGTTCCATTTGTAGGGACGGCTGGTGTCTGGGCACCCGAGCATGCCACTGTAGGGGCGGCTCCATCACCAGCCACCCCTAAAAAAATCGATCCGTTGCTAAAAATCATTTTGTACATAGTGATCTTCTTGCTTCCTTAGGTAGACGACAGCCCGCGAGCTATAATTAAGCCCAGCCAACCAGCCGCGCCGTGCGCACTTTCTCTCCCCCTCCAATCCGTCACGTACGTACTAGTACGCATGGAATGGAAATGGAGAATGATGAACTGGGAGTGCTGGCTGGGTGCCTTGCCTCGGGATGCCTGCCTGCCTGCCTACCTGCCTTGCATGGGAGATGGCCGATACGATACCGTGGTTGTTTTGTCCGCACATGCACCCACCCAGCCAATGCAATGCAACGCAAGGCGGTGGTGGTTACCCTTTTTTTGAAAATAATGGTCAAAACCCCTCCTCCCCTCTGGCCGTCGCAGAAAAAGCATGCAAAAAAAGGTATGTGCTGCTAGCTTTCGGATTTCTTTTCTCTACTGTACATACCTAAGCTAGTATACGTATACGTACCTGATCGATCCTCTTCATTCTGATCCATCTCTACCGTACATACGTTTCCGGTCCTCTGTAAAAGAGAAAAGAAGCTGGCATCGGCTCCTCTGCTCTCCCTCCCCAAAACCCTCCGGTCCACTTTTTTCCTCCTCTTCGGTCCAACACCGGCCCCTGGCCCGCCTTCTTCCCCGACGGCAACTCGGCAAGCCGGCACCTTTCGTAGGGATGACGACGTCACCGTACCTGAATCGACGCGCCTGCACCAGCCCCGGCCACGTACGCCGCTTCTTTCTCGACGGCAACTCGGCAAGCCGGCACCTTCCGTAGGACGACCAAGTCGTCGTACCTGAATCGCCGCGCCTTCTTCCTCTACGGCAAGCCGGCCAGCACGGGCGCCGCCTTCTTCCTCTACGGCAAGCCGGCACCTTTCATTGTGAACGGCGACTTCACCGTGTACCTGAGCCACCGCGCGCCTGCACCAGCACCGGCCACGTACGCCGCCTTCTTCCCCGACAGCAAGCCAGCGCCTTTCATAGGGACGACGACGTCACCGTACCTGCCCTGGCCACGTACGCCGCATTCTTCCTCGACGCCAAGCCGGCACCTTTCATTGGGAACGGCGACTTCACCGTGTACCTGAGCCGCCGCGCGCCTGCACCAGCCCCGGCCATGCCGCTCCAACAGACCGATCCACTACGTGAAAAACGGTTTGTAGCAACGGGACAATTTTTTTGTAGGGGCGGCTGGTGATGGAGCTGCCCCTACAGTGGCGTGCTCGGGAGCTACGAGACCAGTCACCCCTACAAATAGAACAACAGGGGCGGCTGGTGATATGAGCCGCCCCTACAAATGGGTCGGATTTGTAGGGGCGGCTCACTCACCAGCCGCCACCGGTGTTGCTATTTGTAGGGGCGGCTGGTGATTGAGCCGCCCCTATAAATGCCCGCGTATAAATACCTTCAATTTGTAGGGTCGTCTCAATCACCGGCCGCCCCTACAAATGACCCACATATAAAAAACTGCAGCAACTTCTTCCTCCTCGGATCACTCACTCCAATCCATGAAAGAAAGGTGGGGAGGCCTTGGGCACCTCCTAAAAATTGTTCTATTAAGGGGGAAAGGTTTTGGTCTCAAATCCTTTGGTGGAGAGGTTTTAGAAGGTAAGAAAATGCTATTCCACACTTTTTTGAAGTTTTAATGGTTGGTTAGTGAGTAATTAGAGTTTTGTTTTTCTCTCTCTTCTATGGTGCTTGAGCTACTTATGAAGCAAATTAGATAAAAGTTTTGAATATACTTGGGTAAATTAGGTAGGGGAACAAGATCATACCCTTATTTGGTCCATGTTTCTTGATTTTAGTGAACAATTAGTTAGTTTTATGGATGTTTCATGTGCATGTAGATCTAGATCTAGGGTTTGGTTTTTTTATTAATTTTGTTTTTGTAAATTTATGTTTGATGAAATTGGACTAGGGTTCGTATGAAAGATATTGGGTAAAATATAATTGTTGCTAATTGTTGTCTTTGAAATTGTTTATTGTAATCAACAAATATGTATTTTAATTATTTATGGATAAATGGGCCATTAATTAATTTTCCTCTACCATGGTGTGTTTGTATGCTTCATGTAATTATATTTGATTTATATTCATATATATTTGAAGTATATACAATTATTCTCAAGTAATTATTAATTTGATTCATTTTTATATATATCTGAATAAGTAGTCCTTTAATGTTTGTTTTGTTGTTGTTGTAAAAGATGGAGTACAGTAACTCTTGGATGTATGGTTCGTTAAGGTTCAAGGCAGGTTTTCGTGAAGAGGTAGACAAATTTATTGAAGCCGCGGAGAAGCATGCAGCAACGTTGACAGAGAATAAGGATACAATTATTTATCCCTGTAAAGATTGCAAGAATCGTATGGCATGGATAGATGTGACTATCATCAGATCACATTTGATTATGCGAGGATTTGTTGAGGACTACACAGTGTGAATTCATCATGGTGAAACGGTTATTGTTAATGACGAGGATGAGGAGGAATACGATGACGAAACCCTAGAATCCCTGTCCCAATATTCAGCAGAGCTTGATGCACGAATGGATTCCGAGTTTGGCAATGAACAAGGTGGTGATGCTGATGGGTGGGATGGTAACAACGAAGGTGGTGCCAATAATGATGGTGGAGCACGTGTCGGGAATGAAGATGATTTGGAGGACATGATTCGAGCCCTTGGACCAGAGATTTTACTGAATAGCCCAAAAGGTCTAGAAAATTTGGAAAGGGGGACAAAAGCATCGAAGGAGACTGTGTATGGTGTTCAAAAGGGTTGTCCGACACATTGGACATTGCTACGTTTTATGCTTGAGCTACTCATCCTGAAGGCTAAGTACAGCTGGTCAGACTGTAGTTTCAATGATCTATTGCATCTCCTGTTATGGGTGCTGCCACAACCAAACTCAGTTCCCGCCAACACATACCAAGCGAAGTAGGTCATAAGTCCATTGACAATGGGGGTTAAAAAAATCCATGCATGCCCCAACCACTGTATACTTTTTCGTGGCAAAACGTTCAAGTCACTGGATAAATGTCCCCGGTGTGGGGCCAGGCGGCCAGCCGATACAAGAACAATGACCTTTACGGTGGGGACGAAGCCTCCACGGGGAAAAAGAGGAATAAGAAGGGTACAAAAAAGGTGGTACAAGAATCTCAGCCTCCAAAGGACACTCCATTAGACAACGATGCAAAGCAGAGAAGAATTCCTGCCCGAGTAATGTGGTACCTGCCAGTGACCGACCGCTTGAGACGTATCTTCCTAAACCCTAAAGAAGCCACACTCATGACATAGTGGGATGATGAGCGCAAGGTGGATGATGATAAGATTGCACACCCGGCTAATTGTAGTCAGTGACAAAGGTTCGATGAGAAGCATAAAGAATTCAGCGACAACCCAAGGAATGTACGGTTTGGCTTGAGCACCGATGGAATGAATCCCTTCAATGAGAGGATGAGCGACCACAGCACTTGGCCAGTGATCTTGACCATGTACAACATCCCAACGTGGTTGTGTCAGAAGAGAAAGTACCTTCTCCTCACTATTCTTATTTCTGGCCCTAAACAACCAGGCATTGATATAGACGTGTTCCTCGAGCCTTTGATGCAAGAAATAGAGAGGCTATGGAGGCATGGGGAGCCGATGTACGATGCGTTCTAAAAGGAGGACTTCATATGTAGATCAATAATATTTGTTACTACCAATGATTACCCCATGTTGTTTGCTTCATCTGGACAGATCAAAGGAAAGATGGGATGCTTGGTTTGCTTGGATGGTACTACATGGGTGTACCTAGATGCATCCAAGAAGATAGTTTACCTAAGGAACCAACGCTTCTTAAAGACAAGTCACAAGGACCGCAGCAAATTGTTCTTTAGATTTTATGACAACACCCCGGAGATTGAACCCCTTCCGAAGAGATGTCATAACGGAGAACACGTGTACAGAATGGTGAAAAACATACATGTCATCTATGGAAAGAAGAATCCAGATGGGACGAACAGAGATAGAAGCACACCTCCTGTCAAAGGTGTACCTTTCAAGAAACAATCGATCTTCTTTTAGTATCTACCTTATTGGCCAGACTTGGAGGTCCCCCATGCCATTGATGCTATGCATGTGCAGAAGAATGTCTTTGAGAGTCTCGTTGCTACCTTGATGGACACGGGCAAGTCAAAGGATGGTCTGAAAGCATGGAAAGACATGGTGCAGCTAAATGTGATGCCACAGCTTCACCCGGTACCTGAGGCTAATGGAAAATACACTTTGCTCGCGGCGTGCTTCAACCTAACACCAGACGAGAAGAGTGCTATATGCACTTTCCTGAGGGGGGTCAAAGTCCCGACTGGGTTTTCAGCAAATGTGAAGAAGCTAGTGTCGATGAAGAACTTGTCAGTAACACACTGCAAGGCTCACGATTGTCATGTGATGGTGACAGTGTTTCTACCTATAGTAATCAGGGCTATAAAGCCAGAGTTCTTGAAAATGGCCATCACCCGCATGTGTTACTTCTTTTCGAAGATCTCACAGAAGACGATTGGCAAGCAAGAGCTGAGTGACCTACATGAATTTATAGTGGAGACACAAAACCAAATACATATGTGTTTACCTCCTACTTTTTTGATATAATATCACATCTCATGATTCACATGGTTCATCAGATACAGGCGCTGGGCCCTTGCAACTTGCATGAAATGTGGTCCTACGAACGGTTCATGTCGGTTCTAAGTTGATACGTGCATAATCGAGCATACCCAGAGGGCTCCATGATAGAGGGTTACAGTACTGAAGAAGTCATCGAGTGCTGTCAAGAGTACCTAAAAGTACAGAAAGGGATTGGTAAACCCGATTCTCGTCACAAGGGTAGGCTGGCTGGGAAGGGCACCAGTGGTAGAAAAGTGTTCATCGACCATGATTACAAAGAGGTGAGTTGGGCGCATTACAGTGTCTTGCAGAGTACACAACTGATGCAACCGTATATTGATGAACACTTGGCTATCATTATGGCGGAGAGAAATGGTCGTTCGGATGATTGGGTCATGAAATAGCACAAGCAACGACTAACTACATGGTTAAAGGACCAAAACATACCACCTGGAGAAACCATAGACTCTATTACCATCAGTAGGTTGGCAGAGGGGTCATCGAGACAAGTGACATTTTGGAATGCTTATGACATCAATGGGTATACATACTATACCCACGCAAAGGATAGTAAATATGTGAACCAAAACAGCGGCGTTCAAATAGAGGCTCTCGATGGATTGGGTGAAAGATCCAATACTTTGACATCATTGAAGAGATATGGGAACTTGACTATGGAAGGGATATAACGGTGGCCCTGTTTCGATGCCGCTGGATCAAACAACACCAACTGAACAAGATCAGATTGAGAGTCCTAGACCTCGAGAATCTAGGCTACCAAGATGACCCTTGGGGGCTCGCTAAATATGTCGCACAAGTTTTCTATATGTCTGGCCCACAAAGTAACCTCCCCCCGAAGAAGAAGACAAAACACATGGTTACCTCTGGGAAACAGCACATTATTAGAGTTGATGGCGTGGATGATGTTGAATCTTACAATAACTACAATGAGATACCGCTATTGATAGACTTTCCTAAGAAGATCAGTGTTGTGGAAAAGAACCTACCCAAAGACATATTGCCATGGGAACGAAAAGGTGTTAAGGGAAAAGTCGTTACAGCGGGCTAGCTAGTTGTTGAACGTGGAGTGTTTGTGTAAGTGTGTGTTTGTAAGACTTCATTTATGCATGCGTGTGAGACTATATATTTATGTATGTGTGTAAGACTATATATTTTTGTATGTGTGTGAGACTACATTTATGCATGTGTGTAAGACTACCATTTGTAACATCCAGATGAATCTATTTCAACATCCACTCTATTACTACTAAAACTATATCAAATCACTTAACACTTTATGAAATGAAGAAATGGCCAAAATAAAAGTAGGAGATCTTGACGAGTTATACAACTTTTATATTCATCACCTTTACAGCTAAAATCATTTAGTAGTTGAAAATCAAGTTTGAAGCTGTCATTTTCTGAAATTCAAAATTTGAACTATTCAAATTTTATCAGATAAAAAGATGACCAAAATAAAAGTTGTAGATAGTGATGTGTTCAACAACTTTTATATTCATCACCTTTACAGCTGAAATCATTTATTTGTTGAAAATTAGGTTTGAAGCTGTCATTTTCTAAAATTCAAAATTTGAATGGTTCAAAATTAGTGACAAAGATAGATGACTAGACTCAAATGATAGAGCATGATTTTAGAAAATTTGAGGAAAAAAACCATCACATTTGGAGTTAGTATGAGGGAGAAAAACAAGTTACAAGTTTCAGCCACAGATTAAAAAGAGAAATCACACTTGTTCATCATTGATTATCATGAACAGTTGTGATTTTTCTTTTTAATTTCTGGGTAAAATTTGTAACTAGTATTTCTCCCTCATACTAACTCCAAATGCGATGATTTTTTTTCTTAAAATTTTCTAAAATCATGCCCTATCAAGTTATTGTGTCGATTTGGTCATTCTTTTCATTTGACAAAGTTTGAGCAATTCAAATTTTCAAATTTTAAAAAAAAATGATAAGTTCTAACGAGATTTTCAACCATTAAATGATTTCAGCTGAAAAAGTAATGAATACCAAAGTTGTATAACTCATCAAGATCTACAACTTTTATTTTGATCATTTCTTCATCTGATAAAGTGATAGTAAATATTGTTCATAAATCAACATGTTTCTCGTATAGTTCATGAAAACTATGAGTCATATGTGAATTTGTGAACAATATTTACTAATACTCTATCACATGAAGAAGTGACCAAAATAAAAGTTGTAGATAGTGGTGAGTTCAACAACTTTTATGTTCACGACTTTTATTGTTGAAATCATTTAAGGTTTCAAAATCTTGTTTGAAGTTGTCATTTATTGAAATTTAAAATTTTAACTGTTCAAATTTGGTCAAATGAAAAGATGATCAATATAAAAGTTGTACATATTGATGAGTTCTACAACTTTGGTATTCATGAGTTTTTTAGCTGAAATCATTTACTCTTTCAAAATATTGTTTTAAGTTGAAATTGTTTGAATTTCAAATTTTGAATCGTTCAAAAAAAGTCACATGACAATTTAACCAAAATAAAAGGTGTACATGTTGATGAGTTATACAACTTTTATGTTTACAACATTTTCATTTTATTTCATTTAATGTCATAAAATTGTAGTCGAAGTTTTAAAATTCGAATTTTTAATTTTTGTTTTCTATATTGTTTTTACTACAATTATATATATATATATATATATATATTTCTGCATATATAGAATAATATAAAATATTATATTTGTGCATATATACAATTGTTTTTATATTACTTTGTGTTTTTGTGATATAAAAAATACAGAATTAATAATTTAATAAAATAGAAAATATTTGTAGGGTTGGCTAGATCAGGAACCGCCACTACAAATGCATTTATAGGGGTGGCTGGATCAGGAACCGCCCCTACAAATCGTCCTGGGTATATAACCACGGGCGCTCGGGTGACAAAGTGTTGGGCGCTGTCTTCTTCCTCCCGACGCTGTCAGGCTACCCAACTTTTTCCCTGGCGCCCCGCCACCGCCACCTCCCGGACCTCTCCCGACGCCGACGCCCCCTCTCCGCACCCCCGGGCCATAGCTCGACATCCCCGGGCCACCACGACGCCACGCGCACCATCTCCACGGCGGCTAGGGTTTTAGAGCCCCTAGCCGACCGACCCGCCGCCTCCTCCCCATCTCCGTGCTGTCCACATCCACAAGCCGGTCCGCCGCCGCCTCGTTTCCGACCTTGAGGTGCCGCGGGCCTGCTCCCCGCCCTCCCGTGGCCTAGGCGTCCGTGCTCCCTCCCGCGGCGAGCGGCCACGGTGCTCGAGCTCTTCGGCATCCGCACTCCTTACCTAGCGTCCACACCTCTAACGGCGGACAGCCCGGCTGCCCATGCTCTCTGGCGTCTGCGCACCTCCACCGGCATCCGCGCTCCTCCACAGCTTCCCCTACACCTGACAGGTTCGGATCCACCACTGCTGCTGCTCGCTGCTCGCTACTCGCTGCTCCATCACTTGCTCCTGACGCTTTACCAAATGTGCATTGCATTGGTTTGTCAATGCTTGTGTGCTTATTTGCGTAAATGCTCATTGCATGCTTGGCAAATTGGTAAGGTATAGCAATATTTCTTATTTTTGCTACTGCTGCAATCTGAATCAATCTATTATATAGAATCATAGTTGTTGTCTCTGAACCAATCTGTAGACATCAATGTAACTTGGGAGGACCAATTCTTTAGTTAGTTTTATGCCTCTCACCCTCTCAGTACCTATCCAAGACAGTAATGAAGCTTTTTTTGGCTTTGAGTCTGTAGACACTCAGTCACCACCTAGTCACAATGGGCATTCTTTTATTACTCTAGCTTACCGGATCCATTAAATCATATTACATCACAACAAGACACATTCAATTTAATAGTACAGAGCAATGTTTGGCCTTCTAGTTGATGACTGCATACATACCAAATCAGGAATACAATGCACAGAAACAATGAAATAGGGATCATGAAAATTGACAAACAAAGGTGTGAATGAGAACTGAAAAGAACAGCATAAAGACCATACCTCATATGAGCTCCCCTGGTCATCAGATCCATTGGTGACAGGAGTCACAGCCTCCGAAATAATAACTTGAGACAGTGGAGCCCTGATAGCAATGTACTCAAATTCCTGACTGAGCTTCTCTGTCCTGTCATCACCTGAAGCTTCCTTTGCTGCATTTCTTCCAGAATGTAGAATAACCGGAGGTGTTGAAACCACCTCATTTTCGAGCATCACAACAGTCTTCTCAACCACCACATTATCATCACTACTGTTCATCCTCGAGATGTTACCGTTAGTTTCCTTTACACCAGCAGTTTCTGTTGTAGGAAGAGCTTTAGCTCCAGGTGAAACTTCTTTTTTCTCTCTACTAGCTACTGCATTTTCACAACAGCAGGAGCTTGCGGGTATTTGACCTTCAGTTCTGGTAGTGTTGCTGATTTACTCTGGTCAAGCTGCATTATAGCTGAAATTTTCTTTGTCTGGGTATCTTGTGGCATGCTTTTTCTCCGTGGGTGGTCCGCGTTTGCTGACTTGGAATTCAAAGGATGGCCAGTCGATCTATTTTATGATTTGAGTATTGTGTGACCATATTTTTGCACACTCTGGCCAGGCTCCACAAGGCCAAGTTGTTATGTTTAGTTGCCTAGACATGCCTTCTGGCCAAGTTGAATATGTTTAGTTGCCTGCATTGTTCTCTGTTTGTGAGTGGAAATTGGGAGACATAGGTACACCTGCAGCTTCTGACTGATCCATTTCCCCACCTTCAATTGTTCTCTGTTTGTGTTCACTGGGTCCCTATAGTTTCATTTACTGCTCGCGTGTCTTCTTCACTGCTTGCTTGGGGAACTGTCGATTGTGGACCAGATGAAAATATCTTTTGCTCAAAATTTCCCCGTGTAGGTTAGTGTGATATTTGACACTTGGTTCCCTTGGAAAGCTGCATATTGCTCTCTGTTTCTCTCTTTTTTTCCTTCTTCTACTTCTAGTGCTTCCAACGTTCTATTTTTTTGTTCCTGAAAGTAGGCTTCCCAAGCACTAGTACTATCTCCAAGAACATCTTCATTAGTTAAGTGATAACCAAGTAAGCAAATACTGCAATCCTTAGCGATATGCAATCTTTTAATTTTCACTCTCTTGATTGACTGGATATACAATAATTGTGATTCTCAGTTTTTCCCCTGCTTTCTAGTATATCTGTATGGCTATATCTTGAAGTGTTCCTCTCACTGTATTGTTCTCTTTAGCATTTTTGAGTAATAAGTTAAAAAGATTAATGCAAGTTTTTTCATGAGATGGTCTAAGAAAAATCTAAGCTTTCCTCACAATAGCTCTAGTTGTTAGCTTATGACAGCCCCTGACTTTTATTTTAGGGCATATATGAAACTTCACTCTGAAATAATTGTATATGAAACTTCACCAGTTCATGATATGAAATTACAATCCTTGTGTCATTGTTAGTGCTAGTTTAAGCTATGTGTTGCTAAATTGAACAAGCTATGCAGGTACATTGTTAGTGCTAGTTTAGTTTTGTGGGTGCATGTGTTCATATACCGAGCAGTCTTGTTCAGAGCTGAGTATCTATCTTGTTTCTATTTGTCATGGTAAACATTGATATTGGTGCTACATAGACAGCAGTACCATTATTTTGATATTTGTTATTTTCCTGCTAGCTAAGACAGTTGAGTCACCATCATGTTTTTAATAGCCACCATAAACCTTGATATTTAGTAATTATATATTCTGGTTCCCAATTGATGCTTTAGTGTAATCACTGATAGTAGTATCAACCCATTTAGCTTGGTTGTACATGGTAAAGCTAAGCAGTTATCCATACCTTTGGATTTTGCATCTAAATTCTAGTCCTCCTGCTTGCCATCCTTATTTCTAGGACAAGGCTGCTCTTTTCTAGTCCTGCTGCGCAATAGGACCAAAATTGGCATGATGATCGAATGGGTCCTCCTGCTTTCCTATCCTCTATGTTTGGGAAGCAGCTGCTGCTTTTTTTTACACCTTTTCCTCTCTACGTTTGTTAAGCAGCTGTTACTTTTTTTTTGCCAAATCTCCCCTCTCCTCTCCTCTCCTTTGTTTTGCCGATGATGAAATTGTCTAAGTCCATACATTATATGGAATATGAGCTGATGATCAAGAACTTGTGAGGAACTTGGCATCATTAGCAGCCGCCCCTACATTACCTTCTCCTCTCTTCTCTGTTATGATGCCTTGATGCTCCAAGTTCAAGATCAGATGATGATTGACACGTTTCTGAAGCCTCTACTACTGCTACTACTCGTTTTTTTATATATTGTTGTTTTATAGGACTACTTTGGTTTATAGACCTTTTTTATTTCTTATACCTTCTCGTGTACCTAAAGCACACTTTCTTGCATCTATTAGAACAAAGCGCAAAATAATGTCGCGGAGACCAGACAGTGCAGCCCAATGCCCCGAGCATGATGAGCAGCCAACCTATGAGGAGCAAGCACTAGAGGACCAGCTTACTCAGGAGCAGTTCGATAACGAGTTAGAAAAGGATCTAGAAGTGATGCTTACTCAGGAGTAGTGTGACGAGGAGGAAGGGGGGCAGAAGGAAGAGCAGGAGAGGCTGCTGAAGGCAAAGAAGAAGAGGATGATAATGATGATGACTCAAAAGAGGGATATGTAAGTCCCGAGGATCCTTTCCCACGTGAAGCCAGAAGGAGGCCAACGGAGGAAGATTTGGACAAGGATTTTGACCCGAACGAGGAGGTAGGGAAAAAGCCTTAGCTTGTAAATTTTGCTAAAGCTTTGGCTGTGTTACCTCTGCTAACACTTTGACCTATCGTATATATAGGTCCCTCCTAAAACTCAAAAAAGATGACATCGACGTCGGTGACATCTCGCTGGACAAGACGGAGTAGAGGAAAGGAGAGCAGAGGCAACAGCCATAGAGACGGATCACGATGCCTCTGCTCCACAACCTCAAGACACAACCATAACTACCAAGCCTAAGAGGAAATGAGGGGATAGAAAAGCAAATCAATATCCAAATAAGGCATACTATGTGATAACGGAGGTCGGACCAGCAGGGGAGATCCTTGAGCCAAAGAAATTAAGAGGATAATTTCATAATGCGATCGGGGCCCTAGTAAGAGATAAATTGAACCCAGCAATCCCTAACTAGAAAGAGGTACCAAAGAACAAAAAGGATGAACTATGGGATAGGCAGCTGAAGCTCAATTTTAGATTTCTGGAGGCTAAGCATGAACTGGTAAAAAAAATGCTTTCAGGATGATGGGAGAGTCATTTCAACGTTGGAGGTCGGAGCTCAATAAGAAGTATATCCAAAAGGGGTTAACTCTCTTCAACGAGTTTGACAACATAACTCCTAGTCAATGGGAGGAGCTCGTGGCTCAGAAGACTTCACCGGAGGCATTGGAGCTCAGTGCACGTAACACTGAGCTGGCAAAGAGGAACAAACACCACCATCATCTAGGCCCTGGTGGCTACTATGCCAAGGAAGAGCAGTTTAGGAAGATGGACGAAGAGGCCGCAGCTGCTGGGAATATCGATGTGATGAATTTGAAGGTACGCTCAAGGAATTAGATATACACGAGGAGTATAGAATCATCCGGCGGTAATCTTAAGTTTGATAAGCCGGAGACCCAAGAGGCAGTATCAAGGATACTGAAATATGCTGAAGACAAGGAGAAGGGCTCATTCAATCATTCCAGAGAGAGGGACGAGCTTAGCCTTGGCTTGGGAAACAAGGAGCACACAGGCCGCACCAGGGGACTAGGGAAAAGGATGACCTAGAAGCAAGGATTCAAAGAGGACAGGCACATGTACAAGAAGCATGGTAGAGACCGGGAGACTAATCTTGAGCTCCAAGTGAAGGCTCTAGTTGCGAAGGCGCTGGAGGAGCAAGGACTGTCTATGGAGCCACGGATATTAATGACACCATCGGGAGAACTGGCATTAGTTGGCAGCCCTCCAAAAGTTCCTAGCAGCCAAGGTTCCACTACAGCCACAACCCCCGTCGATCGTATACGGGAACCAACTAGTTGCACCTTTGTGTTTCTCAGCGGCTGGCAGAACATTGTGATGGAGGTGGCAACGAGTGTGGCACATCCTCCTGGTGGCTTACACCACAATAATAAGATACCGTTGGACTACACTAGGTCGAGGTGCATACCGTGAAGCCCGAGTTCATACAGTGGAGGATAGACTACGCAACTCCCGAGGAGCTGGTGTTACTCGGAGACGTTGTGGGGCAGTTCATCCTCTGGCACAAACGGGACATTATATTGATGGCTTCTTCGCCGCATCCCCCTCTCCCAAATTTGGAGCGAGTTGTTGAGGTTGGGGAGATATTTTCACTGTCTCGTGACCACCACATTCCTGAGATGCCACATTCTTCCCCGCCTCCTAGCGAGCATGTGCCTAATAAGCCACAACGTTCTCCAGCTCCTACCGAGCAAGTGCATGATGTGATGCCACAGTCTTCTCAACAAGCATAGCCGATACATGAACAACAAGTGCCTCCTAAAGAAGGTGATGCACAAGAAGATGAGGACATGCCTAAATGGGAACTTTGAAAGAAGCATCCAATCACCATAAGACCAATTTATGTTCTGATAAAAGACGTCTCGTCGATGTCCAAGTGGTATTCCCATGACCAATTCAAGCCTGAGAACCAAGTTAAAAAAGTCACATCATGGGGTTCTGAGGAGGCCATCACTAGCAAACTCCACCAAACAACAAAGCAGTATCTAAATGTTGATGCCATCAAATGGTCAAAGGATTGCCACAAAACATATGAAAGAGGCAAGCCCTTCCTACCAAACCAGGACATCCAACGCCTACCACATAGAATGAGAAGGTTCCATGATTGGTACTTGCGTGTTCTCTCAACGAGCATAGACCTCATACAAGCATGCTTCCCCACCGGCACATTTGGAAGCCCAGCCGGGAAATTGTCTTTGACTTCAATGACATGCAGACATGCTTTCACCTCGGAGCAATGGAGATGAATCTAATTCGCACGTGGTGCCTGTAAGTTATTGTCCTCCCGATATGATATGAATGTAATCTTTGAATTTTGTTGTAACTAACCCACGCTGTGATTTGTAGAATGCAAGTGCACATTGTCAAACAAATGCCAAGTGTGAAAGCTGGGTATATAGACCCTCAAGCTATATCACAAACAAATTTTAATTACCCTAAACAGTGGAAACTAGATGCCAAAGAGCTAGCTGCTGGAAAGACTCTTCGGGAGAAAGAGCACATCCGTACGGCGAAACTAAGGGAAGAGTCCCTTAAGGTTGCGGCATACATTGCCCTGGCTTTTAAAATTCTCCAACAGCACTCTACTATATGGCTACCATACAACTTCGAGTAAGTTCAACTCTATACTTAAAGCTTTGTTCGATATATTTTATTCGATGCAAAAGAACTTATCTAGTTCTATGATTAAATCCATGCAGCAACCACTGGATTTGTATAGGCGTCGATGTCGGGACGAGCACGGCATGGGTCTTTGATTCAATAGATAGGGACCCGATGACATACAAAGACTTCATATCGATTCTCAAGATGTATACATATCGACAATCCTCATTAGCTTATATGTTTGTATACATACTTGTAACGTTCACTTTTGGATACTAACAAGTTGTATTTACTAAAATAATTCGAATAGGGCATTAGGTTCTATGTCACTAAACATCACGGAAGGCATGATCCAGTAAGGAAGGAAAAGCTGGCTATAAAAACACTATGTGCGGTAAGTGTAACTTACTTCTTTAGTACTCCATTACATGGCTGTCAAAAGCATTACTTAACATTTCCATATACAAAACACACAGTGCCCCAAGCAGAAGCATGGGAGTGTACATTGTGGATACTATGTATGTTTTATGATAACACCGGTGCCTACATGAGACACCCCTTAAGGGTAGTTTGAACCTCTTCACCCGTAGTATAAAAACTTCATACATGGTATGAAATACTAAACCGAAACTTGTTCTCTTGTAGTGGAAAGAAGAGAAAAAAAATGAAAAGAGACCCATACAAGGATGACCAACTCTTAGAGCTCGTTGGCGACCTTTGTAACTTCATATTGGACCAGATTGTACACGTCAAAGGCACCTACCATGACCGAGAGTCTGACTTAGGTAGAAATCCTCAGTACCAACACCTTCGTGAGACTAAAAGGCTAGCTTTAGGACGTTGATAATAATGTGTATGGAATTTGACATTGGTTTTATCTTGTGAATTATGTCTATTTAATGATGGATAGTATATATTCTTGTGAATTGGACTTGTAATTGTAGTTTATATAATACTCTTGTGCTTGTAGTTTATATAATACTCTTGAGCGAATGCGGTTCGGAACATTGGTCGCGGGGCGTTTAGCGGGATTATCTCGCTTTCCTCGCTCCCGTTGGTCGTGGGGCGTTCGGCAACATGAACGTTGGATGGAATACGCGGAAACAAATAGTGTTCTGGTCGAATTTGAATTGTAAATTTGAATTTTTTTTTGCGGAAAAACATACTGTAGGGGCGGTTCTAGACTGAACCGCCCCTACAAACAGGTATTATAGGGGCAGCCTAGGAACCGCCCCTACAAATGCATGATTTGTAGAGACGGTTTGGTAGGGGCGGCTGGCCAAACCGCCCCTACAAATGGTCTTCAGTCGCCCCTACAAAACGTTTATGTAGTAGTGATCGACTGACTGCCTGCCTCGCCCCCTAGCTACGTGCTGTCTCCATGCCCAATGGTGAGCACGCCACGATGCCGTGCCCTTCCCCCTCTGAGCCCTCTGTTGTGTTGTGACCGGCCATCGAGCCGAGATCGTTTCTGCAGGAGCCGGCGACGGACACCGCAAACCCCCAGCGCCCCCCAAAATCCCCACCTATAGGTCTAGGTGAGCGCTCGCCACCGCGCCTACGTTCCTGTCGCTGTCGGTGAGCACCTTGGCGCGCTATCACCCTGGCCTCATCGTGCTCGACCACATCCGAATGCCCGACGTGACGGCTCGGCAGACGCCCCATCCAGCCCCTCACCACGCCCGACGCTTGCCTGGTGGGGGTGTCCCGTGCCGCCGGGCGTTGCGAGCATGGACAAGGCCGGATCTTGGTTCATTAGTTCCCATTCCCATCAGATATCATCTGGGCCGTACTTATGATTTGGAGGCTCTCAACACTTGCCCACCTTGCTCCTGTCAATGTATGCCGCATTTTTATTCTTACAGTTCGTTCGCTCGTTGCAGATGATCAATGGAGGTGCCACAAGTCACGGCTGTCTTGGTCTGGCGTCTGTGCTGACAGTCATATAGCCACGGTCCGTCGTCTCTGCCGTTGCTTGTTGTACGGTGCTGGCCAGCCGGTAGCTTCCTCGATCTTCTCCCAGCCTCACCCTCCCTCCTCACAACAACAAAATGGAGGCACCCTTGCCGTACCCAAACCTCGGGAATGCGTTCTCACCTCGCTGGCTCCATATGACGGTAGGTGTTCGACCATTTTTTGTTTAGTGTTCATCGTCCTCCGATCTGACTGTCGTCGACTAATTTGAAGTTGCCTGGCCAATTGATGAGAGGAGCCGTTCGTCCATTAGGAGCTTAAGCAACATTTTAGAGAAATTTGACTTTTTTTCTGAGAAATAATAGACTTATGCAACATTTTAGAGAATTTTGACTGTTTTTTTTACTGAGAAATTTTCCACTCCGATTATTACTGTTTTTGTTATCAGTATAGTGAATCCAGATTACTTCTCTATAATCGTCCGATTATAGAGAAATTATTACTGTTTTTGTTAGTAGGAGGTTCATGGACGCATAGATTAGACTGAAAATGAGTGAATAACTGTACAGGCAGGCCTTTAGTCGTGATATCTGTGAGCTGATGCAAGGAACAATTGCCTTACTAAATACTAGTGAAACTATACTTGGTATACTAGTGGCAAAATATGTGTATTTATAGGAAGAATTATTCATCATTTCTGGAAGAACAATAAAATAGTTGGCTGTGGGTTAGGATGGGAGGCTGGCACAGTGCAGGTGACTAGGATATAAGGGCGGTAGGGCACTAGACTACAAGGTGGGAGAAGAGTAATGTAAGCACAGAAAGAGGGGCAATATATAGTGTTGCCTGACCGTTGGATTAATGACAAGTGACAACCATCCAAAACATTACATACAAAATATATTTATATTGGAACTTTATTTATCTTTATTTAAACTGAAGATAATTTCTACCGTACAAAATATCTAGTTCTAGAACCTTCTCTATCTCTCACCAAGAAGTAGTGTTAATATTTTTCTTTTGCCTTCTGTTGACTTCAACATCAGTGATCCCGCGACTGCGTTCACGGAGACCAACAGGCTGCGTCTGGTTCGTGCCCGCAAAATTGCACCCGTGCTTCTTGGGGAGTGGCGGATTCTGATGGCTCCAATCAAGAACATGCTTTACGGTCTTAGCTACCACCGCATAGCCTCCACAATCCAGCTGATATATCTCGTGTTGTAGAATTTTTTGTTCGCGACACCGATTTATATTTTGCTGGTTTTCGTCGTGGGGTGGTGGCGGCCGATGGAGCTGAGCCACAACGGGGTACACTATTCATTTTTGTTGATTTGTACCATGAGGCTCCTCCTTTTTTTGATGCAGTGAAGATGGGCATCAACTCCAGCCATACAGAAAAAGGGTAAAACTCATCCAAACATTCAAATTATTGTTTTTTGACTGGTTTATTCGAATTAATTGATAAACTGATATGAGTTAACACATGCCCTTTTATCTTTGATTGAAAGAGATGCTCCTGGACCTGAGGCGATCATGGCGCTTTTTAACACCTTCTTCAGTTTTGAAGATGATGTTCAGATGGGCCATGACAGAAATGGGAACCCCCAGGCTAGATTTCCTGGAAATGTCAAAGAAGCTATGAAGACTGCGGTTGCTAGGATTATCATTGTATTCTGCGAAGCACTTCGGCTGAAGACCATATACACCGCGGTGAAAGAAGCTCTTGAGTCTATCGACTTTGCTAGGCCTTTACCGGAGACATCCTGGAAGCTGATAAGGTTGTGGGGACAGCTGTCCGATGATGTTCAAACAATGAGGATGCATCACAATATGGCCCTGCACAATAATCTGCCGAGGAGTGAAAACTTGCAGATAGTTGGGATTAGCACGCTCGACCATGTAATTGGTGAGAATGGCGAGTTGACTTTCTGCAAACTACACAAGATGGTGGTCATCACTGAAGAAGACATGCTCAGACTGCAAAATGACATAGCAGCAGTTAACTTCGTCGATCCCACGTTTCGGGAGCAGCAGCAGCAGCAGCAAGACGAGGTGCAGGAGCATCAGGAGGAAGGAGGAGGTGGAAGAGGAAGAGGAAGAAGAGGGAGAGTGAGAGGAGCAGCTCGCGGTGGACGAGGAAGAGGGGAAGGCAGAGGAGGAAGAGGTGGGGAGGCAGAGGTAGCAGCTGGGGGCAGATGCAGAGGAGGAAGAGGAAGAGGCAGAGGCGGAGGAGGAAGAGGATGGTGAAGGCATGAGTGTGGCAGCTGACTGGAGGAGGCTGTGTGTTGCTGTGCTTCATTAACAGTTTAACACTGTTCTGTTCAGTTCAAGATTTTACTTGTATTACTGTTAATCACTGAAAATTTGTATTGTCATACTGTGCCTTGTCACTTTTGCTTGTGTTAATTCCAATTTAAAAAAAAATCCTTTTAAAATGTATTATGCCATAAAAGATGTCAAGTATGCTTGTTCTTGTATGGTTCCAGTTCTCGGTGAAATCATCAACACAGGCTACAGTTGTAGCACAGGCTGCAGGCCATCAGCTATCCCTGCCAACTCAAAATGCAACAATTTTGAAGAATGACACCGAAATCGGTTGCAGGAATCATGAATGCAAGGTTGCCTTCTCACTGTCAGTGATCTGGGCCACGCCGCAGATGGAGAAGGTGAAGCAGATCTCAGAGCAGCCGGCGGTAGCGTCGACCGTGGCGGCGCGCACCTCGTTCGGCACTTGACTGTGCAGAACCACCCAGGGTGGGCGTGGCCCTCCCTGCAGCCATGGTAGCAGTCTCAGAGTAGAGCCATGCAGAGAAAGTGTTGCAGAGACGAGTGCAGATGAAAGCAAATGCAGGGGAAGTTGAAATGGTGAGATGCTTACCAGTTACCAGCGAGTGTTTCTTCAGAAGCTGGGACTTGAGGGGGGTTCTGTGATGTCTACTGCTCACTTGGTGTGGTGGCACTCACATCATGTCGTTCATTTATAAATATAAATATTGCTGGAGCCAAGGCTTGGAGTCTTTCTGGTGTACATTCTTGCAGAAGCTTTCGAGAGGTTGCTATGCACAGTCTGACAGAGGAATGCCATGCTCACTCTGGATCTCCTGTTTCTGACAGCGGAATGGATCAACACATTATCAGAAGCATGCATTTTGATTTGATTTGCACAGAAGGACATTGTTGGTAGGTTAAGTGTCTGAACGTATAAATATGTTGCCAGGGTAAGAGCAAGACAGCTGTTGGTTGCAACACTCTGATCTTAGTCGTTTCAGATGTTCAGTTGTGAGTCAGTCTGAAAGAGAAGAATTGACACAAGTATGCGAGCTTGAGGATGGCTTCAGCACGTGCAACAAAAGAAATATCAAATACATCAGTATACTGTAGCAATTGTGAGGCAGCGAACATATAATTTAACTATGTTCATAAACCAAAAGCCTGCTTTGAATGTGATACACATCAGACTCGGGACAAAATGCAGATTTATCAAAGTTTATATGAATGAAAAAATCTCTTGGGTAAGATTTGCTTTGTCAGGAACAGATAGCAGAAGCTGCGAGATCAGGTTGCAGCGAACGTTGATCTGATTCAAGAGCACCGCACCTATGGCTCATATGATGCGATGCTAGATGACATCCATCTGCATTATCATTTGGTAGCTTCTTAGATCTTCGTTTCATCTTTATCAGCCACGCGTGGGAGATACGGAGTTCAGAATGACGGCCCAAATTATCGTCATCATCAGTCATCACGAGGCTCCTCCCTTGCAGGCACGGCCCTCAGCCTATCCCTATATGCGGCAATGGTATGGAAAAAAAATCCTCCTCACCCTAACCCCTTTAACTATGCTCTGAAAAGGCACATTTTGCTTGCATATCTGCGGTGAATGACAATCTGAATGATCGAGTTAGTTGGGTTCAATTGAAAAACACCGGACCGTCCTGTCCCGCCCCAGAACTTCTCTCAGTTGCTGGGCCGTGGCCCGAGGCCCATGGTTTACTAGCTAGCGTGGCGCAACCCTGTGTTCGAATACTCTCACAAAAAAAAACAAGCCTGTGTTTGAATGTCTCATGGTCCCCACACAGGGTAATTGCACTGCTGTCTTTGTTACAGCGAAAATTTCCAAACCCCCACTTGAATATATTTGGATCACTGGGTGCCATTTTGCAGAAGAACATTTTCATATTGAGGTGAGGATATTTATATCAAAAATTAAGAACTAAAACACGTTTATAGATTATTTTCCTAGGTTCACGAGAACATTATTTTTATGTTTCAGAAGAAAATTTTTATAGGTTAAGGAGAAAAATGTTCGAACTCAACAGTATGGCGAAATATGTTCCTGGTTGAAGGGGGCAAATGGTCTAAGGAGAAGGAAAACGTTTAGCAAAAATGCTCAATGTTCTATGTTTAGGAGAACAAAATATTTTAGCATCACAGGAATGGTGACCCATGTTCAGGGAAAATGTCCGAAGTGAGTTCATAAAAATATTATAGCATCACGAATATATTGATGAATAAAATGACCATTTCTTCCTTTGTTTTGTTCTTTGAGACTAAACCGACATGCTACATCAGGAAGGTTGGTTCTCCTTTCATGTCAAATCAGGCTCTGGCAAATTATTTGAACAGCAAGTGAGGTTGATTAATTGGCATTTCACGAACCACCACTACTTGTCAAGTGTGCTTGTTCTCCTTGTATGGGTTCCAGTTCTGGGTGCACTCATCAACACAAGCTGCAGCAGCACCGGCATCAGTTGTCCCTTCATCAAAGTGTAACAATTTTAGAAGCACAATGCATACATGTCTTCTCTCTCTCAAAAAAAAATGCATACATGTCTGTACAACAAGTCAACGAGTACAAAACTGGTTTTTTTGAGGAAAAAACGGGAGGGTACAAGCCCCTACTTTGCTTTTATTAACGATAAGTAAAAGTTTACAAACAAAAAAGTTACAAAGAAAATCACGAAACAAAAACAAGTCAACGAAAACTGGTTGTATGAACTATGAATGCAAGGTTGCTGTAATAAGCGCCTTGCTTATTACCGTCAGTGATCTGGTCACGCCGCAGATGGAGGAGGTGAAGCAGATCTTAGAGCAGTCGGCAGCACCGAACGTGGCGTCGTGCACCTCGTCGGAGACAACGGTGGCACAGGTCTCCACGAACTTGACTGTATAGAACCACCCAGGATGGGCGTGGCCCTCTCTGCAGCCATGGTAGCAGTCGCTGAAACACCACCGGAGACCGACTCTTTGCCAGTGTAAGTGGTTTGCCTAGCGTTGTTTTTCGGGCACTCAGCAAAAACGTTTTTGCCGAGTGTTTTTTTTACACTCGGCAAAGAAGTTCTTTGCCAAGTGTTTTTTTTACACTCGGCAAAGAGCTTCTTTGCCGAGTGTTTTTTTTTTTAACACTCGGCAAAGAAGCTTCTTTGCCGAGTGTTTTTTTATACTCGGCAAAGAACCGAGTGTTTTTTTTTACACTCGGCAAAGAAGCTCTTTGCCGAGTGTTTTTTTACACTCGACAAAAAAAATTTCAAATCACATTTTAAAGCAGTAAATTAATTCAAATAAAAAGGTTTTCAACTACAAAGTTGTATAACTCATCAAGATGTACAATGCTTGTTTTGGTCTTTTCTTCATATGACAAAGTGAAAGTAAATTTGTCCACAAATCTAACATATCTCTCTTATAGTTTATGAAACTACAAGAGAGATATATAAGATTTGTGAATAATGTTAGAACGACCATGTCGGATGAACAAATGACTAAACAACCGAAATAAACTTTGTATATCTCGAAAAGTTATGAAACTTTGTAATTGACAACTTTTTAATTTGAAATCATCTTGTCATGCAAAACTGTGTTTGAATGTTAAAAATTTAAAATTCGAACTTTTCAAACGACCTCGGATGGAAAAACAACCAAAATAAACTCTGCAGATCTCGAAAAGTTATGAAACATTCTCGTTGGCAACTTTTTGATTTGAAATCATCTTGTCATGCAAAACTGTGTTTGAATTTCAAAAATTTAAAATTCGAACTTTTCAAACGACCTCGGATGGAAAAACAACCAAAATAAACTCTGTAGAAAAGTTATGAAACATTGTAGTTGGCAACTTTTTGATTTGAAATCATCTTGTCATGCGAAACTGCGTTTGAAATTCAAATTTTGTAAACGACCTCGGATGAAAAAACTTTCTAAACTAAAAGTGTAGATCTCGAAAAGTAATGAAACTTTGTAGTTTACAACTTTTTTATTTGAATTCGTTTAGGGCCTCAAACAAGCAATTTACACTCGATTTAGTATAATATGTTGGGAACTAAAACGGAATCCAAACACAAGTGACAGCGTGGTGTAGTGGTAGAGGAGGTTCGCGCGCAGCGGGAGGTCGCGGGTTCGAATCCCGTCGGCCGCGTTGCTGCGAAATTTACGCAAAAAATGCTGGAGATGGGCGGGCGCTGGCCGGTGGGGGGGCCTCCACCGATTAAAAAAATCCATTTTTTCGGGTTTTTTTTCAGTTCCAACTTTGCCGAGTGTCGGGCACCTAGCTCAGTCGGTTAGGTGTCCCAGCGGCACTCCTCAGGTCCTGGGTTCGACTCCCCGTGGGAGCGGATTTCAGGCTGAGGTTAAAAAAATCCCCTCGCCCGTTCCCATGTGCCAAAGCGCAGTGGAAGGCTCCGGCCCGGTTCTCATAGGGTTACGGCACCTCCTGTGTCAGGATGGGGGCGAGGGTTCGGGGGTTTCTCGATCTGTGTGAGAAGATCTTCTTAAACGGAAAACCCACGGGCCGTCATAACCCCCGCAGGTCGAGTTTTTTTAAGGCATCGTTTAGATCCAGGTCGTAAAGTTTTGGGATGTCACGTCGGATGTTACATAGGGTTATCGCATGGGGTGTTCGGATACTAATAAAAGAACAAATTACAGAATCCACCGGTAAACCGCGAGACGAATTTATTAAGTCTAATTAATCTGTCATTAGCACATGTGTGTACTGTAGCACTTTATTGTCAAATCATGGACTAATTAGGCTTAAAAGATTCGTCTCGCAAAGTAGTCGCAATCTGTGCACTTAGTTATTTTTTTAATATATATTTAATCCTCTATGTATGTGTTAAAACATTCGATGTGATAAGGCGTAAAATTTTAACGGATGATCTAAACAAGGCTTAAATATAAATATTGCTGGAGCCAAAGCTTGGAGTCTTGCTTGTGTACATTCTTGCAGAAGCTTTTCAGAGGTTGCTATGCACAGTCTGACAGAGACATGCTCACTCTGCCAGACAAAGGAATCTTATGTTTCTGTTTTATTTAGGCTGTGTTTAGTTGGGGGAAATTTGGGAATTTGGCTACTGTGGCACTTTCATTTTTATTTGGCAATTAGTGTTCAATCATGGACTAATTAGGCTCAAAACGTTCGTCTCGCAATTTTCAACCAAACTGTGCAATTAGTTTTTTTTCGTCTACATTTAATGCTCCATGCACGTATCGCAAGATTCGATGTGATGACTACTGTAGCACTTTTTGGGAAAACTTGTTGGAACTAAACAAGGCCTTATTACAATTACAAATAGACATGGGGTGAGTCAGTGAGTGTGAAAGGGTGAGGAAACTCACTTGGGACGAGTACACCAAGAGATTTGAAATGAGTGAGCACCCCGAAGAGCAAAAGACCCCCCTCACCCCGCCGCCGCCGAGCTTGAGGAGGTGGAGCTCCTTGACTGGGATGAGGCTGACGACGCAGTCGGCATTGAAGACTCCCTGTCAACAAAAGATGCTCGGCAGTCCACCGAGGGGTATCCCACGATGGTAGATTTGTCAGTGGGGATGCGCGTAATCAGGAACCGGATGGTGACACAAGGCGCAGAGACAGCGATTTAGACAGGTTTGGGCCGTCTGATCGACGTAATACCCAATGTCCTGTGTATTTGGTGTATTGTATTGAATACATGATGTCGAGTAGAGGACCTATATACTCTGGAGGGGTAGGGTTACAAGTAAAGTATCCTATTTGGTACTATACAATGTCTTGCGGTGCACGCCGAGCAGTGCCGTGCACGCCTTGATCTTGTGGGCCGGGCCACCTCCGATGGTGCGGCCCATGTCTTGGGGGCCATACCCCCACAGTTAGTCCCCGAGCCTGACAGTAGGTGACGCAGTCACGTGATGCCAGGGTCATAAAGTAGAAGACCAGCCGAGAAGGCAGCCAGTCCCCGGGCGTAGCCTCGAGATGAGAACAAGCACATTCACCGCAAGGTGAAGTGTGCCCACTTAGTCCCCGAGCCTACTAGAAGATGAAGAATGAATCTTGTAGCAGGGTCAAAGAAAAAGAAGTCTAAAAGCTTGCCGACGTCGTTCGACATGTGCGTATCAAGATCCCAGACGTGCTGCCCAAGATCAGCACCCTGATCTGAACAGCATGGAGCAACTTGATAACACACCGATGAGACGTAACAAGATCCAAGCACCGAGGAGTCCTCGGCGTAGCCAGTGATGTCCGACCAACCAGGGAGTTCCCGGCGTAGCTGGCGATGACCGAGAACCGAGGAGCGAGGAGTCCCTGGCGTTGGCGGCGATGACTGAGCATAGAGGAGCGAGGAGTCCCCGGCGCAGGCGGTGATGACCGAGCACCGAGGAGCGAGGAGTCCCCGGTGCTGGCGGCAATGTCCGAGCACCGAGGAGCGAGGAGTCCCCGGTGTCGCTGGCGATGACCGAGCACCGAGGAGCGAGGAGTACCCGGCGTAGGCGGCGAGGTCCGAGCACCGAGGAGTCCCCGACGAAGCTGGCGAGGTGCGAGCACCGGGGAGCGAGGAGTCCCCGGCGTCGTCGGCGATGACCGAGCACCGAGGAGCGAGGAGTCTCCGACGTAGGCGGCGATGTCCGAGCACCGAGGAGCGAGGAGTACCCGGCGTAGGCGGCGAGGTCCGAGCACCGAGGAGCAAGGAGTCCCCGGCGTCGCTGGCGATGACCGAGCATCGAGGAGCGAGGAGTACCCGGCGTAGGCGGCGAGGTCCAAGCACCGAGGAGTCCCCGGCGTCGCTGGCGATGACCGAGCACCGAGGAGCGAGGAGTACCCGGCGTAGGCGGCGAGGTCCGAGCACCGAGGAGTCCCCGACGTAGGCGGCGATGTCCGAGCACCGAGGAGTTCTTGGCGTAGGCGGCGATGTCCGAGCACCGAGGAGCGAGGAGTCCCCAGCGTCACTGGCGATGACCGAGCACCGAGGAGCGAGGAGTACCCGGCGTAGGCGGCGAGGTCCGAGCACTGAGGAGTCCCCGGCGTCGCTGGCGATGACCGAGCACCGAGGAGCGAGGAGTACCCGGCGTAGGCGGTGAGGTCCGAGCACTGAGGAGTGAGGAGTACCCGGCGTAGGCGGCGAGGTCCGAGCATCGACGTAGCTGACGATGTCCGTGCGGTGAAGTGTGCCCACTTAATCCTCGAGCACGAAGATTCCGAGGGCCGAGGAGTAACCGACGTAACTGGCGATGAAGCACGAGTGACGAACATTCTGGTCGACTGGTCGGCGGCGAAGTGAACATTGAGTAGAAGCGACCGGCGACCAGTCTGATCAACTGGTCGACGACGGAGTCCATGAACCAAGCGGTCCGACCAGTTGATCGGTGGAGAAGCCCGAGCACCAGGTGGTCCGATCACCTGGACAACGATCCTGCAATATAAATATGTAGAACGGGTAGTACATGATGTACAAATAAAGAAACTCCGGAGAAAAATCAGCAATGGTGATGAAACAGCGTATGCAGTTCGGCGATCAGTTGGCGTGAAAATGTATTTATGTTTAATATAAACCGCCCAACCAGTTAGTGTGTAGCTGAGTCTCCAGCCCTAGCTAGCCTGTTAACCATAACGTCGAGCGCGGAGCCCGTGCACATGTAGGAAGAACAAAGCGTCGCTAAGGAGCCGCTGCCGACCACCCATAACGCAGAGGGCAGACGCTCGTGCACGTGTAGGGAGGAGCCGGAGACAGGGCCGTCTCTGGAGGCATCCCAGCATCAACGCGACTATTCGGGGGTTCGGAAATTCGTTTGGAGAGCAAATATAGTGAAAACAGCTCGGAGAAAAATAATGGCGATATACGGAGATTGGAGAATATTTAGAAAAATATTAAAGCGTGACTTAGCTTGACTGACGACCGAGTGGAGTAGTCGGCGCGTCGCGATGTCTGAGTAGACCGCTCGCCTGGCGGCTCAGGCAGATACGAAGTCGCAGTCGAACGGGCGTAGTCGGAGTACCTGTACTGTGAAAGGCTGGAGCCTACACAGACGTGTGCAATCTGACGTAGCTTGTCTAAGTCCAGAGCACAGACGTGGTGAAGTCGGCGTCAATGCCGTTGATGTTGAAGTCAAGAGTGCTCTGCTCCGGCGTGGAAACAGCTGCTCTGTTCGTAGTTGACATTCATGTTGCCGACGAATCCGACTTGAATTCATACACATACAGGTATGCATGCGCCAAGTAAATCAAATATTTAATAACTTGCATGGCCCTGCGTCTTCCTTTTGCTTGCTTGTAGATCAAACGTGGCCATGTAGCTGCAAGTACGTGAAGCCTGCACGTGATGCATCTATATGCAAGTTGATCTCAGACATGTCCTGGCTTGACTTGCATGATGTCATCTTCATGGTGCTGTAACAGATTAGTCGCTAGGTCCGGGCTGAGTACGAATCTAGGATCCGTATCCGGAATCTTGACCGACTCTAGATAGCGCCTAGGGGTCTTGCACGGCTTTGTAAGATTTGCATCGCTTTGTTGGCTGTTGATGAGCTGCCTTGCATGCCGGTGATTTGCACCAATAATATGCAAATCCATCCAAGTCTCGCAGTGTCATGACAAATCTTGACGCCTTGGTAAGCGGGAGTAGCGCCGTCAGACATCATGGGAGTTGAACTTCTGCACGGATGCCGCTCGACGCTACCAACGCCGGGACCGCTGCTCGATTCTAGACCAGGCAGTCCTGTGGTAGCCGCCGATAATCAAACCCCGTCTCCTGCCTTTGATTCGCTTGCGCAGCAAATCGATCGTTTATCCACCACAGAACAGGAACATATACGGAAGAGAAGACTCCGTGCCGTAGATTGATCCCAGCGGGAATACGATGTTGATTTTGGTGAAGGGTGCCGCCGTCGGCATTCTAGGAGAAAAGTTTTTGGCGATTTGGAGAGAACGTATTTGGCGATTTGGAGAAATCGTGTTCGGCGATTTTGGAGAAACGTGGTCGGTGAACGCATTGGAGATTTGGAGAAAATGTATTCGGCGTGTTCGGCGAACGCATTGGAGATTTGGAGAAAATGTATTCGGCGTGTTCGGCGAACGCATTGGAGATTTGGAGAAAATGTATTCGGCGTGTTCGGCGAACGCATTGGAGATTTGGAGAAAATGTATTCGGTCGGCGGCGTATGGTGTTATCTGGCGTTGACGAGATTGCCAGGCGCTCGAGCTGTCGTCATGGAGGCGGTCGCGGTTGTCACGGCGCTGTTCTTCGCGGCGACCATCGTTGCGACGCGACAGGTGGTCGGAGTAAGTAGTCCGGACAACGCCGTCCTTATGTCAGTGATCGGCCTTAGGAGATTCGGTGACATCATTGAGGTTGGAGAAATGATGGTGTACGGCGGAGCAGATGGGGCGTGGCTGAAGCGTGCTTGATGCCATATGTGCGTGTGCACATGCAAGTGCCGCAGCGATCTGTAGTTGGCCTGCACGTACATGTACACATACTTCTTCCTTATTTGCTTGCATGCATGCAGATTTGCTTCCATGGAGATCTCTGTTGTGTTTGATTCGAATTGGAGTAGAACTCCCGTGCGGATGCGGCTCGGAGTGCAAACGCCACGTAGTTGTGTCGCCGAGTCCTCGGTGGGACGGTGAAGTCGGAGAAGGCGCCGATGATGAGGTTGCATGTATGCGGCTGTAGGCCGTACGTCTTGATTGGATCTCGGCGACTGGATGATGATCTAGCTTGCCGAAACTGTTCGTGAGAACGTCGAGCGTAGATGCATGTATACACGGAAGTATCTGCGGCTTGCATGATGATCTAGCTTGCTTGTTTGTCATTGCCTTGCATGTAGATCGGTTCTTCCAATAGATTGCTTGCTTGCGTCATCAAGCATGCATGATGCTGTAGATGGCATGGCATGTCTCAGACGCAGCCTTCTTGTCGTGGTACTGCATGTGCTCGCGCACCACCGCCTTTGCCAGGTCCTTCTCCATATAATCCGGTGTAGCGCTGGGCAAGTCGATCAGCGCCGAGTAGCGATCCGCCGACGCGATTGCGGAGGTACTGATGTCATTTGGCGGCGTACTTACTGCCGAGTTGTTGACTGCACGTCACAGAAGAAATTGCCGAGTAGATTGATCTTGACTCGATCGTAGGTGGAGATCTCGAGCATGGTCCGGCATGCAAACGTGGTGGAGCTTATGAACGACGTCTCAGATCGGATCAAGCGGCGAGCTTGCCGTGTTGCTGCACCTCGCCAGCGGCAGCCCGTACTAGTTGGACGCACGGACCGTCGCCGAGAAGATGATGTTGATCTTAAGGTACGCCATCTGGTTCACCATGGATTAGCACGCACAACCCCTACCTGGCGCGCCAATTGTCGACAAAAGATGCTCGGTAGTCCACCGAGGGGTATCCCACGATGGTAGATTTGTCGGTGGAGATGCGCGTAATCAGGAACCGGATGGTGACACAAGGTGCAGAGACAGCCATTTAGACAGGTTTGGGCCGTCTGATCGACGTAATACCCTACGTCCTGTGTCTTTGGTGTATTGTATTGAATACATGATGTCGAGTAGAGGACCCCTGCCTCTCCTTATATACTCTGGAAGGGCAGGGTTACAAGTAAAGTATCATATTTGGTACTATACAATGTCTTGCGGTGCACGCCGAGCAGAGCCATGCACGCCTTGATCTTGTGGGCCGGGCCACCTCCGATGGTGCGGCCCATGTCTTGGGGGCCATACCCCCACACTCCCCTAGCTCCATGGAAGCAAATGAGGGAGCTATGTCACCGGATTTACAGGGCAGGCACGCGAAATCGGCAGCAGGATCGAGATCTGAAGCGCCCTCGGCTTCCACGCCCCCTCCGTCAAGCACCCTGTTCGCTGGTTGGTGCTGGTGCTGGTTTGGGCTGGCTGGTGCTGGTTTTTTATGAGAGAAAAACACCGTTGACTGGTTGAATAAGCCTGGCTGAAACCAACAAGCGAACAGGGCGTCGGAGGGCGCGCTCCCCAGCTCGGAGCCCGCATCTAATGCGCAAGATGAAGGTCAGGCGCCGGCCAGGCTCAAATCGATCCTGGTTCGGCCAGGGTGCCGACGTCTGATGCTGAGCCTGCTCGCCGTCGGAAGAAGAATGTATGGAGGCGAATCGAGCTGAGACTGTCTCCATCGATACAAGAACAGGTCCCATTTTACGTTTGCTAGCGCTACAGTTAAAGTATTTAATACTTATTTTTAGTCTTTTCTAACAATAAAATTTAAACGAGAACTCTTACTGTAAATGGGTCTTCAGAAAGAAGGATATTTAAATTTTGTTTATACCTCTCTTGACATCTAAAATAAATCTTCTGTATAGATACTCTGTTGGAGACTACAGGTATTATGTTACATACCTATTTTAAATTTAGGTCAGTTTATACTCCTGCTGGAGACAGCCTTAGGAGAGCTTTCGCACATAGGCCGGTGGCTCAGAAGGCTCACCGCTGGGAGAGAGCTCGGGCGTTAATGGCCAACTGGAGCCTCCACTTTCACCATCTTAGCAAAAAGCAAGGAAAAAGTACCGGTGGCGCAAGGATGCAGCCGAGCAGGCGACGGATTCCGGGATGATTCGACGCTCGGCTGAGCTTCCTGCTCGGAACTCCTCAACGGCGAACCGGGGCCCGAAGGCCTATAAAAGGCGCCTCGCCGGGCGGTGCTATCGGTGCCTCGGCCTCGATCATCAGGTAGCACAGCGCAGAGATCCGGTCCGGTGCCTCCGGTGCATCGGTGTCGGACACATATCCCGTCTCTGCCCTTCTCGCCTCCGTCAATCCATTCACAGCCGCCTAACCTTCCCATCGCCTGACCACCGCCGCCCTATCTCCACCGACCTCCGCTCTCGCCTCATCTTCCCACCCGAAAGCATCCACAGCCGCCTCATCTTCCCCTCCCCTCCACAACAATCCGCCGAACCCCCCCGAGCAACCTCGCCCACCGCCTGCTGTCCCCTTGGAGATGGAGAATGTCCCGGGTCACGCTCTAAACCGCTAGGCGCGTTGCTCAGTCGTTCTGGTGTCCGGCGAGGCCATGGGCCGTGAGGCCAACCGCCTGATGCTTCACGCGGTCACCGTCGCCACGCCGCCTGGGGGCTACTGCCCCAGTGTCATCTAGGTAGGATATGCCCTGTCCAGCCAGCTGCTTGTAGCGCGGGCCAACTTCCACGTCGCACTCCTCAAGCCGGAACGCGCCCGCGCCCAGTGCAAGAGCTTCATCGAGGTGGGAGATACCGTCCTCCCCATTCGCCCATGGAGGCCTTCTGGTGGACCTGGGGTGTCCACATGGCTGTTCAACGCCAAGATCACCATGGAGAATGTTCCCCTTGAAGCCTGGAACGAAGGAGTCAAGCTCATTCTGGGGGACTCCTGCATCCTGGACAGGCTGGACAGTCGCATGGTGGCGTGCGCCACGCTGGAGTTCCTCACATGCTGGGTGTGGATGGAGGATCCTAATGACCTGCCAGGGTCCATGGATTACACCCTGTTTTCAGCTCGTGCTGGCCAATCCTTGGTGATGCATGGGCTGGTCGGCCAGATACCGTCCGTGCCTCTGAAGGGCAAGCTGGGAGAGAAGGCGATCCTCATCCATCTAGCGGGCTATGAGGACTGGCGTGCACGCAGCCCGAACGCGGCAAGCTCAGGGACCTCATCGGAGCATGGCAGTTCGGGGCTGGCGTTCATCCCTTTCCCCTGGACGCCGGGCGTGCTCGATGGACGCCCGCCAGCGCAAGCAAGAGCAACAAGGCAGCATGGCTTCCGTGCCCCACCACCTCCTCCGCCACGCAGAGACCACGACCACGATGACGATGTTAGGACCGGCGGCTCGCCGGACCTAGGATCTCACCGCCACCGGCGTTGCCCGGAGCGCGGTCACCAGGAGCTGGAGCGAGAGCTTGTAACTGAACACGCGAGAAGACACACTTTTTCCACTGCGATGCGCAGCTTCTGTTGATGCACTGATTCAATACTTAACTGGCCTTGATCCGCATTCCCCGCCATGACTCGCTGCTGCACGGTGTGCCGTTTTATTCGGTCACCCGCGCGACATGCACGGCGAGCGCGCCATGGCGGAGATAGGCCTTAGGACGCGGTCATGACGCAGCGCATGCACATCTCTACGCTGCCCACAATTCTACGCGCTAACTAAACATGCTATTACATGATTGTAACAAACATCTAATGCACCTACATGAGTACAATGATACTGTCACGATTACAAGTATGAACATCAACAATTCACCCCCTTAATCGTGACTTAGCTTGCTGACGCCCAGCTGCTGTCGCATCTCCACGAATTTGATCCTTCCCAAGGGCTTCGTCAGGATGTCTGGTAGCTGCCTATCAGTGCTCACATGCTCTACCTCAGCAATGCCATTCACAACACACTCTCTTATGTAATGGTATCGAGTGTCTATGTGTTTGGTTCTTTCATGATACACTGGATTTTTGCACAGCTCGAGTGCCGACTTGCTGTCCATTAGAAGCCTGAATTTCTGCAGTTTCTGACCAATCAGATCTGCAATGAGCCTACTCAACCACACCCCTTGGCAAGCTGCTGATGCTGCTGCAATATACTCAGCCTCACAACTGGACAGTGACACAACTCGTTGTTTCTGTGAAATCCATGTCACCACATTGCCATTCAGGAAGAACACAACTCCAGATGTGCTCTTTCTCTTCTCCAGGTCACCTACATGATCATTGTCAGAGTAACCCAACAGTTTCAGGTTTTCAGTAGGTTTGTTCAGGTACTTGCATCCATATTCAGAAGTTCCTGCTATGTATCTGACAATCCTCTTTATAGCAGCCCAATGTTCATTGGTAGGGGACTCCATGAATCTGCTAACCATGCCCACAAAATAGGCTATGTCAGGTCTAGTATTCACCAAATACCTCAGACTACCAACTATGCTTCTGAACCTGGTTATGTCTCTTGCCATATCAGGTCTGCCAGGTAGGAGTTTGCTATTCTGATCCATGGGGGTGTCTACTGGATTACAACCAGTCATGCCACATTGCTCTACAATTTTCTCAGCATATGCTCTCTGGCAAATAGTGATTTCACCAGGTTTCTGCTTGACTTCCATTCCCAAGTAGTAACTCAACAATCCCAAGTCACTCATACTGAAAGTTCTGCTCATCTGCTGCTTGAACTCTGAGATTTTTTCACTGTCAGGCCCACAGATGACAAGATCATCTGCATACACTCCAAGCAGTAGCAGTGAGCTGCCACTGCCTCTTTTGTAGACTGCATGTTCTTCTTCACTTCTGCAGAACCCCAGCTTGACAAGTTCAAGATCTAATTTTGCATTCCATGCTCTGGGTGCCTGTTTCAGGCCATACAGAGCCTTTTTCAGCTTCAGCACCTTCCCTGGGAATTTTGGATTTTGAAAACCTGGAGGCTGATGAACATATACTTCCTCCTGTAATTCACCATTCAAGAAAGCAGATTTGACATCCATATGATGCACTTGCCACTTCCCTTGGGCTGCTAGTGCTAGTATCAGCTTCACTGTTTCCAGCCTAGCTACAGGAGCAAATACCTCCTCATAATCCACTCCATACTTTTGAGCATATCCCTTTGCTACAAGCCTTGCTTTATATTTTATTATATTCCCCTCTGGATCTCTTTTCACCTTAAAAACCCACTTCAAGCCAATTGCCTTGTGACCCTTTGGTAAATCAGCATAATACCAAGTGTCATTTTCTTTGATTGATTTCAGCTCACTATTCATTGCTTCTAACCAGCATTTCTCCTCTAGTGCTTGTTCCACTCCAGATGGCTCATCTGCTGCAAGGAAACATACACCACTGTATTCATAATCTTGAATCTCATCAGTGGACCCAAACAAGTCATCAAGTGTTCTAAATCTTAGAGGTTCTCCAAATGTTTCTTCAGAGTGTGCACTAGGTGGTGTTGCCCATTGTGCAGCTGGCCCTTGATCTGATCCTGGAGCATTCTGGGGACTTGGTGTTGCAAACCCAGGTTGCATATCACCATCTGGCTCAACAGCCCCACCCCCTTGATTCTCTGCAGCTTGCTCTACTACATTTCCAGCTGTTGTCGGATTTTCATCAGTCGACTCATAATTGACAACAAAGGTGTCTGTCGACTGGTGCTCACTGTTTACTACATTGGCCCAATCAAAAGGATGCTTTTCATAAAAAATCACATCTCTGCTGACAACCAGTTTCTTGGTAGCAGGATCAAAAAATCTGTAACCCTTTGTACCAGATTCATATCCTATGAAGGCCATTTTTCTTGATCTGTCTGAGAGCTTGTTTACACCTGGACCAACAATTTTCACATGAGCCAGACAGCCAAAGGTCCTAAGATGATTCACCCTGGGTTTCTTGCCATGCCATGCCTCAAAGGGTGTTATATTGTTCAGGCTACTGCAGTACACACTGCCTCACCCCACAGCTCAGATGGAACCTGCATGGTTTTCAACATACACCTAGCCATTTCTATGACAGTTTGGTTTCTTCTCTCTACCACCCCATTCTGCTGTGGAGAATAAGGAGTGGTGGTGTAATGTTTGATTCCACCTTCACTACAGAAAACTGAGAACATATTGGAAGTGAACTCACCACCCCTATCTGTCCTCAGAGCCTTTAACTTGGCATCAGTCTCATTTTCAGCTCTCATTTTTATCTTCTTGAAACAGTCAAGAGCCTGATCTTTTGACTTGAGCATTTCTACCCACATGTATCTGCTATGATCATCCACTACCAACAGGAAATAGGAAGCACCCCCCACTGTTTTTGGAGTGATATGACCACACAAATCAGCATGAACAAGTTCTAGGCATTTTCCTGCTCTGAAGCTTGACACTTTGGGAAAAGGAGCTCTATGTTGTTTGCCAAGAACACAACCATTACAAATTTTCTCTACCCTTGTAACAGTTGGCAACCCTTCTACCATTTGCTTTGCACTAAGATCACTCAAGGCTCTGAAATTTAGGTGCCCATATCTAGCATGCCACAACCAAGATGCATCATCAGTTTGTGCTAGCAAACACACTGGGGGAACTAGACTCAACTTAGCAAGGTACAGTCTATTGCCACTTCTAGGTGCAGAGATTAACAGGGTCTGTGCCTGATCGAACACTCGCAGCCTCCCATTCTCTCCCAAATACTTGAACCCCTTCTCTTCTAACTGACCCAGGCTGATTACATTACTTTTCAACTGAGGAATGTAGTAGACGTCAGTCAATACCTTATGACCGTGTTGACGGTCCTGGATCACCACGGAGCCCACACCTTGGATCTCGACGCGAGACCCGTCACCAAAGCGCACTGAGCCGCGGACACTTGCGTCGAGCTGTGACAACACCGGCCGTGTGCCCGTCATGTGGTTGCTTGCGCCGATGTCGAGCACCCACACGTCGTCAGGGACCTCCACCGGGATCACGTTCTCCATCATGTGGATGATCTGGTGCGGCGTGTGCACGACGTCGCACGTGGCCAGCATCAGAGCGCCTTGTTCATGGCCAGCAACCGCCACGTTCGCCTCTGGTTGCTGTGCCTCCTTCTTTTTCTCCTTTTTCGGCCGCTTGCAGTCCTCGGCCCAGTGGCCGTAGATGCCACAGTTGCGGCAACGACCTTTGCGCCGCGGTGTGCCCATGGAGGTGAGCTTGACGCCACCATTATTGCCACCCTGAGAGCACGCCGTCGGCGCCTTGTTCTTGGTCTGGCCACCACCGCTGCCTCCGGCGCCTTCCTTGTTTGGCGCACCGCGAAGCCGGTGTTTGTTTCTCTCCAGCCAACCCTCCTCTGCCAATAGCAATCGACCGGCTTTGTCAGTCACATGTTCGACTCCGTCATTGAGCCGCTCCTCCGCCGCACGCAGCCGGCCGACCAACTCCTCCACGGTGAGCGCCTTCATATCACAGAACATTTCGATCGAGACAACAACACTGGCAAAATGAGAAGGTACCACCCGTAAGAATTTCTTGACGACTCGGGTGTCCTCCATCGTCTCGCCCAGCGCGCGGAGGTTGCCGACGAGGTTGTTGATGCGCATGCCGAAGTCATCGATCGACTCGCCCTCTTTGAATTTGATGTTCTCAAACTCCTGCATCAGCTTCTGGGCGTTGACGTCCTTCACTCGATCCGCACCGAGACGCATGGTCTTCACCACCTCCCATGCCTCCTTCATCGTCTGGCGCCCCCCCAGCGTCTGCCACATGTCTTCCGGGACCGAGCGCATGAGTGCGCTCAGAGCCTAGCGATCATGGGCGCGCTTAGGATTGGTGCCTGGCTCGATCATGTACCAAATCTCCATGGCTTCGTAGTTGCACTGCATCAACATGGCCCATTGGGTGTAGTTCGATCGCGTCAACATGGGCCACATCAACGAGTTCTCCTTCACGTCCGCCGAACTCGAGCTCGCTAACGAGTCACTCATGGTGAATGGCGGTTGTCGTCGCGGGATGATGTGCTTCTTCCTCGCTGGCTCTCGTGGTGGGCTCACTGACCCACTATAGAACATCCAACCTGGCTCCGATACCACAGTGTTAGGTCCGGCGAGCCGCCAGTCCTAACAGACGATACCCACGGTCCACGACCCCACGACGATAATGGCGTCAAGAGCTCCCAGGTGCGGCAACTCTTCACCAGATGCACCTCCGATCGCTCGGTCTGAGTGTGCACATGTTCGCCCCTAGCCTATCGCCAGGCTGGGGCCATGGACGCTGAACTGCTGGAGCGGGGATGTTCGTGGACCCGCTCGCCCACAAGATCCGTACGGGAAAGGGACTACATGATGCACGCCACCGATGACTGGGAACATCGCCGCTCCCGCTCGCGGGCTGTCCACGGGCGTTCTTAGACCTCCCTTGTCCGTCAGCGATAGCCTCTGGTGAGCTCGGACCCCATTGCTAATTTCTACTGTGACCCGGTAGATTTTGGTGGTTGCCGCTCCTAGGAGGATGACCCAATGCTCCATGAATCATTCCGTACCTGGACCTCCACTGGGGTTGACTCGCGCTACTCGCCTGACGATGAAGACGGCTGTGGCAGAACTGTCGCGCTGTCATATTTGAGCCCATATAAAACCTGGTTGTGCGTCGAGTGTCACGAAGGACCTCGAAACATAACCAATATACAAACCAAGATCGTACATGATTCAACATATATGTCACATGTTACATAGAGTTCACAAGTGTTCAACATACATCGAAGTATGAATAATGTTATTACAACCCAAAGTTCAAATTTAGTAGCGGAAGCAACATAGTTATGAAACCATCACACACACGGTTCAGATATATGTCAGTTCCATGATCAAGTCGAACAAAAGCAACCTGAACCAACTAATATAGAAGGACAATGCCCACAGTCTCACTCCTCGTCCACAGCTGGAGAGAAGCAATACATAGTACTAGCTGCAACAAGTGGGAAATAAACCCTGAATACGAGAATGTACTCAGCTAGACTTACCCGTCATAAACAAAAAATAAAGAAACACCAAGGATTATGCAAGGCTGTAGAAGGTAGAGCTGGCTTGACAACATTTTGTATAAAAGCTGAAGAAATATATGTCTTGAACTATTTAGTTATTCTAGCATGAGGTTATACTTATTAAAATTAAGCATGTCTAAGTTGGCACCTGCACTAGAGCAATCACTTGATTTAAGCTAAAGCAAACAATAGTAACCATATATGGTGTAGTATTTTTATATTTATCATAACCATCACAAATCCATCAAGTTACTACGATGAAAGGGCTCAGCCAAGTTTCCTACTATCCATGAGAGACAGCGATTTGAATCAATTGCAACCAGCTGGGAAAAAATCCTAACACAAACACACACTTCTCCCATTGGGGTCATGTCGGGTCACCTTTGGTACAACTCAGGACTCAACTTCACGGGTTCAATCAGCGCCGCACCTTCAGGGACCAACCAGCTGACAGGATGCTCAGGCCCGGCCTGCCCTTGGTCTCATATCCGGCTCCCCGCACATCCTTACTACCTCCAGTGTGCGTACTTGGACAGAACGACTCTTGGCCTGAGTTGAGCTACTCGGCTTCGTGGTCAGAACGAGTTATCTAACCAGCTAAGTGAGAGGCCGCGTTCAAAATGACATGAGGGCCTACAACGATGCGGTCCTTAAGCGGCTCGGACGGAATCAAAAGTGTCATCCTACAACCTAGACTCCATCCGGCCTCCATTGATATCATCACATGGTTCTTTTCCATAATAGCGAATATAGCCAACCGTGACAAGGTATCCACCCATATCTCGCAGGTGATAGGAAATCACCTGACTTCTACCAAGCTAAGCATGGCTAAGCATATATTTGATCCTGGACCTACACAAGGTTCAATGTATATATTTCTAGACAAAGAGACTATATGCATCAAGTGTTTCCAAACAACTCCTACAACCTAATGCATCAAACATAAAGAACTCAAATCGGTATTTATAAAACATGGGAGATTTAGAATGGTCTAAGGCTTACCTTTCAGATAGGACGAGGGTCGGTAATCAGGACACTCGGGCAGGTCCTCCTGAACCTGTCCTTCTCCTTTCGGAACCTCCGGCTGTGGGATCTCCTGTGGGGTCTCCTCTCCTTCGAGTTCGAACTCTAGCAGTATCACTCCCTCCGCCGATCCTATATGTATGAGTACATGGACAAATATAGAGGATGCACAAGGGATGATATGAATGATATGGTGCAATGTATATATATATATATATTCTTAGCAACAAGATGGCAAGGTGATAACATGATTAACTTTATTTTACTGAGTAGGTGTATATCTCTTCTCTAGTACAAGAAGCAAACACTCACCACTTTTTAGCAACCTAAGGTAAAGTTGTTCATCATCGGTAAGATGCCTAAAACCTACAGCTAATAACTTATCTTAATTAGCCTAAGCATCTAAATAACAAGCATCAAGCTCACACAAAGCAAACAAGTCAAGAAACTAGATGCAAGTGAATTATAGAGCAATAATTAGCTAATTGCATACAACCACCCAAAACTGGGCACAACCAACTATACCAACATGTTATATACATCACGAACATGTTAAAAAGTATAATGGTTGGACCCAAATCAATTTTATATAAGCCTTTATTAATTTATCAAATAATTTAGATGAAAATTAGAACCGTTACTTCCAGTGCTCAATAAATTCTGAAAAAATTAGAGTAGCCTACACATACTCCCAGGAGTCTCCTATTAAAATTTCATGCCATTTGAAGGAGTGTAGCAACCTCTACAAAATGATAAGTTACACAGGCTTATAGCAACATAAATAGGTTTAGCATGGTGAAAAATGTCAAACAACAGATTTCCTATATTTCTTCCATTCCTCATAATACAATAATACTGTGAAAATTAATTCATGCCCATAAGTTACATAAATCTACCACAATTAATTTCACAAGAAACTAGCATTTAATCAAGCTATAGCATGTCAAAACAAGACCAACAAAACTAGAATCATATTTTAAGCATCTCCCAAACTCAAGTTATGCATTGTACAAGATTAATAGGCAATAAACAAGATAAATTTAAACAGGGTATAAAACTATAGCACATACCAAGTTTCATATTTTTAACAGATAGTACTCATTAAGATGAAGCTAACAAAATTTGGTTCACTCAATTTGAACACTCCTAGCTCTAGATATAAATTTTACAAGTTTGCATTAATTCCTAAAAAAATAATTAAAGAAAAATAGCAAAACCCTAATAAATACTAGCTGCACCCAGCGCATTGCACCTAGAGGCATTGATAGCTGGGCCCCAGCGTGACCCCACGCATCATACACACAGAACAGGGTGCGCGGTTTGACCGGCGCGAAGCTCGCCGACGACGAGGTCTCCGGCAATGGGGTCGGCACCAATGTGCTCCCCTTGACATTGTGCTTCGGATAGGCTAGACGATTAAACCAATTATGGCCTCTAGCTAGGGCGGCGGTGCTCATGGAGGATGGTGGCGCTGCGTGGTGGTGCTCCGGCCATCTCCGGCCACGGCAAGCTCAGGCGAGCTCGGCTACGGCTTTAGGGTTACCTAGCGGAGATCTAGGGTTAGGGTTTTGGGCTCACAGAGGTGCCAGTGAGGTGCGACTACGTGCATGGCAGCACGGCGGCGGCACTGTGACGTTTCGGTGAACCAGGTGACTTCTTTGTTCAACCAAGTCCCATTCTAGTTTCCCCATCCTATGGCTTAGCTCTAACGCCCAGAAGCAAGAGAGGAAGAAGACTAGGCGAACATGGCCACGGCAAGCTCAAGCCCGACGGCGGCGATGGTGGCTACGGCGACGGTGCATTGGCCCTAGGGGCTTTACCTATGCTCGAACGGTGACGTTAGCGGGTCGGTGCGGTAGAGGGTGACACGACGGAACTGTGGGTGAGGCGAATTGGACGGTGGTGTGGTGCGGGTGGTGGATTTGGCCGGGGAAGGCTCGGCAGCGGCGCAGCGCGGTGGTCTCTGGTTTGGTGCTGTGCGAGGGCGAGAGAGGGAGGGAGAGCGAGACTGAGCGCGCGCCAGAGAGAGCGCCCGCGCCCCCCGCGTTTGGCTCGACAGCGCGGGCCGACGCCGGCGTACGGCCGCCACGCGGCGCGTGCGGCCTAACGCGATCGGCCACCGCCGCATCCTATTTGAATCGGCAAAGGTCGATTATGGCCCGCCAACACCGCCTGAAACCCAAACTTTGAGCCCCCAGATCTCCCAAACCATGGTGAATTTTGACCAACCATTTTCACCATTTGTTAGAGCTATAAGAGTACTACAGGATTGCTTAAAGAAGTTTTGTCTAATTCAAAATGGTTTTCAAACTAAAATGCTCCAAAGAGGGGTACATGGAAACTGAAAGTCACTTTATGATCATTTTTTTGTTTCAAAATCAGCATTGAATTGATTTTTGTGAGCCCTATTTGACTAAGCTAGGCACTAATCTAGCTCTTGACCATGAAACAAAGTTTGTTCTACAGGAGCTAAACTACAACTTTTATTTAGGTCCACTGCCATGCATGCCTTCTAAGTAGTTAGTCAAGATAGGTCAAACAATCAACATGATAGAGGTCATTCAAGTCATACCAACACTTAGAAGCATTTTTTGACCAAATCACAAATATAAACTTGGTTTCATTTCTCATCCTAAGTGTGTTTAAGTTGGTTTAATGACCAAACAACACCCACTTGCATTATCAAGCATGATCACTAAGCATTCACAAGGCAATTTAAGCATTTTATGAAAGTAATCACAATTAGAAAATGTATCATTTCATGCTCATGAGTGCAAATGAATGGATGATGCTTATGCTCATGCAATGCAAGTGCAAAAATGCAAGCTTAACACTTAGGGTGCAAAAATGCAAGTGCAGAAAAAATTGAACTTATGAAGAAGAAAGATAATTTTAATCTGACTCTGGATTGGTCTAAAGAGATATATCTTTCACCGGGACCTCAAGTGCATAATGAGATAGAAGTGTTTGAAGCATTACATCCTCCACAAATATCAAATATGTGTGCCTCCAAGGTTATCCAGGTGAATACCTTCCAATCTGGTTTCATGGTTCTGATGTCCCTACCATTTTGTCATCATTAACAAAGATAAGGGTTATAGACTGCCTGAAGTTATCAAGCCTTGAATAGTTTCTACAAACAGCTTATATGCCTACCATCAAGAAAATGCTGATTAAAGATTGCACAAGTTTGGAATCTGTACCAGAAGAAAGGTTTGGGGGTTTGCCTTCCCTTAAAGAACTGGAGGTGCACAATTGTCCAAAGATCAACTCACAGCGTCTGTCGGCCCGTCCCTAAAGAAGCTTTGTTTGAAAGATTCTGGCAATCTTGGAGACGATATTGAATGTCGTTCCCTAACCACCTTATTTTTATCAAGCTACCATCTGGCATCTCTAACACTCAATAGAGAGAAGGTCCCGCTGCTCACTGGCCTAACCATTCGAGACTGCAGAGAGCTAGAGACTCTTAATGGGGATTGGCTTTCCCTTGAAGAAATGGAGGTGTGCAATTGTCCAAAGATCAACTCACGACGTCTACAGTGTTGTCCCCTTCTCGCCGGCGTCCTTCGCTGGAGCCGAGAACGATGCCCTGCGCAGAAATCAAACGCACACACGCACACAACGTGAACAGAGGAACACGGTGTTTTTTGTGCCGCCTAGAACTGCAGCCTTTTCTGGACTATATTGACTCAATATATACAGACTCCATTACACGGCCAAAGCCACCATGCCCGCTAAACCTGCGCACCACACGATCTCCTATCGGTCCGCGCCATCCCATGAACGAGCTCATGTAGGGCGCAGTCACCACTACGAAACGAAAGAAACGGAGCACCACCGCATGAACTTTGCATGCGTCTGGCGGCTACAAACACGCCATGACCGATTGTGATCAGGCCCACTTATTCTAACTAACAAAACACCAGATAACTAAGGAGACTAACCGAGTCTGGATTATGCAACAATCTCCCCCTAAGACTGACTCGGTTTACCTCAAGCTGACGACGCCAATCTTGGACCGAAGTTCACTGAATCACGCGTGCCCAAGTGACTTCGTCAGAACATCCGCGAGCTGCTCCTCGGTGCTCACGTGATCGACATAGATCTTCCCATTCTCCACACATTCACGAATGAAATGATATTTGGTGTCAATGTGCTTACTTTTGTCGTGTAAAACGGGATTTCTGCTCAGCGCAATAGCGGACTGATTGTCCATCTTTAGTAGCGGCGGCTGGGATTTGATGCCGGTGATGTCTCTCAGCAACCGCATGAGCCACATGGCCTGACACGCTCCTGCAGCGCCCGCCATGTACTCAGCTTCGCACGTCGACAGGGCCACCGTCTTCTGCTTCTGGGAATGCCAAGACACAGGCATGTCTCCGAGGAAGAAGATGACGCCGCCCGTGCTTCTCCTCTCGTCGATGTCCCCCCCCAAGTCGCTGTCACTATACCCTATCAGCGAGTATCCCATCACCTTGTTATCGATGTTGCAGCGCTTGGAGTAGACGATGTCGTAGTCGACTGTGCCGGCGATGTAGCGCAGAATGTGCTTGACGGTGACCAAATGCTCCTGACGTGGCTTCTCCATGAAGCGGCTCACGTAGCCAACCGCGTATGTGATGTCGGGCCTTGTATGTACCAGATAGCGCAGACTCCCCACCAGGCTCCTGTACATCGTTGCATCGACCTCCAGCGTTGAGCTCTTTGCCGAGAGCTTCAATCGAACCTCCATTGGTGTGTGACAGGGGTTGCACGCCCCCATCCCCGCCTTGTCCAGCAGCTTCTGAGCATATGCAGCTTGCCCAAGCTTGATGGCATCCTCGCCTTGCTTGACCTCCAGCCCGAGGTAGAACGACAGAAGCCCAAGGTCGCTCATCCAGAACAGACGCGACATCTGCTCCTTGAATGCATCCACATCCGCTGGCCTTGCTCCAGTGATGATCAGGTCATCAACATAGACTCCCACCACCACTCACGAAGTCGGCATGCCTTTGGTGTACATACCATGCTCGCTGGTGCAACTAGTGAACCCTAGCTCGCGCAGGCTGCAGTCCAGCTTCGCGTTCCACGCCCTTGGCGCTTGGCAAAGCCCGTACAGAGCCTTCTTCAACCTCAAGACCTTGCCTTCATGTCCTACTGCAACAAACCCCGACGGCTGCCGAACGTATACCTCTTCCTTCAGCTCACCGTTCAAGAACGCTGACTTCATGTCCATGTGATGGACAAGCCAGCGCCGCTGAGCAGCAACTGCAAGCAGCATCCGCACAGACTCCATCCGAGCAACAGGAGCGAACACCTTGTCGTAGTCGATCTCCGACTGATGAATGTACCCCTTGGCGATGATCCGTGCCTTGTGCTTGATGACGATGCCCTGCTCATCATGCTTCAGCTTGTACACCCATTTGAGGCCGATTGGGCGGTGACCAAGCAGGAGATCGACCAGCGCCCATGTCTTGTTCTCTTCAATGGACGCCATCTCCTCCACCATAGCCTTTCGCTAACGCGCGTCCCCGCTCGCTTCCTCCAACATTGCTGGCTCATCATCACCAGTGGCGAGCAGCAGTTCCTCATCGACCACGAACTCCTGCTCCACCAAGCCAGGAATATCCGCTGGCCCGAGCACGTTGTCCAGTGCTCTGAACCGCAGAGGCGTGTTGTCTTCGTGATCGTTGTCGATGTCTAGAGCAGTCGGCGACGAGACGAATTCCGTTGGCGCACCAGCCACAGCAGGGGCTCCAACCCCGCTGGGCGTGCACATCGGTGTCGATGGCGACCCTGGTGCAGGCGCCACATCATCGATGCCCACCGTAGACTATGTGTCCGCCGTGCTCCCTTGCTGTGGACCAGCGGCGATGTCATGGCAAAGCATGACAGTCGTGTACTCGGCGTGGAATGGCTCGGTGTCCTGCCCGCTAGGCTCGCCGACGCTGCTCAAATCCCATGCTCTGCCTTCATCGAACACCGCATCACGCGAGATGATCACACGCCTGGTGTCCGGGTTGAAGAAGCGGTACGCCTTGGACCCCGGCTCGTACCTGATGAACACCATCGGCATACTTCGGTCATCCAGCTTCAGATGATGCCCGCCGACCACCTTCACATGTGCCACACATCCGAACACACGGGAAGAAGTGAATTGAGGGCTTTGCACCATACCAGACCTCGTACGGAGTTTTCCCTTCGACGCTCCTCGTCGGCGACCGATTGAGGATGAAGACAGCCATGGCAACCGCCTCCCCCCACAACCAGCCTGACATGCCTTTCGCCTTGAGCATGCTCCTGGCCATCCCAAGCACCGTCTGGTTCCGCCTCTCCACCACGCTGTTCTGTTGAGGAGTGTACGGCGCGGTGAGATGACGGTCGATGCCCTGCTTGGCGCAGTAGTCGATGAATGCGCGTGCCGTGAACTCACCCCCACGATCTGTGCGGAGCGTGCCCATCCTCCTCCCCACTTTGGCTTCGGTGCGCTCCTGGAGTTGGATGATGGCCGACGCCGCTTGATCCTTTGACGCCAGCAGCACAAGCCACATGTACCTGCTCTTGTCGTCGACCACGAGGAGAAAACTCCGCTTCCCTCCTGGTGTCTCTGGCATGATCGGCCTGCACAGGTCTGCGTGCACGAGCTCCAACGGACGCGACGCGCGGTACCTGCTGGCCGTCGGGAACGGACGTCGTCACTGCTTGCCCGCTAAGCAGCTGTCGCAGATTTGGTCGACATGGTCGATCGGCGGCAGACCACGCACCATGCTGCCCTTGGACAGTGCGCGAAGCCCCTGGAACCCGAGATGTCCGAACCTGGCATGCCATTGCCAGGCCACCTTAGTGCTCCGCGCGGCAAGGCACACTGGCTGCGCGATGTCGATGTCGAGGAAGTACAGCCGGCTTGCCGAATGCTTCACCATCACCAGCAATCGGCTCCTCTGATCCCAAATCCGCAGGATCCCCGTCTTGATCCGTACCTCATGATCATCCTCGTCGAGCTGCCCCAGGCTAATGATGTTCGCCGTCAGCTTGGGAATGTGGTAGATGTCGGACAGCAGATGGTGTTCCCCGTTCTTGCACTTGAAGAGGACTGTGCCACGACCCTCGATGGCAACCACGGAGCCGTCGCCGAACCGCACGGTGCCGCGGACACCAGTGTCGAGCTCGGAGAAGAACGCGCGTTGGCCCGTCATATGGTTCGTTGCTCCAGTGTCGAGGATCCAGCGCGTGCACCCACCGTCGCCCTTCTCGCCGAGCTAAACAAACAGCTTGTTCTCATGAAGGTGGATCTCCTATGCAACGCCTGAGGGTTGAGGTGCTGCAGTGCTTGGTGTAGCCAGAGCCACCAGCGCAACGGGAGTCGGCTCCTCGTCTGCAAAGGTCCATCGCGCACTGCCTCCTCCGTCGATCTGAACCGATAGATCGCCATCTGCAGCTGGGGGAGTCGAACTCGCCGACGGCGGCATTGTTGTGGAAGGAGTACAGTCGAGGGAGGCCACACCCAGCATCAGTGCTCCCTCCATGGGCTCTTCCTGGGCTTGGGCCACATGGGCTGCTTCGTCGCGCTTCTTCTTGCGGCACTCGCGGGCCCAGTGCCCGGTCTTGCCACAGTAGGCGCACTCATCGCTGGCGAGCTTCTTCTTCTTCCCGTCACCGCCGGGGGAAGACTTGGAACTGCCACCGCCTTCTTGGCCCTTCGGCGCTCCGTGGCCGCGCCCACGCCTCTGGTTAGACGACGGAGGCCGTCCACCTCCAGAAGCGCCTGCGCCCGAGAGTTGCAGCTGGGACACAACCCGCGCCACAAGCTCCTCTTCTGTGTGGTTGAGGCGCGCAGTGGACGAGCCTGAACCTCCCCCGAGATCGTGCCCATCGTCCGCCGCCTTGAGTCTACCCATGACCTCCTCGATCGAGAGCTCGTTGATGTCGAGGAGCGTCTCGATCGATATCACGAGTTGCCTGTACCTCAGTCGTGCGACGCGGAGGTATTTGGTCACCACCTTCGGCTCCGGTTCGGGATCCCCAAGGATCGCCAGGCGCTGCACGAGATTAGACAGGCGTAGGGCAAAATCCTCGACGGACTCACCATCACGGAAACTAATCTGCTCGTACTCCGCCCGAAGACTTTGCGCCGTCGACTTCCGCACCAGATCGTCGCCGATGCGCATCGTCCGGATCGCTTCCCACGCCTCCTTTGCCGATGGCTTGGTCGCCAGTGTCGGCACCATCTCTTGGGGCACGCCGGAGCAGATGGCCTCTAGCACGGAACGGTCGTCGTGGAAGTCGACGTCCTCATCCTCGATAGCATCCCAGAGATACCGGGACTGCAGCTTCAGCTTCATGAGCAACGACCACGAGTCGTAGTTGGTTTTCGTGAGCTGCGGCCAGTTGCCGGAGCCCGACGTCTCCCGCACGACGCGCTCGACGATGGCTTCCCGTGGATGCACTGGGCGCGATCGGCGTCCACCACGGGTTCGTGAACGGCGCCGCGGTGAACGGCTCCGAGACGGCGATCGCTGCGGCGTGTGGCTTCGTGACGCCATCGAGACGAACCTGGTCCCTCCTCTAACCGGCTCTGGTACCAATTGTTGTCCCCTTCTCGCCGGCGTCCTTCGCCGGAGCCGAGAACGACGCCCTGCGTAGAAATCACACGCACACACGCACACAACGCGAACAGAGGAACACGATGTTTTTTGTGCCGCCTAGAACTGCAGCCTTTTCTGGACTATATTGACTCAATATATACAGACTCCATTACACGGCCAAAGCCACCATGCCCGCTAAACCTGCGCACCACATGATCTCCTATCGGTCCGCGCCATCCCACGAACGAGCTCATGTAGGGCGCAGTCACCACTACGAAACGAAAGAAACGGAGCACCACCGCATGAACTTTGCATGCGTCTGGCGGCTACAAACGCGCCATGACCGATTGTGATCAGGCCCACTTATTCTAACTAACAAAACACCAGATAACTAAGGAGACTAACCGAGTCTGGATTATGCAACATACAGGCCCTATCCCTAAACAAGCTTGTTTTGGAAGATTCTGGGAATCTTGGAGACGATATTGATTGCCGTTCCCTGACCACCTTTCATTTATCAAGCTACCATCTGGCATCTCTGACATTCAGCCCTTGTTTAGTTGGACCCTAAATTCCAAAAAGTTGCTACAGTACCTGTCACATCGAATGTTTGCGGCCCGTGCATGGAACATTAAATGTAGACGAAAAGAAAAACTAATTGCACAGTTTGGTGGGAAATTACGAGACGAACGTTTTGAGCCTAATTAGTCCATGTTTAAACACTATTTGCCAAATAAAAACGAACGTGCTACAGTAGCCCCAAAATCCAAATTTCTCCAACTAAACAAGGGCTCAATAGAGACAAGGCCCCGCTGCTCACACATCTAACCATTCAGAACTGCAGAGAGCTAGAGACTCTTAATGGTGGTTGGTCCATTCTGAAGACCTTGTCCATTAAACTGTGTCCACGTCTCAGATGGGAAGATGGAATAGTGTTACCATCATCCCTCCAAAACCTCAGCTTATGGGATTGATTGTTGTTATTTTTCTGTGAGGTGTCTGGAGAACCTCACATCCCTCAAATCATTGGAGATGATTAGATGCAAACACATAGAGTACATTCCACGTGACCTGTGGAGCAATAATCTCAAATCACTCCATACACTAGAGATTATTTCTTGTGAAGACCTTGTATCAATCGGTGGACCAGAAGCGATTGCACACATATCAAAAGTGCGCATTCAAATGTGCCCAAAGTTGAAGGAAGTACAGCAGCCGGTTTACAGCAGCCGCTGAGGAAAGGCTATTAATGGTAGTAGGTATGGCGCTTCTTGCAGTATAAATTATGATCCAAAAGGTAGTTATAGGACACTTGCGGATTAAACCTCTGTATATATGTATCCTGTTTTTGTTGTTAGAAAATATCTTACTAGCCAGTTATGTAATCGTAATAATGTTAAACTATTTTTGAGTGTTTTTTTCTCTGAATGCCCAGCCCAGCGGCAAGGCTACTGCTTGCAGTTCCATTTACATTTTAAGTTATGGAGAGTATTCCTTTTGCTGATCAATGTTCTCTACTCGATGACTGGTGAAATGACGGCTTTGCAGCCTCAGGGGACAGGCAGGCAAAGCCATGGAGCTACCCCTCAATGATCACGCTCTTATGTACTGCATGTCTGCTCTGTTGTTTGTGGTTTGCTATTAATCCGGACAGTGCACATGTTTCCTTCCTTTTCCGTTCTTCCAGTCTGTATTGCTGGCCACTGTCATTAGATGGCCATGAGATGTCACCGTCCGAATCATGTGGCGCCAACTTGAAGATGTGCGGGATGGCGCACAACAGCAGAGTTGGCGGCGTACCTGAGTCTCTCGCGCCATGCATGCCTCGTCCGTGTGGGATGGCACACCTACAGTCATGGTGTGAACCTAGGACCTAGTTTGTTTTCCCTATATATTTGTTGATTGAATAAAGGAGAAAACATTGCTCTCCAGACTTCCTTTATTTCTTGGTTCTTAAAATGAAAGTGTAAGTTTTAGAGCCACCGATCCATGATCGGCTATGACAATTGGCATCAGAGCATGTACATGTTCCGGGAAGCATGTTGACTTTTGGTGATTAAAATGAAGATCCAAGAAGTTACCAGACGATAATGCAGATGGATGACATCGTTGTTGGCGTCGCATCATATCGCTGGCCACAGGTGTGGTGCCCTTGAATCAGGTCAATAGTCTCTAACCTGATCTCATCGTTTGTGCTATCTGTTCCTGACAAAACCATACATTGAATCAGGTCAATATTTCTTTTGTTGCACATTCTGAATCTATCCCGAAGCTGGCATACTTGTGTGTGAATTCTCCTCTTTCAGACTGACTCCACAACTGAACATCTGAAATAACTCAGATCAGAGTGTTGCAACATATTCATGGGTTCAGACACTTAACCCACCAATGTCCTTCCGTGCCCAACAAAATGCATGCTTCCGAATTCCGATAATGTGTCGAGCCATATATTGTCGCCTAGCTTTTCCTGGATTGGCACTTGGAATAATAATCCTTTTTTATTGTACATTTGCATGTTCGCTGGTGTCATGCCACTATATTTTCTTTTCTGAACCCGGTGAGATGCATGAGGCCAACAACTACAGATGTTTATCTTGCTCCAGAAGCTGAAATTAGACTGAATCTGGCATGCTTGTGCAGTACTCCTCCATGTCTATTTTTGTACTAAGGCTGTGTTTAGTTCGCGAAATTTGGGAATTTGGCTACCGTAGCATTTTCGTTTTTATTTGGCAATTAGCGTTCAATCATGGACTAATTAGGCTCAAAACGTTCGTCTCGCGATTTCCAACCAAACTGTGCAATTAGTTTTTTTCGTCTACATTTAATGTTCCATGCACGTATCACAAGATTCGATGTGATGGCTACTATAGCATTTTTTGGAAAAGTTTTTGGAAACTAAACACAGCCTAAAACAGAAACGGGAGATTCTTTATCTGGCAGAGCGAGCATGGCATTTCTCTGTCAGACTCTGCTTGGCAACCTCTCGAAAGCTTCTGCAAGAATGTACACCAGCAAGACTTCAAGCTTTGGCTCCAGCAATATTTATAAATGGACGACGTGATCTGAATGCCACCACACCAAGTGAGCAGTAGACATCACAGAAGTCAGAATCCCCTCAAGTCCAGCTTCTGAAGCACTCAGCTCTTGTTTAGTTGGGTGAATTTGGATTTTGGGGCTACTGTAGCACGTTCGTTTTTATTTGGCAAATAGTGTTTAAACATGGACTAATTAGGCTCAAAACGTTCGTCTCGCAATTTCCCACCAAACTGTGCAATTAGTTTTTATTTTCGTCTACATTTAATGCTCCATGCACGGGCCGCAAACATTCGATGTGACAGGTACTGTAGTAACTTTTTGGACTTTAGGGTCCAACTAAACAAGGCGTCACTGGTAACCGGTAAGCATCTCACTACTTCAACTTCCCCTGCATTTGCTCTGTGCAACACTTCCATGCTGTAGCAAAACGAATGGTCGTCCTCTTGATTGAACATTGTCTAGCTACTGCAGGGAGAGGAAGAGGGAGGATGAGAAGGATGGAAGGGAAGAGACTTGCAGCTGCTACTCTGCATTGCATGCTCATCATGCTGTCAGGCCAGCAGCAGCAGGAGGAGACCGGGTTCGCAGGGTTCTGCGGGTGTTTCAGCGACTGCTACCATGGCTGCAGAGAGGGCCACGCCCATCCTGGGTGGTTCTGTACAGTCAAGTGCGTGGAAACTTGTACCGTCGTCGTCTCCGACGAGGTGACGACGCCACGTTCGGTGCTGCCGACTGCTCCAAGATCTGCTTCACCTCCATCTGCGGCGTGACCCAGATCACTGACGGTAATAAGCAAGGCGCTTATTACAGCAACCTTGCATTCATAGTTCATACAACCAGTTTTGTACCCGTTGACTTGTTTTTGTTTCGTGATTTTCTTTGTAACTTTTTTTGTTTCGTGATGCTTGTTGTAGACTCTTACTTATCGTTAATAAAAGCACAGTAGGGGCTTGTACCCTCCTGTTTTCCTAAAAAAAAATCAGTTTTGTACTCGTTGACTTGTTGTACAGACATGTATGCATTTTTTTGAGAGAAGACATGTATGCGTTGTGCTTCTAAACATGTTACACTTTGATGAATTGGCAGGGACAACTGATGCCGGTGCTGCTGCAGCTTGTGTTGATGATTGCACCCAGAACTGGAACCCATACAAGGAGAATAAGCACACTTGACAAGTAGTGGTGGTTCGTGAAATGCCAATTAATCAACCGCACTTCCTGTTCAAATAATTTGCCAGAGACTGATTTGACATGAAAGGAGAACCAAACTTCCTGATGTAGCATGTCGGTTTAGTTTCAAAGAACAAAACAAAGGAAGAAATGGCCATTTTATTCATCCATATATCCGTGATGCTATAATATTTTTATGAACTTTTTTTGAAAACTTAATATTTTTATGAACTCACTTCGGACATTTTATATGAACATGGGTCACCTTTCCTATGATGCTAAAATATTTTTCGACTAAACATAAAACATTGAACATTTTTGCTAAACGTTTTCCTTCTCCATAGACCATACTGTTGAGTTCGGACAATTTTCTCCTTAACCTATAAAAATTTTCTTCTGAAACATTTTTGCAGCAGATAATGCCCAGCAGATCCCGCAGCATCCAATTGTTCCCCAAGATCACCTTGATCTGGAACTCTCTGGATCGTCGATGCGCTTCCTGTGAGGTGATGGACCAGATATCTCTCTAGATCAGTTGTTTGAGAACATTGTTTCTGATGAAGGCAGTTCCTCTTCTAATGATGCCTCCTCTGCTTCTTTTGGAGGAGCATGCCAGATTTGCAGCTGATCAGAAATGTTGTGCCAATATTATGATCTTTGGGAGGAAAGGCTTACCAGGTGATGTGTTTGTTAGGGCCTCTGCACCGTCTGATTCTGCACCGTCTGATCTCTTTGAGCCCATTGTCTCAACTAGTTTGGAGATTATTCCTTGGATCCTGTCATGGCTGTTTTGGCCCTTCAACTCCTGCCTGAAATCATCCAGTGATGCCGTGAAGCAAGAGGCTTGGTCAGTGCTCCTCCTTCTGCTCCTGTGATTCTTCTGGGTGATTCAGATCAAGTGCTGTTAGAGAAGAGCCCATCTGACTCCGGCCCATCTTAGCTTGAAATTCAAATGGAGCAGAATAGGCCTAGCCCACCTCTCACTAGGGGCCGGAAAAGCAAGATGGCTAGTCAGCAGAAGATGAGCCTTGCTCTCCCCACAACCGTGTCAGCAAGCAATGCAATCACTCCTCTGGTTTAGAGCAATCTACGTCGCAGTTCCTGGCTCAGTGCCAACAAGGACGGATTCTGCCCGGTCAGGTTGGATGGGGAACCGTTGAAGAAACGCAAGACCTGTGTTGTGCATATTGATGAATCTACAAGTGAAGTTGGCCCCGTTCCTCTCTCGGTGCTACAAGGTTGGGGCATCGACTGTGGTGTTGATCCTAGCGAGCTCACTGAAGACGCGCTGCTGCAAACTCGAGTTCCCAATGATAGCCCACCAACTGATCCTCTAGTAGTGCCTGGGGGCCTGCAGTCTTTTGCGTTATCTCTTGCACTGTTAGGAGGTTAAACTATACTCTCTTTGCTTGTGCTGGTGTTGGGTCTTGTTTAAACTCTATGCTAGTTCAACTTGTCTGGTGGATGGCCATTTGTTTAAACCTCTATGTTATCCTATCGATGATCTTTATTTTCCATCCTCCAGCTGTTTTTGCTTCTCTCTGTCTACTCATGCTAGTCATAATGAATACACGTGATTGGCATATCCTTTGTTGGAACGATCGTGGTATCAATGCGATAGAAAAGTGGGATGCAGTTCGTGATAAGATTGAGGAGAGTGCTAGTTCGACAATTTACCTTCAGGAAACAAAGCGAGAGGATTTTGACATCTCTTGCATCAGAAAATTTGCACCACGGCGCTTTGACTGTTTTGATTTCATCCCCTTGGTGGGAGCCTCGGGAGGCATTCTAAACCTCTGGAACAATGCTATTTTCTCTGGCACAGTCCTAGATAAACAGAGTTTTGGTATCACGATGCGCTTCAGTTTAGTTCATAATAGAGAAGTGTGGAAGCTAACCACAGAGTTTATGGTCCCTGTGATGAGCCTGCACGCTCTGAGTTTGTCAACTGGTTCCGTGGACATGACATCGCCAATTTGGATAATTGGATCTTTCTAGGAGATTTCAATTTCTACAGGTCCCTAAACAATCATTACAGGCCAAGTGGTAAGTGGTAACCTCGCTGACACTTTCATATTCAATGATGCTATCGGACATCTTGGGTTAGTTGAATTGCCACTAAAGTATCATGCTTTCACTTGGAGTAATATGCAATCTGATCCCTTGTTAGAACAACTCGATTGGTTCTTCACCTCACCTAATTGGACTACTGACTTTCCGCAAAGATTACTTCAGACCATATACCGTGTAAAGTGGCCATCAGTACTAGAATCCCCAAAGCCAGTCTGTTTCGCTTTGAGAACTTCTAGGTGGAACAGGATGACTTCCTTGACACAGTCTAGGATTGTTGGGTTTCTTCTCTAGAGTTGAATGATGCAGCCCGGAACGTCTCTTCAAAATTCAAAGCACTCAGAGCTAGATTGAAACACTGGAGTAGGCACATGTCAAACCTTCGGGTCCTCATCAGTAATTGCAACCATGTTATTTGTTTTCTTGATGCTTTAGAGGATAGAAGAGGTCTGTTCAATCTGGAAGCCAATCTCCGAAATGCAGTCAAAAAACAGCTTCAGACTTGGTTGCACTACAAAAACCTCTATTGGAATAAATGATATACAATAAACAGAATTAAGCTGGGTGATGAGTGCACGAAGTTCTTCCATGGTATGGCAACCATATCATATAGAAGGAACGCCATTTCACAAATCATGAATGTCCACGGGATATGGGTACAAGGTCACGAAGGCAAGGCAAGCCTTCTTTGGACTGCTTTCAAAACCCTCATGGGTACCACCTCTTTGCCAACGATGCTTTTGATCTTGCCACCTTAATCACACCGGTGGATGGCCTGGATTTGCTTGCCATGCCTTTTTCGCATGAGGAGATTGATCTAGTAGTGAAGCGCATGCCTAGTGACATGGCATCGGGCCCTGATAGTTTCAACGGATTGTTCCTGAAGAAATGCTGGCAGTTCATCAAGGGCAATTTCTACTCCCTCTACTTTGACTTCTTTGTGGGACCGATCAACCTAGAGTGTATCCACACTTCCTATATTACGCTGGTCCCTAAGAAAGATAATCCCGAGGCTGTGAGTGACTATCGACCTATATCCCTTATGAATATTTCACTCAAGGTCATTACCAAAATTTTACCTGACAGGCTCCAAACTATCATTCTGCGTGTGGTTCACCAGAATCAATATGGTTTTATTCGTTCACTTACGATACAAGATTGTTTAGCATGGAGTTATGAATACATACACCGGTGCCACCAGTCAAAAAGAGAAATTATCATACTGAAGCTTGATTTTGAGAAGGCATTTGACACGGTGGAGCACTCGACTATCATTCAGGTGATGACACATATGGGCTTTCCAGCGAGATGGCTAGCTTGGGTTCATACAATTCTTTCATCAGGATCCTCTGCTATCCTTTTGAATGGGGTGCCTGGGAAATTCTTCAAATGCAAGAAGGGTGTTCGCCAGGGTGATCCTTTATCTCCTCTTCTTTTTGTTCTAGCGGCTGAACTACTCCCAAATTCTTGTTAACCAAGCTGTTGCTATGGACATGCTCAAAGTGCCTTTTCCTCAGCCAATGAGTGACTTTCCTATTGTCCAATACACGGATGACACATTGATGCTTCTTCTAGATGATGCTAAACTTTTAACTACCTCTTGCCCTCACTTGTCTACCATCATTTCTTACTTTTGGTAGAGAGATCCTTTTTAGCGAGTAAGGGAAGAGAGATTGATATGTAGATCTAAAGGGGTAACAGAGAGGCATATAAGATTTTTCAATTTCTTTGTGTGGTGTGTGCAAGGATAGTTTAAATTGTGTGATGTTCATGCCTTAAATGGTGTATTATTTATTTCTCTGACTGCCATTTGTGCGGTAGTGCCGCGCGCACTCGTGGAAGTGCCGCACATGACAGCTTCAGAAACTTCTTGAGTGCATGAACTGTCATGAGCATCACGTTTATCATGATGACACCTTGCACCCCACGGATGCTAATATATAGGAGAGTTCCCACACTTCATCTTAAATATGTGCATTTGGCATTTGCGGCCAAAATTTGAATTCCTTTCAATGCACACATTTAGGGGGAGCTCACTATATCATAGGATTCAAAATCTTATTTATCAATCTCTTGTAAGCTTTAGTTGTGTTGTCATCAATCACCAAAAAGGGGAGATTGTAAGTGCATCTAGTCCTTTAGTGGGTTTTGGTGAATCGAATGACAACACAATTAAAAGTCTAACAAGTTTGCTAAGTGTTGAACAGGAAATTGAGTTTATTGCATACACATGAACTACATAATAAGATGTGTATCAAAGTTCAGCAACAAGGCAAGCTTGATGGTATTCCACATAGTATTCAAATAAAGGCCCAAATTGTGTATTGTTGTATTGGAAGATTATGAAAACAATCTAGTTCAAGCAAAAGACAACAATACAAATGAAATCAATGAAATGGCTTCTATGTTGTGGGATATCATAGCATCATGTGAAAGCAAGCATATTTGGTAAATTGGTAAATGAGGCATGAGCTGATGATTTTGGATTGATCTCTATAATGGCTTGCTTTACATGAACAAGAACAGTTTGATAGTGGACTAGCCTTGATCAAGGATTGAAGAATGAATCAAGAATGCATAAGTGAGGAGATGTCAAGCAAAGGTCAAATGACAAAGGAGACAATGTACAATGGATATAAGATGATCTCTACATTGGTTTGCTTGTATGGATAAAGATTTGGAAAATCACTTTGCATTAATATGATCAAGCTAGAAGTATGAAGATAGATATTGAAGTGAGTGTTAGGAGTGTCAAGCCAAAATGAAGAGGATATAAGGAATTGTGAATTAGCTTGACCATATTGATGTGGATTCACATAATTGTTTTTATGTGAATCAAACCGAAGCTTGATTGATCTCAACATTCATATCTATAAGATATTCAAGCAAGGATCACAATATTGAAGAAATAGTTTTTCAATGGACTCTTAATATAATGTGACTTGAGTATGGCTCGATAGAGTGAAGATAGCAAGGAAAGGGCTTTGAGGGACTAAGCAGAGGTGAAGGGCAAGCAATGGCTTAAGGACCGAGGTACCATGGCTAAGGTGAAGAAGAGAGTACTTACATTGAATCGATGTACTAATCAAGCTATGAGGAGTCATATTGTGTTGAAGATCAAATTATTACTGAAAGTGACTTGAAGCCATGAATGGAATTCAAACATGTGTTAAAATGGTTCAAGTCACATGCTCAAGGTACAATGGGAATGAGGACAATACATTCGTTGGTGGAGCCCCAAATTATAAAAGGTTGCGGCGACTAACTCAAAGATGTTTATAATTCTTTATATTTCATTTGATTTTAGGAAAAGCCATACTATAAAGGGGGATACAATACATAAGCTTTAATGTGCAACCAAGTGCTCAAAAGATCCACCAAAATATCCTCTAAGCCTAGCCACAGCAGCAAGCACACCATTTCCTATTCTTGTGCTGCCTGGCAAGTGAGGCACTGCCACGCTAAGGCGAGGCACTGCCGCAGTTCAGCCGCGATATGACAGTGAGGTCACGCAGCGCATCAAGGAGGTGATAGAGGAGTCCGACGCCATGTTCCTGATCTTGGGGCATCCCATGATGAGGCCAGACGCGGGTTACGTCGAGCTGCCAGCGGGCTTGGGCTTTTAGGCCACCGTCACGCTGTTGCCAGAGCACGCGGCCATGAGGGCGGCAAACCACGCTGTGGATGAGAAGAGGAAGAAGAAGGATGACAAGAAGGCGAAATGGCGGGCGAAGGAGCAGGTGAAGCTGAACTAAGGAAGGCGGCAGCAAGGCTTGGAGGAGGAAGAAGAAGAGGGAGGCGATGGTTCCGGGTCACCCGTCCAATGGGACAATCTAGGAGGAGGGGATGAGGACCTGTCCTTGCTGTAGGCAGGACCCTTCCCTTGGCATGCCTCAGGGCAGAAGGGGGAGGATGCACCCCCGGAACCGACAGAATCAAGCCGCCCTGCTCTGTCCAGGGCTTCTAAGGCACCCTCGGAACTCGACGGTGATGTGTAGGCTATTGATGAGTGCCTCATATTCGGCCACATTGTTAGAGGCAAGGAAGTGAATGTGAACCAAGTACTTCATGCATACTCCAAGGGGTGAAACAAAGACCAGCCCCATGCTGACACCCTTCTTCAACAGCGATCCATCGAAGTACATCATCGAGTACTCTTAGTCAACAACCGCTAGTGGCATTTGGATCTTAGTCCATTCTGCAATGAAATCGGCCAGCACCTGGGACTTGATGGCCATCTGAGGGGCATATGAGATGCCCTGATCCATCAGCTCGAGCACCCACTTCACGATTCTTCCAGTGGCATCCTAGTTTTGGATGACCTCACCGAGAGGGAAGGATGTCACGATCGTCACTGGGTGCGACTCAAAGTAGTGACGTAGCTTTCTCTTGATGATCAGGACGGTGTACAAGAGCTTCTAGATCTAGGGGTAGCGAATCTTGGAATCAGACAAGACTTCGCTGATGAAGTACACAAGACGCTGCACCTTGAGGGCGTGTCCCCCTACTTCCCTTCTACCACCAGGGCAGCGCTGACCACTTGCATGGTGGCCATAATGTAGAGCTAGAGTGGCTCCCCATCAGTCGGTGAGACTAGAATCGGGGCCTTCATTAGGAGTTCCTTGACCTTGTCAAGCGCCTCCTGAGCCTCAGGCGTCCACATGAATAGATCGGCTTTCTTCAAAAGACGGTAAAGGGGGAGGCCTCATTCGCCATGGCATGAGATGAAACGGTTGAGCGTTGCGAGGCACCCCGTGACCCGCTATACTCCCTTTAGATTTTGGATTGGGCCTATCCTTGTGATGGCTGAGATGTTCGCCAGGTTGGCCTCGATGCCGTGCTCGGAGACGATGAACCCGAGCAGCATACCCCTTGGGACCCCAAAAACACATTTCTTAGGGTTGAGTTTGATGTCGTTTGCTTGGAGTTTCGTGAAGGTTTGCTCTAGGTCTGCTACGAGTTGGTCAGCCTATTTGGACTTGACCATGATGTCATCTACATAAGCCTCAATAGTTCGCTCGATGAGGTTCCTAAAACACTTGAGCATACAATGCTGGTATGTAGCTCTGGTGTTTTTTAGTCCGAACGACATCGTGACATAGCAGAACGATCCGAACGGGGTGATGAAAGAGGTTGTAAGCTGGTCAGATTCTTTCATCATGGTCTAATGGTACCCGGAGTATGCATCAAGGAAGCAGAGGGTTTCACACCCGAGGTCGAGTTGACCACTTGATCTATGCGTGGCAAAGGAAATGGATCCTTTGGACACGCCTTGTTGAGGCTTGTGTAGTCAACACACATTCTCCATTTTCCATTTTTCTTTCGTACAAGAATGGGATTGGCTAACCACTTGGGGTGATACACTTCCTTGATGAATCCAGCCACCAAAAGCTTCGTGATCTCCTCGCTGATGGCCCAGCGCTTCTCCTTATCGAAGCGACACAGACGCTGCTTGACTGGCTTGGAGCCAGGCCTGATCTTCAAGGCATGCTCGATGACTTCCCTTAGAATTCCTAGCATGTCTAAGGGTTTCCACACAAAGGTATCTCTGTTGGCACAGAGAAAGTCGATGAGCGCGCTTTTCTATTTGGAGGAGAGCATGGTGCCGATGTGCACCACCTTGCCCTTAGAGTTGCTAGGGTCTATGAGGACCTCTTTGACACCCTCCATGGCTTCAAAAGACTCGGCCAACTGTTTGGGGTCGGGCGCTTCCTCGGTAGTCCCCTTCTTGATGACCGTGAGCTCCTCGGAGGCGATGATCACCGAGGTATGCTCACAGCACTCCACTTCGCACTCGTAAGCACACTGGAAGGAGGTGTCGATGGTGATGATCCCTCATGGGCCTGGCATCTTGAGTTTCAGGTAGGTGTAGTTGGGGACAGCCATGAACTTCGAGTAGCACGGTCATCCTAGGATGGCGTGGTAGGTTTTGTGGAACCTAAACACCTCGAAGGTGAGGGTATCCATCCTATAGTTGGCTAGATTCCTAAAAGTGATGGGCAAATCGATCTCTCCGAGTGGTATGCTGTGGAAAGGCGCTCTGGTCGGTCGAATACGTGACCGGTTGATGCCCATAGCATCAATCATTTTGATGTACATGATGTTGAGGCCGCTGCCTCTATCCATCAGCACCTTGGTGAGCCATTTCATACTGACGATTGGGTCAACCACGAGTGGGTACCTACCTGGTTACGGGACGCTCTCTGGGTGGTTAGACCGATCAAAGGTGATGGGGGACTCCGACCATCGGAGAAAAGAGGGCGTGGCTGGCTCAACACGTAAGCTTTTGGTGGCGCCTAGAGTCATAAGTTGTTGTCCCACTGAAGATCATGAGATAGCCATCCATCATTGGGAAGCCACTATTCTTCCCTTCGGCATCATCGTCGCTATTTCTGGCTTCCTTCTTTGGTCCCCCTTCTTGGAGCCACCGGACAGAACCGCTTCATGAGGGCACCATCCTTGTACAGGTGCTTAACAGGGAAGGCATGGTTTAGGCACGGTCCCTCAAGCAGCTTCTCAAAGTGGTCAGTGGCGCCTTCGGTGGGTGCTCGGACGCCCTTTAGGTCAGTGGCGGCTACAAGCGAGCCCCCGTGTCGTTGCTTGTTCTTCTTCTTGTTCGGGTGGTTGGAGGTGCCTTCGCTGACATCCTCGTCCTGCCTCATCTTGCCCTTGGGTCGGTCGAAGATCGCTCCGACCACCTCCTCACCTGAGGTGTGGCTGGTTGTGATGTCGAGGAGCTACTTGGTGGTTCGCAGGCCCTTACATCCTAGCTTGTGGACTAGGGACTCGCAGGTGGTCCTGGATAGGAATGCCCTGATGACGTCAGTGTCGACGACGTCGGGCAACTCATTGCATTGTCTAGAGAAGCATCGGATGTACTCGTGAAGAGTTTGACCTAACTTCTGTAGGTAGTTCTTTAGATCCTAGGGGTTCCTAGGGCGTGTGTAGGTGCCCTAGAAGTTCCCCACAAAGATCTCCTTCAGGTCCGCCCAACTTTGAATCTGGTTAGGCGGAAGGTGCTCTAGCCATGTTTGTGCCGAATCGGCCAGGAACAGGGGGAGGTTGCGGATAATGAAGTAATCACTATCCGCGTCGCTGGCCTAGCAAGCGAGCCAGAAATCCTCGGGCCACAGACTATGGTTCGTTTCCCTGGAGTACTTCAAGATGTTAGATGGCGGTCGATACCATGGTGGGAAGGCCGCGTTGAGGATGTGCTGACCAAAAGCCTAGGGTCCCGGTAGATCAGGGCTCAGGCTTCGGTCCTCACCGCTGTCATAACGTCCGCCGCAATGAGGGTGGTAGCCGCGGCCAGCCTCCTCTCTCTTATCCTCTCGTCCGCGCCTACGGGCGTCTAGGGTGTTGCGTGCGTCACGAATGAGGCCGATACGCTCACGTACCGAGACCATGGTGTGCCTCCTGCCGTCGTGCGGTGCCTGGTGGATAGATATGTCCCTACCATGCCATCCCAATGACGCGCGCTGACTGGCGTTGAGCTCGCGTCTCCGAGACAACGAGCTTTCCGCCTGCTGCACCATTGCGCGCTCGAGTAGCATGCGGATCTCGTGGTGGGCCCAACGGTCTTTGGGTGTCATGGGCTTCGGGAGCCCTCAAAGCAAGGCCATCACGACAGCTATGTTCTAGCTTGCCTGGATGAAGTGTGGGAGGCCCTCGTCGCCCTCGATGCTCCTCCGGTTCATGTCACGAGCTATGGTGCGTGCGCGCCCACCATCTCCGTGGCGCTTGATCTTGCGCTCAAGCTCCACGCGTTCCTACTCTAGTTGGAGTCGTGCCTCCTCCAGCTCCTTGTGCCACATCCTCAGCTGCTCCACCCGCTGGCGTGGAAGGGCCCCTACATCCCCCTCGACCTCGTGGTTAGGGTCATCCATAGGAGTATCCCCTTCCTCGTGGATGATTTCGACGCGTCCCTCGGAGGTGCCTACCATGAAGCATTCTCGCGAGGGGTGATGGCTTTCCCTGCTGGAGCCAGAGTCGAAGACCGTCTCTAAGTGTCCCACGAGAAGGTCATGGAAAGATTCCGCGATGTAGTCTGTCATACCCATGAACTCGTCATTCATGGAGGATGGGTGCACGCGCCGTGCTACGAGGTGATCAATGGTCCTCGCAATGTTGTGCAGACCGAACGAGAACGCTGTCGGGGCGTTCCGGGTGAGGTATTCTAGGAAGAGCGGTTCTCCTCTGACAAGCTACGTCATGACGTTGACGAATAAGAAGGCGAGGAGGCGCAGATCCTCCTAGAACAGTTAGGGTCCCTGGACGATGTCGAGCTGGTGCTCTAGCCTCTCGTAATCGAAGCCAAGAAGCTAGTCTCTCCCGGGGGCGTGGGTCTCCGGGGTGTGCAGCTGTAGCTCCTCGAGGGCCTCGGCGATTGCGTCGAGGCCAGCAGAGTGAAGAGGCTGGACAAGGGCAGGAGCCCGCGCCAACTCTCCATCCATGGAGATGAGGAAATCTAGGCCCCCGAAACACACATGCACGCTCGGGAGCCAGCTGACGCCGTTGCTAGCCATCCGTGGCCGGTTGTGGACGACGAGATGCACAAAAGGCCCCTACCTTGCGCGCCAACTGTCGCTGTTTTGAACTACCGACGAGTAAATTTGTGATTTGCGCGTCTAGGCCAGATGGTGTGCTCGGAGGACACAAGGATTTATATTGGTTCGGGTAGAATGTCCCTACGTCCAGTCTGCTGCTGCTCGTGTTACCGGCACTAGTTTGTAGTATGGGTTATAAACGGGCGAGAGAGGGAGAAGATCCCAAGTCTCTAGTGAAAGGTTCAAACGGAGTGGAGTCAGGTTGAGCTCGTCGAACCTTCCCCCTCTCGGGGTGTTCAGCTTCCCCTTTTATAGATGAAGGAGAAGGCGTAGGTTACATGAGAGAAAGAGAGAGAGAAAATTGAGGGAGAAGAAGGCCTCTAGGGGCGCGGCATCCTTCATCTGATTTATGTGAAACCCATCGGTATTGTAGACGATGACGGGGATGGCTCCACGTTGTAGTCTTGTTCGTCACTGGCGGTATACGCAGGCGTCGTCAGCCGGTCGTGGCGCTCCACTTCATTTTGACGGGCGGCGTGGTCAACAGGCACTCCTGTCAGGAGCCGTACGAGTATTAGGCAGCACAGTGTCGGTACGCCCGACACTGTTGGTGATGTGAGCCCCCAAGTATAGTTCATCGTGGCCACGGGTCATATTGAGACGTGCCCGCTTCCCTCCCGATATCATATGTTTGACCCTGAGTTCGTACTCTTATACTCATAGTGGTTGGAGACGGCGCGGACCCCCGCGGGGCCTGTGTTCCCGCTAGAGATCGAATCCAGACCCTCAGGGTCGGACGAGGCAAAATCCCCCCTCGAGGGGTCTGGCGAGACTCTAAATACGCCCTTGACCGTCTGGGTGAGTTGGTGTTCACGGCCATTAGCTTCCTTCTTCTGGATATCTCTAATCCCGATACCCGACACGCGTAGTATAAATGAAAATGAAATGTTCTACTATTATCTTTAGGTATTCATACAGTACCGTGACATGTTGGTATATTTCAGCGTCGATCATTATGTCTAATCGCTCGGACTTAGCACAGTGTCGCTAGCTCGTTTGTACGTACGACATGCATTTATGATTCTTCTTTGGATTGTTAATTTCTTTATTGAGCCGAACAGCTGCAGTATGCACATTTGTGACGTATCTTCTTCATTTGTGTCGGTTATATCACATACCACATTTGGTTTTACTTCATTATAGAAATAATTTATGCTAATTTATGCATTTGTGATGTGTCCTTTATATTTATGTGGGTTATATCACGTACCAAAACATTTGGCTTTTCTTAACTATAGAAATAATTTGTGCATTTGTGATGTCTTTTTGCATTGTGTGTTACATCATATACTAGAACATTTTGCTTTGCTTAACTATAGAAATAATCTGTGCATTTGTCATGTGACTTATGCATTTGTGTATCTTATATCACATACCAAATTAAAATATCTGGCTTTGCTTCCCTGTACAAATAATTTGTACATTTGGATGTTCTATAGATATTTTAGGTTGTTCGAATATTATTCATGTAATGTCCTTTTTTATTTTTTCTATAACATGGCTTTTTATTTTTATTTTTCATTATGCTTTGTTCTATCTTTTATTAATTTTTCTATTTATGTTATTTATTATTTTTTTCTATGTATATTATTTTATGTTGTTTTATCTATTTATATATATTTTGTAGCTTTTATTATTCATTTTTTATTTAATGGATATTGTAATATGTAGGAATATAGATTTTTTTATCTTATATCTAAAATATTGTTTTGCTAAACTTAGAACATTTATCTTAGAAAGACAGAACATTTTATCTTGGACAAAGAAAATGTTCTATCTTCACGAGAGAAATGTTCGTTAATAAAGTTTTTATCTAAATATATTCATGTGGGGTCTTGTTTTGAAAGATTTATTGTAAGAACCACGATGGTACAATCAGAATTTAATTTGGATGCTCAGTTGTGTAACTACAACTTTTATATTTTTATTCAAAACCATTCATGGTGCGATGAAATCAACAATTTTAATTCTTTTGCATGTTAGGTACGAACCAGTCAAATAACTAGAAAGAAACCACATGGGCTAATACGGGTTAGAAAGAAAACATATGGGCTAAGGCAGTGATGTTTAGTAGCCCATTAATGAATGATTCGTACCGAGCACTCGGCGTATATCACGCCCCCGCCGTCACCCTCTCCCCAAGACCACGATCTCCACCACCGCCACCACACGGTCGCCTGCCACCGTGCCGGAAATTTCAGGATTTTTAGCATCGTTCCAAAATCCTTCACCGGTGTGTTTGTTTGTATAGTCACCTCGTGCTTTGGAAGGTAATACATCATGAGTTTATCCCATAAATTTTATGAAATCAACATATTTCTCATGCATATACTAATTATTGGTTTGTAAGGAATAAGGTGGTGATACATCAACTCATTCCATTCCACCAACCAAATAGAAAAAAATGAGTAAGGAGAGAAGATAAACCACCTCATTCTTTAAAACAAACACAAACTAAATTAGCACCTAGTTCCCACATATTATGCTTTAGTTAATTGACACCCTGCCAATTTTTTAAGTGCCAAAAATAGGATTGATGACATGGACCGTGTGTGCCGCTGCCCGCTGTGGAGGTGGAGCCGCAGCACGCCAACTGCAGAAGTACCCCGAGGACGGCGGCAATGGGCGTTATCGGGCGCGGCGCGCGCATAGGACGGCGTCTGCTGCGTCGCGGAGGTGGCGGAGAAGGACTGAAGGAGAGGAGGACCAGGACGTGGCCGCGCTCGCCGACGCGAGCCACGAACTCAGTCAGCCCCGGCGGTCGGTCGTCGGCGACCCGTCGATTTTCGTTATGGATGGCCTGTACCTGTGCGTTCTTGGCGGACAGAGAATGCCACATTTGCAGCAGAGATGGTGGTGGCGACGCTTGCAGCAGAGCGTGCTGGGCAGTGGCCACGCGGCACGCTCGTTCTGCTGTCGCGCCCACGGCCCACGCATCTCGATCACCTCGCCGCGCACGTCTCGCCATCCGCGCAGCCATCCAGAGTCCTGCCGCGCTCCACTCCTCCGCGTCCATGTGCGAGTCCCCCCGCCGCGCGCTCGTGCGCTCCAGTTCGCCGCGTGCAGCAGCAGCACGCTGGTTTTGCAGGGCAGTTTTTTGCCTACCTAGATGGCGGCCATGGCATGGACACACTGGCACCTGCGCCCGACCATCATCAGGTCGCTCGAGCACGCTGCTGTTCCCACCCCACCCGAGCTAGGAGGCAGCCGCCTGGGCCGGAGGGGCAAGCACGCCGCGCTCGCTCGCTCGCACGGCACGGGGGACGGCCGCGCACCAGCACTCACGCCGCTACGCGTCCAGTCACAACCTGCGCACTCTTACCAGGCGTCGCGCTCGAGCGCCCCTCGCCCGGCCGCCGCGCTGGACCGCCGCGCGCCCGCGCACCCCTTGACCAGGTTCCTCGTCACGGAGATGGCTCGTTGACGGCGGGCATCGTGAGCCACTTGGGCTTGCCGAGGGTGTCCCGGGTTCTATCCCGGCGAGAGGAGACTCGGGGGAGGCGTAACTGCGGCAGCACGTATGTGAGTTGCACGACGTCCGCGCAGGTCTGGAGCGCGGTGACCGCGGCAGCGAGGCCGGCGTCCTTGTAAAGGCAGGGCTGGCCGGCGCGGCCCAGCCAATCCCAGCTCACGCCTCATGAGACGACACGGACAACTCATTGGAGGTCAACAACACCCCCGTGAACAGTCCCCGTTTGCTCCATCATCCTCCGCGGCTAAACTGAAGTCATGGGGATCTCCAGAGACACCGTTGTCGCTATCGCTACCCTGCCGATCCCTTCTCCTTCACATACAACTTCACCTCGCCCTCAGACACGCCGCAGCCCAGGATTGCCTTCCGGGGGCACGCCTTCTACTACAAGACCATCCGCATCACCACACCAGCAAGCAGCAGCATCGGCCGCGCCTTCTACTCCCGCGCCGTCCCACTCGCCGACCTCGTCTCCAGCCGCCCGGACTCTTTCGTCCTCCTTCTTCCTCTCCCCGTTCCCCTCCGTCCTACCCGAATCCTCTGCGCGAGGCCTCCCGTCGTGGCGCAGTTGGGCAGATGGTGGTCGCGCCTCGGTGGGGCAACGCTGCTACGCCCTCGCGTCCCGGGGGCACGCACTGAGCAAGGGAGAAGGCGAGGTAGGGGAAGGGAACTGGCGGCAGCGGCTGTGGAGGAGGCGGCGGCCGTGGTTCTTGACGAACTCGGGGTCGGCGAGGCGCTCGTCGCGCGCGGACAGGGCACCACGTGCTTTCACGCTCTTGGAATGGCGGCAGTTGCCGAGCGCGCACGCGGACGCAGCGAAGGGGGCTGACAGGCTGGCCCACCGAGCGTTGGTGATGACAAAGCCAACGGGGCTGACAGGCGGGCCAAGGTGCCATGGTGTCGAAGCTAACCAACTTGGAACGCCATCTAAGCAAAAGGGTTTATTTATCTAGTTTTGTGTAGTTTAATGGGTATAATATATAATTTCATGGCCTCGATCTTCGTTTTAATCATCATGAGCGTGTTGGTCTTGGTGAGGTTTTGTGTTCTTCATGTGTCCACTTCATTGCAATTTGTAGATATTTTCACTAAAGGCTTTGCCTTCTACGGTGTTCATAGAGTGTAGAGTCCTAATCCGGTGCACATACAGATTGAGTTGTGTTAGGCTAAAAGTATTGGATGGCAGTTCTATTTCTATAAGCTGCCTCTACTCACTCTTATATATATTTTCATCAGTCTACGTAAATGAAATGTCCGTCTCTGTAAATCCATTTTGCGAGACGGGCAATTCTAAACATCTCCGTAAATAAAAGGACCGCCTCCAAAAGTCCTCGCGTACTTTATGAGACGGTTGCGTTTTGTGACCGTCTACGTTAATGTTTGGGCAGTTTCTTGCAAAATCATTTTTGTAGTAGTGTCCAACATTCTTCGGTCCGTTAGAAAATATCGGTGCCATTTACACTTCTAGTTTTAGAGCACATGTGCACTGCATACAGACATATATATGGTCAATACAAATTATTCTAAAACAATAATGCATTATAAAAGAATCTGAGTGCAAATATTTTTTTTTTCATGCTTCTCAATTTTTTTTTGAGCAAATGCTTCTCAATTTGTTTGTTTTAGATTAGAGGGGGAGAAAAAGGCCTCCCGCAGCAATATTGTTGGGCCTGGTCGGAAAACAGGTCGAGTTGGGCCTGGGCCTGGGCATGGGCCTGCTAGCCGGTGGGATGTAAGGGCAAGCCGAGCACCACACGCATAAAGAGGAATTCAATCGATCCGCGGGGCGAGGAATTCGATCGGCGTCGGTGATGGGGATCGAGACGCCCTCCATCCAAGCGGTCGTCGCCGCCAACGGTGGGCCTACTCCTTCGCCGAAAGAGGATGGGATGGCGCGTTTGGGGGCGGAAGCGAAGAATGAGCTGGTGGCGCTTCACGCGGCGGAAAAGGCGGCGCGGGCAGAAGAAGAGCAAGATTACTTCTACCTCTCTGAGGCTGATGACAACGAAGCCGACGCTAGAGAGTTTAGGGATACCTGGAACAGGCTATTTTCCGACGTCTACGGTTGCTTCGAAGACACCAGTGAGTTATTCTCTCTCCGATCAGATCAGATCCATGGAACCTATCTTTAATTTGTATAAATTGGAACCTGTCCTTAATTTGTAAACTGGAACCTGTCCTTAATTTGAAAATTGGTACTATCGCCTCGATGGTTTAATAACATATAAGGCCTCTTTGATACAAGCATAGTTTTTAAGGCGGTAAGGCGAGGTGCGGCACTCCACCCCCTTCCAGACACCTAGGCGAGTTAGGCGCACGGCGAGGCGACACCATACACATACTCCAACCTTCCATAGGACAGCACAAACATACACTTATACATGCCTTTCTGCTGCCAATTCTAGAGCCCATGTAGCAGTGATCCTCACAATCAGAGAGGCACATATCACACTGACAGATAAATAAATTAACCATCTGTCCATCTCTTATGCAGCAAAGTTTAGACAGACAAGCACATATTCACACCAATTAACCAATTAGGCAACGACAGGGGCATATACTAGCAGAAAGGAGCACAGCTATGAGCTATTTGTTTCTACATAGCACCACAAATAACAGAAAGGAGCAGAGCAGAGCCGCAGTGGAAAGAGGGATGGAGGATTGGAGGAAGAACAAAGTAAGGAGAGGCCAAGAGGGGAGGGCATACCCGCAGAGTGGAGCCGATGATGGAGGAGGCGGCGGAGAAGTCCCGGAGACAGTCGTAGATGGGGCGGGAGTCACGGCCACGGATGGGGCAGGAGTCTCGGTCGTGGACGGGGCGGAAGTCATGGAAGCGGATGGGACGTGGGTCGCGGATTTCAGGTGAGCCGCCGCGCTCTTCTCTCTTTCCCTCCCTCAACTGGCGTGAGTCAGATGGATGCGTCTTTGGCGGGAGGTATGCGCACGCTGCTCCCTCTTTCTCGCATGCTCGCGCCTCTGTTTCCTGCGCGCACGCAACGCTCCGCTCTTCCCCCCCCCCCCCCCCCCCCCCCCCCCCCCCCCGCGCAACGCGCTGCATTTTCCCCGCCTTTCCTATGCGCAATCCCAGGCTTCCCACCCCCACGCGCGGTTTTCCTCCTGCGCTCGCGCGCGCGCGGTGTCCGCCTAGAGCAAGTCGACGCCGTTTGGCGATGACTTGGGGTGCAAGGCGACACCATACGCGAGGATGCCATGGCGAGCCCGACGCCATGGTTCAAAAAACGCCCGGACGACAAGGCGTAGCGACGCCTTAAAAACTATGGATACAAGAGCTAATTGCTAGCTAGGTAAAAATTAGCCAAAATTAGCTATAGTGCATCGAAACAAGAGGGCTAAATGGCTAATATGTGGACTGATTTTTAGCCATGTCTTCAGTTAGTTGTTAGCCAACTAGCTACCCAACCATAGCTAATTTGGGCTAATTCTTAGCTACAACTAGTAACTAGCCATGTGGATCCAAACAGGCCCATCGCCCATAGTCTTACTGACTGGGGACTGGTACGTATTTTCGTCCATTTGGCTAGCTAGGTGCTCTTGCCCAGCAAGCTTATAGCAAGTAATATGGATGCTTGGTTCCATCCCTCGACTCAGTTTGCAGTTGGCAAGGATTTCCTTGCTTGCTTCTGGATACATTTCAAGTTTGTGTAAAGGATCCAGTCATTCCCTGTATATGTGCTACCTAGGGTCTATCAGACCTTGCTTGACCAATAAATAGCTGAGATACCATATTTATGTGTTGTTAAGTATTGCCGCTGCTTCTTAACCCTTGGTTTAAATCCACTTGCAGCAAAGATCCCTAACAAGCGTTTCACGTTCAAGAAGCCTAAATGGCCGCAATGGGCTAGCCAACCGACTACGCTGCAGATCTTTTCAGTCAAAGTCGCACGCATAAGGGGCGGCTTAGAGTGGCCCCTCCATGTGTTTGGGATGGTTGCCATACGAGACTGCTCTGATCAAAATCGCAATATGATCTTTGATCGCTCGAGAGATAACTGCCAAATTCTTACACAAGAGGTTTGTATTATTTCTTATTACTAGCCATCAGTGTCATGATTGTTGCTTCTTGCTTTGCTGCTTGATGAAGCAGTGATTTTTCCCCCATCAACTTTCCTGTCTGCCCAAAGTGTTGTCTGTTACCACAACGGCGTGTGTGCCTCCAGGATGTTTCTATGTCTGTGGTTCCCCTACACTGAACTACCCTATTAATCCAATTAGTTCCGTCAAGTTCCGTCAAGGGCCAGCTTATTTGACATGAAGAGGACGGAGCGTGTTATACGTGGCAATCCATTTATTTTTTAGAACTTATTGCGTAGTACACACTGTGAATTTCTCTATCTGCAATCTCTTGGCCGGTTATATGTTTGTGGGTTTGGTAATAATAAGAGAAGCAAATAACTACTTACTAATCAAACTGGCACACTTAATCTCTCGACACATTTGGAGTTCCATAATATAGGGAGCACATGCACGTTGTGTCAGCTATATGGCAAGCCCCTAGCTAGGAAGTTCCCCTACAAACTTGTACTTGACCCTTGCTCACTCCCCTCCATCCCTCCTACTGTTGTAAACTAATGTGGCATGTCTGAGTCTAATTTTTAAATGTGGCTCATAGTTTCTGGCGCTAATTTCTGAGTTCTATCTTGAAAATGTTTGAACCTTGTTTGCTAGAAATCAAATTTCCTAAATGTACAGCTCATGAACGGTACATGCATGACTATATGCACACAGAAAATTATGCTGTCTTTTTGTTTGTCAATAATGCATGGAACAAATACTTTTATGTAGTTTTTTCTGTTGTGCACTTTGTGTTGATAATGCTGGTTTTTTGTTGTTCTATACTGTTTATTATTATACGCTGATAACCTCTTGTTTCACTTCAGTTTACTTAGTATTTGTTTAATGGTGCTGCATATAGGTTCCATATTTGAAACTGACGGGTCCATCGCGTGCTGTTATGTTGTCTGACCCTGCGACCTTTGAGGTTAATCTGAAAGTTAAGGGCGCTACTGAATCGAAGGATGAATGCTTGAGTTTTCTAGCCAAAACCTACATCAACTATGAGGGCGCTCACTCACACCACCTTACAAGGGAGTACCATAGCAGGCTTAGCACACTGGAGTTTGCACTTGGCTCTATGTCTTTTTCGGTCGAGGCAACAATCGCTTTGCGAATCACCAGTGGGGAATGGCCAAGTGGTTTCCGTGCAAAGTTTACTGCTAGTACCACCAGCATAAGTTGTGCGGAAGTCATCTTGCTTGATTCTGGCGACGATAAAGTGTCTGTTGTTGGTCATGGAAGAAATATCACGCTTGCTCGTTCTGTTGTATCTGTTGAACGTCTTGTGGAGCGGCTCAAGGTTTGTGCGAAGGCATTGCAAGGTGATCACATTGTTGCTGGTTGGCGAATGCTTTTCAAGCCTCAGAGAGATGGTGTGAGCGATGGCACTCTGCGCCTTGGCTTCTGCACATTGGGTGTTACTATCTATTGGTTGCTTATTGGATACTAATAATTATGACATGTTTAAGAAACACATTAAGTTGCTACTTTATTTGTAGCTTCTGGAGTAGACTTAATTGGTACTACTAAGTAATGAATGATATCGGGGGATATGATGGTGCCTTCTCTTGACTAGAGCTGTTAACAATTTTATGTGCTTTCTGCAATTTCATTGTGATTGGTTTCTTCTGTTTGCCGACTTGCTTGCTTTTGAGGAAGCAACAGCTCGCATGCGGGTGTAGTGACATGCCGTACATGGCTGACAAATTGAGCAGCCATTAGCAAGCAGCCGGACGTTGCTTAAGTTGATTCCATTATTATCAAAGTAGGGGGTCTGGTCTCACTTGGCAATTAATTGGCATGCTCATTTCTTCACAAGACAACTCCATTCACCTTAATTCTCATCAACCAATCAAAATCAATCATCCATCATCAGTCACCCAAAACATTTCATTATGGCTTCATCTGCCTCTCCTTATTGGGAGCAGCAGCCCTCCACCTTCATCAGAAAACCCATTAGGGCGCTCTCGATGACTTTGACTACGAATCATGGATCCAGCAATCCAAGATCACCAACAATGGCTAATTCAAGCTATGGACGGATGGCGCAGAGGCAATCGATCAACAGGCACCACCCAACACCAAACCCTGCCGGCACAAGACTCCTTGTATGTAGAGAGCAGGCAGCTCTTCATCATCAAGTTGTTCATGCCCTCGCCACCAATAGCTAGAGCTGCTAGCTGCTGCTGGTGGTTGGAGGAAGAAGAGCTTCTCCTTCTCCACTAGCTCTAGTTCACTTTGTCTGTGCTGCCAAAAAAGAGCGTGTCAGCTAACCATGGTCGTTCCGTGGAAGATAAGAAAATCACACGAGCAGCAATGGCATGCCAGGCAAGACTCACCACGAACAGCACCAAAAGGTATCAGAATTTGAAGTCTTCCAGGGCTCAGCTGCATTCTGTCATTGTATTGGATTCCCTAGATTTGGAGAATTAGTTGTTCATCTATGTTGATGTTCTGTACTAGCAAAAAGGCTTATGGGGTTTGGTGTATTCCAGTACTGTATTGATATATATAAGAAAAGAGCAAAAAGGAACTGCACAAAGTTTTTTAGTGATCTAGGCCTTGTTGTATCTTAGCACCCCCACAGCTCAGGCCGGAGTGGGGGGAGGCTTCTTGTACGGGTCCGTTTTTTCCTCTCTTAATGCAACGATACGCAGCTCTCCTGCGCATTCGAGAAAAAAAAAAGATATAATCATGTACAAAGAAAACATGATACATATATACAGAGGTTTAATCCGCAAGTGTCCTATGGCTACCTTTTGGATCATAATTTTACATCAATAAGTGTCATGCCTACTACCATGAATAGCCTCTCCTCAGCGGCTGCTGCACCTCCTCCAACTTTGTACAGTTTTCAATCCACACTTTTGGTATGTGTGCAATCCCTTCTGATGCACCAATTGATACAAGGTCTTCACAATTCGTAATCTTTAATTCCTGGAGTGATTTGAGATTACTGATCCACAGGCCACGTGGAATGTACTCTATGTGTTTGCATTTATCCATCTTCAGTGATTTGAGGGATGTGAACTTCTCCAGGCACCTAGGAAACCAGGCAGACAAATCCCCACAATCCGTAAGGGTGAGCTCTTGGAGGGACGATGGTAACACCATTTCACTTTGCCATTTTAGACGTGGGCAGGACTCAATGGCCAGTTTCTCCAGACAAGAAAAACTCCCATGACGAAGAGTCTCTAGCTGGAAGCAGGATCGAATGGCTGGAAGGTGAGTAGCGGGAACTTTTCTTCAACGCTGCCATGTGAAGCGCTAGTGGATATTGGTTCAGATTATCTAATAAATGTAAAAGATGCCCGATGACTGCTTGATAAAATAAAGGTGGTACGGAAAATGCAATCAATATCATCTCCAAAACTCCCAGAATCATGCAAATGAAGCGTCTTTAGGGACGGGGCCAGCAGACGCCGTGAGTTCATCTTTGGACGCTTCGACACGTGCAGTGCTTCAAGGGAATGCAAATTCCCAAACCTTTCTATTGGTACAGACTCCAAACTTACACAACTACCAACCCTCATTTTCTTGATGGCAGGCATATAAGCTGGGTCCAGAAACAGTTCAAGGCTTGATAACCTCCGGCAGTTTTCAAACGATGTCTCTGTTAACGATGACAACACGGTAGGGTCAGAACCACGAAACCAGCTTGGAAGGTATTCACCTGGATAACAATAGAGGTGCACAGATTTGATATTGGTGGGAGGGTGTAATGCTTCAAACACTTCTATCTCATTGTGCTTTGGAGGTCCCGGCTTATCCCATGTCTGTTTAGACCAACCAGATGCAGACTAGAAATATAGTCCTTCATAAGTTCAATTTCTGCTGCCTCATCCTTGCTTATTTCACAAAGATTATGTATAGACATAACTCCAGTGATTAGATTAAAATTCTTTAGCAACCTAATGCCCTTTCCATTCCCCATTGCAGCATCAATGCCAAGATATTTCAATTTAAACTTTTGTAGATTGATAAGGTTACTAAAGCCTCTAGGTACTCCAGCAAATCTGGATTTCCTAGCACATAATAGCTCCAGATTATAGAGGCTACATAATGCTGCAGGAATGCTCTTGAAATAGCAAGAACCCAAGACTTTAAGGCACCGGAGATTCTTCATGTTGCTAATACTATCTGGCAAACCAGAGATAGAGGCCAAGACCATGACACGCATGCACAAAAGTTCAGTACACCATTTCTCCATCACAGTATTTCTCCATCACAGCATTTCGTCGAGCACATTGTAAGCACCAGCCAAAGCTATCACTACGCCCGCATGACGTAATGGCCTCAACAGCCGCTTTTATGTAGCTTATGGTCATATTGACTTGACTCTGAAGATTTTTGCAATCCTGTGTGCTGGACAAATAGTAGATTTAATGAACATTAGAAATGTATATCTTGTGGTCACATTTTAATGCTAATTAGATGTATAGTTATGACAAGCCAGTTGTTGCAGCAAATATTTTTTTCACATATTCTTTCCTAGAAAGAGTGCAATCATCCTTGAATCATAGTTTAAACGGATACTTCCTCACTGAGTCGGTAAGGGATAGTGAACATGAAGAATAAAATTTGAACTGTCACTGCAATTTGTTACAATAGAGATATTCATTATTATTTCACAAAATGTTCATGTTGTTTGTAAGGAAACAATGCAGAAACTGTAATGGAAAAAATGCAAATTAGTGGATGTGAAAATGCAACTTATGTATTACTTTGTTTACTATGTGTTCAGATTAGACCAGGCTAATATTAAAACATGCATACATAACACACAAGGCACTTCAGTCTGATGTTTGTTGATGTCTGGTTCTATTACCTTTTTGTCACTGCATATAATCAGTTTCCGCTGCCCTTCCTGTCTTTTGCCATCACCAATCGTGTGCAAATTCCACAAGACCTGTTTCAATCGGCTGCAACGATGATCCTTTACATGGGCCCCGATCTGGTGACTACGGATAAGTAATCACTCACCTGTCACTTCGTAAAAAAAAAATCTCAGATTGCTAGCAAATGCGAAAGGAAGGTTAAAAAGCCGAACTGAATTTGCAAGGTTGGTCAGCTTACGGGATGGACTGCAAGGTTGATCTGCGACGGAGATTAGCTGGCCTCGATTATACTTTAATCTTCGGGCTGATGAGAAACAGCTATCTGACGGATGTAAGCAACCAAGCAAGCAACGACGCGTCTAATCTTTACAAATATGAGGAGAAAGTAGATCAGAAAGTTCAATGCATGAGGCTTACTGGCTAGACCAATTGGCAGGAGACTACTGATGACATGGATCTCTTCTCGGAGCAGTGTTGCTGGGCTTCTCTCCTTCGTGGTCAAACTCCTGCCCAGCAAGGATGCATATACAGTCATACAGAGTAGCTCCAAATGCGCAAGGGAGAGGAACTGACTTGGCAAGTTCCAACTTTGCCATATTTTAGTGGGGATATGTATATAAACTGCAACTTGCCAATCCAGTTGGCCCATATATAAACCACTGACAGCACCTTAGCAGAAGCTTCGTAGATGTTAGCAGTTAGCTTTGTGCCAGAGAGCAGAGTTGTCTAGCAAAGTCATTTCTTTTAGAAATAGGATGGCAGAGAGCCAGAGACCGTACCCCTGTCGATCTATGTTTCTAACTATTATCTAATTTTTAATGCAATTGCTATAGAGAGAGGTCTTTTTATGATGTTTTTCAGTACCGAGACCTACTATGGACTGCTTTTCCTTAAAAAAAACTTGTTAGGTTAAGCATACACTGGTCAAAGTTTCTTACACCACCATCTAAAGCAGAACATTCTAAAATGTTTATGTCATCCGCCTAAGTTTCCAGGAACCCACCCCAAATATACCTACCCCACACATGGAACATTTTATTTTTAACCCTCAGTTTAAACAATATTTAGTAACAACTCGGGCGTGTCAGGGGCGTGGTGTGACTCATGCTGGTGCGGGTGGGTGGCTTGGTTCAGTGTTATAGCATGGTGACGCTGTTGGCCATTCCGGCCAGCCAGCAAGGCCATTGAAGGGGACAGAGGTATAGGTTGCTTAAGCAACCAAACCCAGTTTAAGTCAGTTCGTGTTTGGTTCAGGGATGAAGCGGGATGGGAATATGGATGGTCCCATTATGTTTTTTTTTCTGTAATGGGATGATCCATCTTTGTTTGCTCTTTGGTTGGAGCCTTGAAGGTTTAGGAATGGATGGGATAATAACCTGTGCTCTTTCAGGCATTTCGTCAAGCATGTTGTAAGCATCTACCAACGCTATCACTACGCCCGCATGCCGTGCGCTCGCCGCCCGCCGTGCAAGGAAGGCAACCTGCGCCCACATTACAACAAGCAAGCAACTCAGCACGGCTTCTACCTGTGCCGCTGTAGGCTTTGATACCAGCAAAGCAAGCTGCCCGAACACGTTTACCTCAGCGTCTGCTCGCCTGCTCGGCCGCCGCCGCGCTCCCCTGGGGAATGCTGCTTGCTCGACCGTCCTTGCCGCGGGCCCAAGGCAGCTGCTGGCCGGCTGGCCCGATGCGGCTCCTTGGCTGCGCGCTCGGTCGTGGCTGCTGCTCGGTGCTCGCCCGCCTGCTCGAACGGGTCACTCCTTCCGGCCCCGAGCTTGCATCGCATGCCCCGACCTCGCCGGACTTGCCGAGCTTGCCTGCGACTTGACCTCGTCAGCTCCGCCAACCTCGCAGGTGCCGCCCATCAGCTGTCCCGCGCTCCTTGCGCCTCGCCTCTCTCTTCGTGCCCGCCGCCGCTGCAGAGTTGTCTCCCGAGCTCGCGAGGAAGCGGCACGAGTTCGTCCGCCTGATTTGTGGGGACGGCTCGGTCCCGGGCCGGGCCGAAGTCCGAACCAAACACTGGACCTCCCTGTTGCTGGGCCGAGGCCCATGGTTTATATTAGCTAGCGTGGCAGAATCAAGCCTGTGTTTGAATGTCACGTGAGCCCCAATGTGAAAACAAATCAGTTTTCAAAACCAAGAATCAGTATTAGTTTCCAGTTACAGCATTGTGTTGGTTACTGTAAAAAATTTCAAACCCCTAACTGAATGTATATTGGGGTTACTCGGTGACATTTTGTAGAAGAATTTAAGGCGATGATATATTTATATTAAGAGAGACTTTTGTTTATGCTTCGGGAGAAAATTGTTCTAGGTTAAGGGAAAATAGTTTGAACTCAGTGGTTGCAGTGAGGAGAAATATGTTCCAAGTCGAAGGAAAGAATATGGTTTATGTTAGGAGGAAAAACGTTATCAAAATTGTTAGGAGAAAATATTTTCTAGCATTCTATGCAATGTGAAAATGTTCTGAGTGAGTTCATAAAAATATTATAGCATCAATATTTTTAGAGCATTAAAATAGAAGAAATAAAGCAAAATAAAAAAACCAAAATATGAAGAAATGAAACTGAAAATATAAAAATCATGGAACTAAAAAAATTAATTTGGGGTATGATAACGGGGCATCTAAAATAGAAATAACAAAAAGAGACCAAGAAGAAACAATAAGTGAAATTTTAAATCTAAAAATAGGAAGAAAGAAAAAATAAATAAAAGAGACAATGTTATCCCTCTATTGCCTCAATTTTAAATGGAAAAAAATAAGTAACAAATGGGTGATGTGGGAACATTTTGAAATAGATGTAATAGAGAGAAAGGAAATAATTGGAAGGAAAAAACTAGAAACAGGGGAAAAGGAATAAAAGAAGCCATCTCGACGGAAAAAAAAAAGGAAAAAACAGAAGCCATCCTGATCCCTGGCCCGACTCGAGGCATTGCTGGTAGGGTTTGTATACGTGGCAATTGTACGTGCGTGTTGTGAACGTCTATGTTGTACTATCCAATAATTCAAAAAAAAAAAGGACAAAAGGAACCGAGAAAGAAAGACACAGGATGAGCTGTGCCCCCTGCAGACGATGTTCGAACCTACTATCCTGACCTCCTGGCCCCACTCAAGGCATTGCTGCTTCGAGGCTGAAGGTGATTAACCTTGGTTTGAATGCCATCCTGAAGGAGCAGCCAGCCAAAAAAACTTCACTCTCGACGGACGACGGCGACTCGAAGACTTTGCTGATCTATCCCGTTCTTGTAGAGGCTCTGTACATCTGAGCCGAATCAAGAACGTTGTAGAATCTTGTAGAATGGGACACTTGCGAGCTCTGCAATGGCTCGCCGGAGGATGTCGGTCCTTTTGGGCACACATTGGCTGGGGTCAGAACTTCCCGCCGGTCGCCGAACTCTTGAGCTTGCATCGCCCAGACCACGTTCCTGAGAAACACTTCTCAACTATGATGCTCCTCTGCTGCTGACAAATTTGGAAACATAGACATCAAGTGGTCTCCCCCGTCACCAATCCCCCAAGTTAGCACGGTTACTGGTGGCATGCAAAGAGAATTGTCGTCTGTGGAGCTGCCGGCTAAGAAATGAAGACAAATGGGTCTCTGATTCTTGGTGTAATATGTTTGTAATAATGAATTACGCCTCACGCCCTCACCCCTCCCTGATGTAACCTCTATGTGGGGCCTGCCTTCAAAAACTCTGTAGGTGCCATGCACCTTCCACTACCGGCTAGCCGAAATCAATGGTAAATCATTCAGGTGGAGCGTCATTCCTCTGGTGTTTCTCTCAAAAGAAAAACAATGATCTTTCTGTAGTTACAAACATATAAGCAATGCTACATCATGACCATGTGGTAGTTACAAACATCATGACTTCTCACATGCTTCAACCTGATATCCTGATGTATACTTTTAAGAAACAAATACAAAAAAAGAAGAGCGAAGAAAACATCATTAACACTACTGTCTGGATCTATGTACCATGTTTGCACTTTGCAGCGGCTCTTACTAGACAGACAAAGAGAGAACCGCTCCTTTCTGGATCTATGTACTCACACGATTACCAAGTCTTTTCACATTATTGTGACTAGAAATTCGTTTATGTGTACCAAAGCAATTCGAGGTGTACATACAAATCCATGCATGTATACACTAATACACCAGACAAGGAAACGGAGTCTCGCAATCTGGTGGAGAGTCAATTGCCTTCCTCTCCTCCAATTAATCTGTATCTAATCTTTCCTTTTTTTTTCTGTTTCTGATGAAACCTGAACCGGAGTCCGGAACTACCATGTCTGTCCACATATAACAATCAAGAAGTTTGTCATTCACCTTGAGAAAATCTGTTAAGTTTTACGCAAGATCAAACATTGCTGCAGATTGCAGTACTCCATCCGTCCCAAAATAAGTGATGTTTTAAGTTTGTTCTAAGTTAAACTATTTCAAGTTCGACTAAATTTATAGGAAAAAATATCGATATTTATGACACCAGAATATGAAAATATATTTCATAATAAATCTAACAATACTTATTTGATATCATAAACATTAGTAGTTTTTTTTATAAATTTGGTCAAACTTAAAAAGTTTGATTTAGGACAAACACATAACATCATTTATTTTGGGACGGAGAGAGTAATAAAATTAGCCCTGCATGCATGTCCAGCAGAAAATGAGTTACTAAGTTGCCATTAACATATAAGCATCTCTAGTCTAGCATCCTAGGTCTCTAGCTACTCTAAGTAAGTAGTGCACATGGACACAAGCAAATTAAAGCTGAACAATAAGCTTGCGCTTGCGCAAACGCTGCTAGCATTCTTCTTTTGTGCACGGATGCCGTGCAGTCCACACCATCTCGACATCTTTTCACAGACAAGTTTCATTCATATATTCATTCTCTGAAGCTGCCATATGCATATAGGCATGCCATTGCACAGTCATGAGTTTGATCTCTGCGTGCATGCATGTAACCGTCGATCCATAGGAAATGGATACGACGAACAGCTACTTCTGGTTCTGGAGATGCACACACCGACAAATTCAGTTTACCTACTAATCTTGGCGCAAACTTCTTCTGGCGCAAAATATTTTATGTTTGTGTGCAGGAATTCATGGTTCAGATCAGGTGAACACACACAAACAAAACGAGTGGTAGAATCACACACGTCTCATCAGCTCCTCTCTCAGACTCGGCCTATATATACGCACACTATCGAGGGGCGACATGCAGCACGAACACAGGCTAGCTACCTCTCTAGCAGTCTAGCTCATCGCTTCTTCAGTTCCTTCAGCTGAAGCAGGGGTATCCACATTTCATCGTCAATGTAGAATTCTTCCCATTATATGCATATATTAGTTTTTTTTTTTTTGCACAAGATCCGATTTAACAAGAGGTCTTACTGCTTAATCCATTCATATCTCTGAATTCTTCTGAACTATAATAATTCTTCTCTGGTTATTACATATAATAATAATATGATGCATGCATATGCATGCAGCGCTTGGCCGGAGAAGAGAGAGAAGAATGGAGAGCAGGGTTGGCATCGCTGCGTGTTGCGTGCTCATGTTGCTGCTGCTGTCAGCCCAGCAGCAGCAGGTGGCGGGCCTGTCCAAGTTCTGCCGCTGCTACCGGAACTGCTACACCGAATGTAGGAAGACCACCGGCCGCTACCCCTGCAACGCCAACTGCTTTCAGGACTGCGTCAACCGGATGCTGCCGCCGGCTCCGGCGAAAATACGGTCCCCGCCGACTGCCGCGACATCTGCCTCATGGGCTTCTGCGGCTCCATGGAGATCGCTGACGGTGAGGCCAGCTAGCCTTCTATACTAGAAAGCTTCCTTTCCTGCTTCTTGACAATCTGACTGACATGCATGCATAAAGTTCGATAATCTTCTTCTTCTGAATGAATGAAATCGATCTGACTGCTTGGCGCTTGCAGTGAATTAATGTTGGATTTCAGCCATGGCTGGGGATGCCGAGGCGTGTGTGGCTGACTGCACCAAGAACCTCGGTGCCTTTGCACCAAGTGCAGCCAAGATCAACAACTGATGCATGCATGCATCTGATCGAGTGGCTTGAGAGTTGAGAGTAACAGATAGAGTTGGTTCCATCAGTGTAATGCAACAATTGGATGTTTAAACGATGATATATCTCAATAAATAATCACTCATGTTATATAGTATCCGTTCTATTAATAATTGTTGCATTGGCTCGCTACTAAACATTGTGTTAAGCTTTACCGATGCAATAACTGTTGGTTCTATAAAGGATCTTCTGATTTTATCAATTGCTTTGATCACCCATTTAGGCGCATTCATAGCTATCAGTAGATAAACTGGGATGTCTGATAAGACAGAAACGAATCGATCATGTTAGTCCTTCCTGCCATATTGATGAAACCAACTAGGAAGCCCATCTGCTATTTATTCAACCAACAGCAGGTATGTACTAGGGAATTCAGAAGTAGGGCACTGGAGAGTGTCTCCCACTTGGGCCGAGTAAGAGAAAAAGAAATGAGTGTGTATGAATCGAGCTGCATGACTGGATGGATGAATAAAAATTGTTGGGGGAGCCTATATTCATATGGGCCAACTCCCCCTAGAAGAGACCCAATAGGGGCTAGTGTGGTGATTTGTCAATTCCACCCCAACCGGGGGTCGCTTGTAAATCACCGTTGTCCATATATAAAGCCAAGAGCATGAGGGCAAGGTAGGCTCCTCCCTTCCAACTCTTACTGGCAAACCCTAGCCGCCTCCTTCCACTCTCCTCTCCTAAACCTGTTCGAGAACTGCTTCCCAACATTGGCGCCCACCATGCTCGGCATGAAATTTTTCAGGAGAGCTGGAAGTTGAGGCCTTCGTCGGAAGACCTTCTTCGGCCGAGCCTTCGCCAGTGGACCTTCGTCTAGGAGTCTTCGTCGGCGGACCTTCGTCAAAAGACCTTCTCCAGACAAGCCTTCGTCAACAGACCTTCTCCAATCGAGCCTTCGTCGGCGGATCTTCGTCCAGGAGCCTTCGTCGGTGGACCTTCATCCAGGAGCCTTCATCGGCGGACCTTCGTCCAGGAGCCTTCGTCGGAAGATCTTCTCCAGCCGAGCCTTCGTCGGCGGACCTTCGTCCATGAGCCTTCGTCGGAAGATCTTCTCCAGCCGAGCCTTCGTCGGCGGACCTTCGTCCATAAGCCTTCGCCGGGAGACCTTCTCCGGCCGAGCCTTCGTCGGCAGTCCTTCGCCGCCAGCCTCCCCCGGCCAGGCCTTCGTCAGAGCCTCCTCTAGCCAGACCTTCGTCGCCGCCCTTCTCCGGCCCATCCTTCGTCGCCGGTCTTCTCCGGCCCATCCTCTGCTAGTTGTTGGGTTGTTGCTTCAAACATCCTCAGCTGTTATTACCAAAGGATGCCAGCACAATAAAGATTTTGTATACATATATATTTAAGATAAGAGTGCATAAAAAAAGTTGGTATTCTTGGAAATGACTCGGAATACCCTTGGATCCACCCATGGACTTCTTGCGGAGGGATGCGGTGCAGGGCCGTCTCAACAATTTCAAGGGCACAGTAGGCACGCACAGAGGCGTATTGCACAGGACCTGGTTACATGGACGTTTGGGCTGAATACACATACTGTAGATACATATACTCATGGGCCCCTAGTGGTCATGGGCCCTTGGCCGTCGCACTCCCTGCCCACCCCCTTAAGACGGGCCTGATGCGGTGCCGCCGGGACCCGTGGCCTAACCCACGTAGGCTGCTCTGATCCGCTCGTTGGGCTAACGTAACAGCGCCGCGCTGGCTGGGCATGTGGACGGGTCAGTCCAACAGGCCGACAGCTAGGCCCACGCGACTTGCTAGTCTAACTGATTTTTTTATCTGCCCTACACCTTATTTTTCAAAGTGCTAGCTTGGTGGCTCGTTTAAAAAAATGTTTTGATTGAACACATTTTTCTTTTAAAACAAAAGGAATTGATTTTAGTGATTTTCGACTTTGGCTCGGCTTGTTAAGCTCGGTACAAAGTTGGGTCTTAAAGAACTTAGGAGAATATGACAAATAAGATTATGTCAGTTTTCGAGAAAACTAAAAAAAAGTGCAGTTGGCTCGTCAGTCAATTAGTACATCATATATCTATGCAATGGAGGCATGATGTAATTCAAAGAGTACTTCTATGACATAGATGCCTAGGTAATAAAAATAATCCTTTAAGTCTCTGCCAGCAAAATTATTTTTGGGCGTGGCACTACGAAAGAAGTGGTATATTCTCTTTTGAATCTACTTATAGAATGCTTGTTCACAATAGGAATCAAAGGCAGGACTGGAGGATCATGCAAAATTCATATTCCCTAACTGCTGGGTTGTTGAAAGCGTTATATTTCCCAAATGAACATTTTCTTAATGCAGCCCTAGGAAATAGACCGTCGCAAATTTGGAGAGCTATCCTTGATGGACAAAGTTGGCGTGAGCAAGGTTTGATCAAAAGAACTGGAAATGGTGAAAGCACAAGTATATGGGAGCATAATTGGATTCTAAGGGATGGTGGTTGGGGTTGTGACACTTGCTCGGGTGTGCTGGACGATGAGGTTTTTGGGGTTACGACACCGCTTGGGTGTGCCGAACGATGAGTTTTTTGGGAGCGTCTAACGCGACTGCTTGTTGTCAATCTAATTCGTCTTCTTCCCAGTGATCAGTAGCGGTCTTCTTCCTAGGTGGACATTCCGGGATTGGACTGAGAACACCTTCATGCATCGACTGTGGTACGCGATTTCGAACAACGCACTATGTCGACTAGTGCGCATGGAGCCACCGGTGCCTTTGGCATTGGTCCCTCCACTGGGTATATCTGTGATCTTACCGTTTCTACGTTTAGTAAGATATTTGCGATGTTTATGATCAGTATAGTCGTCATAGTTGCCACTATAGTGACTAACTGTAGTTCACACGTGCACATATATGTTGTCACGAATTTACTACTATTTTTGGATTAAATTAAACATTAAAATGTATAAATTTCTAACATTCCAAAAACCTGATAATAGTCAATTTTCTGTTTTGCGATAATGTTTCGTGATGTTTTTTTTTCATTATTTACACGGTACCATGAGATTGTTTTTTCACGCAAGCCAGGCTAGGAGATGCAACTAACCAATCAGGCCCTACATTAGTGTCGTTATGCTTATGGCAATATTTGCTGCGTTGTGCCTGATCAGTCATTTCGTGCACTATTTATGCCTGTTCAAATCTATATGGTAGAAAACTCCGTAATTGATGTCTTCCGTTTTACCAGCATGTGCGTCAGAGCCCAGAGGCATATAATTTTATTTTTTTATTACTCATTTACTAGGCAAAATAAAGCATCGATTTGAGCGTCTATATATACGGTACGTACATGTGCAATCAGCGAGCAGAGGCGCAGCACATCGAACAGTAGAATTGATCTCAAGGTAGTCCAGTTTATTTTTCTCATGCATCTCGCAGTATCGCACATTGTTAGTCTACAATTCTATATACATTCTGACCAATTGGCTGTACATGATATGATACTAGGAAATACGCAGAAGAAGAAGCAAGTAGTAGCACAATGGAGGGCAAGATCGAGGCTCGCCGCCTGGTGCCTGCTCGTCGTCGTGCTCCTGTCGTCCCAGCAGCGGCCGGCGGCGGCGGCCATGTGCAAGTTCTGCCGCTGCTACAAGCAGTGCTACGCCGACTGCCGGAAGGACACCCCGCCTTACCCCTGCGACTTCGGGTGCCTCCAGGACTGCTTCAACGCCATGCTGCCGCCGGCGCGTCCGACGTCCCCCGCCGACTGCAACCGCATCTGCCTCATACGCGTCTGTGGCGTCATGAGCACCGCCTCCATGGCGGTGGCAGGTGATACCGAGGCGGCGTGCCTTGTTGCCTGCCGCAACAGCATGGGACACTCCGCTCCGCGGAAAGACACCACCGACTGATGGCGCGGGGACGACGACTTCAGTTCAGTTCAGACTCACACAACACAACCAGTAGTGTCTGATCATCAGTTTGTTAATGCGATGGTGATCGGCTGTTAACAAACAAAACAATGATTTATCTGTGATTATAAAAAATATATAAACATTGTTCTAGTTCTCTAGCACGATGTATCATGTGGCATTGGAATTGATTATTCACATCCACTTCAACCTGATGAAACAAATATAAAAGAAAGTGTGTAGGAAGAACCTGATGAACACTGTTAAGCGTGTTTTTGTTATTAAAAAAAGTGTCCAATGCAAGACACAACCTTACATGTTTTCAACACCTACACATCTCGTATTTCGAGGAGTCAACACTTTTAAATTTAACCAAATATATTAAAAGTTACTAATATTTATGATACTATAAATAAATATCATTAGATTAATCATGCTATATATTTTTATAGTAAGTATATTTAAAGATACAAACGTTAATATTTGTTTTAAAAAAAATCTAGTTACACTTGAGATTTGTTACCTCTTGAAGTGTGAGATGAGTGCTTATTTTAGGACCGATGAGTAAACAACGTAACGTGGTGCTTTCTAATCAAAATAACAACAATAAAAAGGAATGCAAGCAGCACGGGTAGGAGTCATGCATTCATTCATGATTGGTCATGCATGAGTCACCTAAAGCTGGAGACCTTTTGTTTAGACAAGTAAACCTTTTGTTTAGACAAGTAGAGGGAGAGGAACTAGATAGAGACGTCTAGGAGAGGAAATTAGATGAATAAGATATTGGAGGCAAACAATAAGGCAACAATACGATAAGGTGCTTTCCAACAAGGTCAAGTCGAGTTAGCTCTCACGGTTGATCATACCACAAGTGGAAACAATGCGATAAGTTCCTTTGCAACTAGATTGAACCAGGGTGGCCCTCACAGTACAGAATACCATGAGCATGACCACAAATTTATCCAGTAGTACTGTAGAGGGTTGACGACGATGATAAACGACTATGTGATGTAACTTTTCTTTGACAGTTCGTACCAAGCATAAGATGGTGAAGATCACACTAGCTAGCAATGAAGGCAGTGCCGTGCTAAGTGCCAATTGTCGCAAGCAGTTTATATAGCCATTTGCTCAGGCGACCAATAATGTTTTTAGAGCTATGTTAGTGTGGTTGAGAAGTACCACCGTTACTTTGAAATATTTTTGTTTCTAATTTTTTATTTAACATTAATCTAAGAAAAACAAAAGAATTAGTAAAAATAGATTTATGGATTTAAGGGGCTATTTGTGGGTTTCCTAAGGGATAGGCAACAAATGTGGACCAGTAATGGATTGCTGACTAAGGAGACATGGTTGCCTTAGGAACAAATGTGTGGTTGTTATTTATTTTCCTCAACAAGCTAAAATACGCGGCATGCCGAGCTAACAAAGCTTTGCCTCTTATAGTTATTTGCACAGTGATCTTTGGGACGCTTATGCATGAGCGAGCAGTAGATACGGTTGTTCATCCGTCGACTGCGGAGTACCAGTAATCAAATCAGTGGCGCAAAGGGGAAATGCGAATGCGATCACCTAGGCATGGATTGCAGACCACGGCTGGCCGGCTCTAGGTTTTGGAGGGCCCTAAGACAGACGAACTCGATACCATTAGCTCTAGGTTCTTGAGGACTCTTCTGTCCAAAAAAGAAAGGGCAAGACTAGCGCCCAAATGTCCGGACGGTTGCGCGTCCAGACGTCCGCGCCTGCTCTGCTCGGATTCACGAGTTGCCCGCGCCAACGTTCGGACCACTCCCTTCCGCTCCGCTGCCCACGCCGTCCGGATGACTCAGTCCCGTCTCTTCCACACTGGCGCCTCGCCCCGCCTCTTCCACACCGCTTCGCGCCCGCCTCTTCCACACCGCTCGGATGACTCCCCCGCTCTTCCACACCGGCACCGCGCGGCCTGCGCCTCCTTGCCATATCGATGCAGCCATGGCTCCCACGCTAGCTCTCTCTTCCTCGCTCAACAACCCTACCTCCAGATCTATTTTTGCAATACTCAGAGGAAAGAATTGCAACACACGTCTAAAACAGATAAAACATTTGAAACATACATTTGCAACATAGCCATTGCAACATATGCAATATCTAGATAAAACACTTGCAACATGCGTCTCAAATAGATGAAACATTTCGAACAAACTCTTGCAACATACGTATATAACCATTGCAACATGTGCAAAATTCGGAAACTACCATTGCAACATTATATGAAACATCTAAACATATCTTTAAAATATCTTAAACACCTGAAACATGCGTTTTGCAATATAGAGAAGGCCGGGGCTGGTCGATTCCAGGGGTTGGTGTGGGAGCCAGCGTCGAGCAGCGGCGCGTGCACAAGCACTACCATCATCAGCACTACCGATGAAAACGGTACGGATATTTTCCGACCGTATTCGAAACCGAATCCGTTTAGAGGGGTTGAGATCTGTCCGTATCCGATTCCGGATATCCAACATCCGATACCGTATCCGTATCCGAATACTCAAATCGCATATTTATGATGTCGATATCCAATCGTATCCTATCCGACATAGTTGACACTATCCATATTCGAATCCAAATCCGGACAAAAATATGAAAACAAATGTAATATCGGTGATATCCATCCGTATCCGATCCGTTTTCATCCCAGCACCACTAGCAGTGGTCTTGGCTCGGTCGGGGCAGACGGCACGTGCAACGAGTGGGAGTAGGCTGCGCGCCAGGGAGCGAGCCAAGCGGAGTGGGGCGGGAGCAGCGAGCGCTGGAGTGGGGCCGGGGGGGGGGGGGGGGGGGGGGGGGGGGGGCAAGCGACACGGATGAAGGTGCGCGGCACACAGTACAGGTGAGCGGCGCGTGTGGGTGCGTCCCGTGGCGTATCATTATTGAAAAAGAAAAGGTCTTGGCGGACTCAATACCATTGGCTTCTAGGTTTTGAGGGCCCAAGGCGAACTCGATACCGGCGGCCACGGTCGCGCTGTCAAGAATGCACGGTGGACCACGGACGACACGGCTACCGGACACAACTGGACGTAGCGAGTGAAAACTGAAAAGTGAATCCAATCCGCACAACGCACAACCTTCCAGAGTTAACCTGGGCAAAAACCTAGGCCCAGTTACCTATCTTCTCTACCTGTGCAAAAACAGCATTAATAACACGCTGATGTCTGACCGTGGCACAACTGCCATTTCAATGCATCGTGTTGCCTGTTGATTCACCTGGCAGAGTTTAATCTAAAATTACACTGTGTTAATTACACCGGATATTCTATACCACAACAGTGGTATACTAGTTCAGCTCCCATTTAACTAATCAACGTAACTTTGACGGAAGCTACCGTGGGATGCAGTAGGAAGGGCAAGCGGTAGCCGCCGCCGGCGTGGTGATGGCAGGCCGCCAAGGTACCGGCCGGCCCAAAATATTAAAAAAAAAACTTCAACCAATTTTGTTTTGGCGCTAATAATCTATTTTATAGTTGCAGCTCCCAGAGTGACGATTAATAATTATAATGCAAGTCGCGTGGGTAAGTCATGCATTCATCCATGCTCATGCATGAGCCACCAAGAACTCCCACCCATCTCTCTATATATATCTCTACAACAGTTTATAGGGGAAGGTGGAGTGACAGAAACTAGATACATGCATCAATTAGGAAGGGAACAAGATGGGTAGGATATTGGAGGCAAACAATAAGGCAACAGTACAATAAGCTCTTACACAAACAAATTGAGTCGAGTTGGCACTCAGAGCATGAAACATAAAATAATCTAATAGGAAGATGACGCAGATGATACCACGAGCGCTAAAGATGAGAGAAGAGGATGATAAGCGATTGTTTACTGTAACCGCTCCTTCGACAGTCCCTGATGATACAACAAAGAAGATGTTGTCATGCGGCACACTGCCTGATGAGACAGCAAAGAAGACATTGTTGTGCAGCACACTGCCTATATATTTGTTACAAAGATTTTGTTACTGAGTGTCATTTGTCGTAAAGAAGTTTATATAACCATTTGTTGTACAATAAAACCTAGAGCGTGAGAGCGTGTTAATAAGTGACATTTGTCGTAAAGGAGTTTATATAGCCATTTGTTGTAAAATAAAACCTAGAGGCAACGCACGCGTGAGGGTGGCACCAAAATTAGGAAGGGGATGGGGGCGGGCGGTGGGTGGGGGCTCTGTCAAGCTTAGAAGGGGAGCGGTCTCCACGTGCGCGCGGGAAGCAAAGCGGGCGCGACAGCAGGCGCAGAGCACAAAAGCTATATCCATGGGCGTGGTAGCATGCGCGGAGCACGAAGCTGCATCCATGGGCAGGCAGCAGCCGCGGAGCACGAAGCTACATCCATGGGTAGGCAGCAGGCGTGGAGCACGAAGCTGCATCTATAAGTGTCCTGAGGGTTTTATTATTGAAAACAGGCGGGTAGCAGGCGCGTGCATCTGGACAGACACCACGTCTACACCTCCGGGCACTAGTCTCTCCGTTTGCTTTGTGCACAACGACATCCTACTAAGTTGAACATTAATATATCCCATTGTACAGACATAGCGACATGTGAGGAGCGAAGGAAGAGCTCAATATGAAGATGAGTAATGAAAATTCCAAGGACGAAATTTGTTAAAGGAAAGGGAGTACACTAGCCTTGGGCTTGTTCGCTGCTGGGCTAGGATATGATTGATCAACTTTGACAGGAGCTACCGTGGGATGGCGATCTTGTATGTTGCCAAGCCGCACTGGCCAGATATTACAAAAAGAGACCCTTTTAATTAATTAATTGAATTTTATTGCTCCTCTTTTTTAAAGTTGTAAGTCCGAGTGACTACTAAGTAAAATCAGAGTCGTGTTGGTAAGTCATGCATTCATTCATACTCATGCATGAGCTCCCCCTAAGTTGGTCATGCATGAGCCACTTAAAGATACCCTCTACCTATCTTTGTTTATATATCTCAACAGTTGAATGCTTTTTGTTCAGATATAAGCTAAGTGTTCAGATCATAAGTAGAGGGAGAGGAGCTCGAGCATCACAGAGGGAATTTGGTTAGTAATGCGACAACCTTCTTTACAACAAAAAGATCAGTTAGACTGTTTGTTGACCCTCATATTTCAGGATGATGAGAGGCCATCATCTAGTGTAACCTGACTCAACAGTGGATACTGTGCATGAGATGTGAAGATGACAAGCCAGCAAAGGAAGACGATGCCGTGCTAATGGGATAACATCGCTGCAACTACTGATTTCACTAAACCTACCCCAACTAAGTTTTTCGTGACGGCCCGTTCTGTCAGAAAAAGTGACAAAAAACCGTCAGGGAAGGTTTTCCGTGACGGTTACCGTCAGGAAAGAAACTACAGGGAAAGTGAACTTTTCCTGACGGAAAACCGTCACGGGATGATTTCCTGACGGCCGCTACCGTCAAGAAAGATCTACAGAGTCGGTTGTCAAGTTTCCCGTCAGGAAAGTTTTCCCTGACGGTTATTAACCGTCAGGGATAATTTCAACTTTTCCCGCCGGCTGCGGAACCATCAGTGAAATTTCAGTTTAACCTTTTCCCGTCGGTTGCGCAACCGTCAGGGAAAATATTTGTAGTCAATTGGCTGTCCAAAATCACTGATTATTTACACCAAGTAATTATCCATTAGAACAATATTACAACAACTGATGTAACCATTCCAAAACCACTGATTATTTACACCAAGTAATTATCCATTAGAACAATATTACAGCAACTGATGTAACTATTCATCCACACTGAAGGAGTAAATATTATATTCAGTAACTTAGAACATCATTCAAGTTGTTCATAAATACAATGCTATATAATAATTAGTGCCTCCTTAGTAGGGATAAAAACGGTACGGATATTTTTCGACCGTATTCGAGACCGAATCCATTTAGAGGGGTTCAGATCTATCCGTATCTGAGTCCGGATATTCAACATACGATACCATATCCGTATCCGAATACTGAAATCGCATATTTATGATGTCGATATCCAATCATATCCTATCCAGCATGGTTGATACTATCCGTATTCGAATACGAATCTAGACTGAAATATGAAAACAAATATAATATCAGTGATATCCGTTCGTATCCGATCCGTTTTCATCCCTACTCCTTAGCTACCAAAAGGTTGCTCTTGCCAGTTCTCTTGATACTTTTCTTGCAATGCTTCATTGTAGTCATCCTAGAAATAACAGAAATTATTAGTCAGAAACTACAAAGCAGCCTGATACTATCAGCAGCAATGTTTAGATACACCAACTAATAAAGTTAGCAGTAACAAAGCAACTTGATATTAGCAAAAGCAGTGGGACGATGCTGAGGTTGACCCAAGGAGCTCAACGAAATGGTAAGCATATTAAGGCCTTTTCCTAGTATTGGGAGTAATATTCTAGGACTTTTCCTAGTATTGGCAGTAATAATACTCAAGGCCAATTTCCTAGTAACATTCTAGGCCTTTTTCTTGTATTAGCAGTAACATTTTAATCTGCTGCTAATTCATGCAGCTGATGTAGTGGCAGCAGTTCAGTAATTACAGCTTCGTAATAGGCCAAGTGGTATAGTGGCAGCAGTTCAGTAGGTACAGCTTCCTAATAGACCATGTGAATGTATTACAAGAATTGACTTCCTTGGGTTATATATTATTGCGCCATGATGTAGAAAAAGCTAGATGTGTGTTTCAGTATTCACATCTCGATTCTATTCACTGAAACAAAACTATTCCAACATATACATTCAGTTTAGCATTATCCATATTTCATTTCAAATTTTGGAGTGATGATCACACAGGATGGTTAAAAAAGTTCAGAGATTAAGAACTTACCAACATATACAACTATTATTGAAGGAGGAAGGAAGGAAGATGGCAGCAGCACTGGGACAGAGTTAAGTTGATGAAGCAAGTTCAATCAAACATCAGACTATGATTTCCCCTCTGCAGCACATGATTAAAAAATATATCGATATCCAACTTTCAAGCAAGATATATGAGATAAAACCATCAGAGTCATGCAAAATAAATCTTGGACATATAGAGAATGTTTCTTATATGATTCCTATTAGGACATCACATCAAGGAAGATAAATTTCTGAAAACATGCAGAACATATTTTTTTCAAAAACCTAACATGCAGAACCTATTGACAGGAAGGACCAACAGCATGAAGCTAAAGAATCCAACTAGACATGCTCATAGAGAGTTACAAATTAGATTAGTATATATATAATATTTGGTTGTTGCCTCCGAGTACTTGCAGCACTCAGCAATTACCACATAATAGTCCTAATCTTTTCTTTGGGCACCTGACTCTCATCTCAACACTGTTGGAGACATCACTTGTCCTGCTCGATTATCTGCTCGATGATTAAAGGACTGCATCAATTAGTGAAGCTTAAATCCTCATTAAGTACTTTGGTAAAGTATAGAAGTAGAATTTTTTTTTATTCCAATCCAAATACAAGTATAATAATATGAATGATAACAGTTGTGCATACTTAACAAGAAATGTACACCAAGAAATGTACCCAGATCAGTATGAAACTTGAAATAAGCATATTACTGAAACTCTAAAGCCTATCTGTACTTCTGTAGTGTTGTGCAAAACACCAAACTCTACACCAAAAGACATGTACCTCGGTGCAGGGCATGAAAATGATTGACATATCAAATTTGCTCTTGACATTCCACCAATTGGTGTACAGTAGGATGGTCATCCAATACCACTATCACATTTGGTCGATGGTCTGAAACATCAAGGTAGCATGCAATTAATAGTTAAAAAAAAGATTTATGTGTACACAATGGGTTAAGATTCATGCAAATAAATAGTTAAACAACATGCTAGCCTCCCAAATCTTATCTAACCAAATAATTTTCAATGTTGTTTTTAGCAAACACTATCATTCCTGTGCGGCTCTAAAATTTCAACCAAGAATTTCAGAGCAGCTATAAAGTGGTTAACTATAGGCAGTAGAAAAAAAAATGCATGTAGGGCAATCATGTGTTTTTGGAGAACTAAAGAATTCATAGGTTCTGCCTATTTTGCCAGTGCTCTTGACCTTCAATCATGTGTCATACTGTCGTGTGAAACACTAAACGAGTCCTAATAAAACACTGAAATACTAAATTCTATCTACTGTGTTGTACAAAGTATGGAACTAATATTTTCAGATGCAAATCAATGTACAATTTGTCATCATAACCATAATAGCAATGCATAGTTAACATGGGAAATCATTATTATGAAGTAAAGAATTAATACTTCCCTGCTGCTTACTATGTCATCCAGTCTGCAGTCTGAACCAGATGCATTGGCCATATATTACAGCGAAAAATATTCATAGATAACTAACCAGCATAATGTATAGGATTTGAGGAATACAGAATGGAAGCTTGCACAATCGTTACGGTGGATGCTCAAGGAATTATCTCCGACAATATTTCCCCTCTCCGAACTGGTGTAAATTAAATAACACAATTTGATTCAGACCAAAAATAAAATAAAATTTCACCACATAAAAGAAAAGAAATTTCCTCGAGACCTTCAATGTTGCGGATCCATCATCTTCCGTACGGCAGCAACAACTAATTTCCTGGTGGTCACCCCCAAATCCGAGGTACCCATACCCTAGACACTTATGGGTATTCCGATCTGAAGCACTTCTTTGGGGGATGAGTTCAGAGGGAGAGGATAAATGGGAAATCCGAACCTGCGGAAATCCGAACCTGCTTGCCACTTCAGTACGGTGAGAGAAGGAACAAAGGGAGAGGGATTGGTGGTGGTGGCGCAGGTGGTTGGGGGCGGTGGTGGCAGATTGCTGTGGCGGCACGGCAGCGGACAGCTGATGGCTATGGCGCGGTGAGGAGTAGGAGAGGGGCTGGGGATGGCGAGGGCAAGGAGAGGTGCTTGGGCTGCCGGATGCTTGCAGCGCGCGAACGATGCTACAATTCCGGCGGAGAGACTTTCCCGGACGGGATTTTCGTGCACGCGAGGGATGGGTCACGGGACCTGACGGAAGACGCGGAGCCGTGGGGGAAGCTACCAACCGACGGGAGAAAAGTAGTATGGGGTAGTGAGGCCCCTCGCTCCCAAGGTAGTGAGGCCCCTCGCTCCCAAGGAAAGTGTCGACTTCTTGTTTGACCGTTTGTCTTATTCAAAAATTTTATATAAATATTATTTTTCCTGTTCTAAACTATAAGTTAGTTTGACTTTTTTGATATATCCATTTTGCTATGTATCTGGATATAATAATATGTCTAGATACATAGCAAAATGAATGAATCAAAAAAGTTAAAACGACTTATAATTTGGAACAGAGGGAGTATTTATTTTGTTATAACTTAGCTCCTGTTCATTGATGCTGAAATTTGGCTTACGCTGATGCTTATGCTGAAATATTGTGAGAGAAAAACAATGTTTCATGACTGAAAGGTAGTTCTGAATAAGCTCAAGCGAATAGGACGTTATTTTTTTTATATAAAATTTGGTCAGTATTGTCAGTTACTCAGTTTTGCCCCTTATTAATTACATACTACCTTCCAAGCCAGCTGCTTGTATATATTTACTCCTAAGTATTTCCAATGAAAATAAAAGCCCACGGAAGTGACTGAACATGAGTTGATTCCAAGCCTTAGCCCAAACAGTACATGAATTTGGATCACCATTATGGATCCTACGTGATCCATGCATTTTTACCAAATAAATAAACCCCCTAATTAATACTTACAAACAGGTGAAACAGCTACGTAGCTCTCCTAGTCATGTTTCCCTACTGCTTCGTTACGTATGACTAGCATGCCACGCATCATTGATCCGCATGCTGCGTCCAAATACAGCAGTCAAGCCTTACGATCCTACTCTCTGCACCCTCTTCTCGTGCAGCAGTGAAATAAAAGAGAGTTTTATTAATGGCAACATATCAGTTGCAAACCAACCAATATGTGCAAATTTAAAAACTACCAATTAGGACCGCTAGATGTTGATCCAATGGATGGGGTGAGGGGGTTTAAGCGTAAAAAAAAAGGCCGGCGGGTGCGGGGCTTAAGCGCAAAAAAATACCACCTCTCACCCTATCAATTGGATCAGCATCTACTAGTCCTGATTAATAGTTTCTAAGTTTACACAGGTTGGTTGGTTTACAACTGATACATTGCCTTAATTAATAACTAGGCTGGATATCAAAACCAATGTCGTCCCGGACATGCATCTTTCCTACTGCATGCTTTGTATGGCGGAGACTACGACTACCCTGCGCATGCAATGCAGTCTGCTTGAACACCACTGCGCACCATTGCGTTGCCAAACGGATACCTTCAATGCACGTATACATGGTCAAACGGGCCGCCCAGGCACGATAATGCACCGGCACGGCCAGGCACGGCACGACCGGGCACGGTGGCGCTGCCATGCCGTGCCGCGTAGTGCCGCCGTGCCGGTATCCTGGCCCCAGCACAGCACTACGAGGACTCAGCAGTGCCGTGCCGTGCTGAAAGGCACGATGGCCCGCGGAGGCCGTGCCAGCCCGTCGCCATAGCTTGACGCCGTCGAGCCGCAACCGCATCTCTGCGTGGATGCACCACCGTCGCAGACGCGTCACCACCGCACGAGCTCGCCCCGGCCGAGCACCGCCGCCACCATGGGGACGCGCCCCTGCTGAGCGCCGCCGCCGCGGGACGCGCCTGGCCGTGTGAGCGCACCTCGAGGCTGCCCCAGCACATCCACGCCGGTGTGCCGAGGTCGCCGCGCCACGCGCCGTGGGAGTAGTCAAGCAACTGGGAGGATGTGAGTAGTGACGACCGGGGATGAGGCTATGGGAGGTGTTTGGAAATGAGGAGTTAGGGTTTAGAGATCTTTATATGCTCTCATCTGATGGCTAGAATATTTCGTCAAGTCATCCAACGGTTAGAAAACATCGGGCCGCATCATGCCGACCCAATTTCCGTGCCATGCCTGGGCCGGCACTACGGGCCGATATGGCGGCCTAGGCACGACACTATACACGATGGGAGCCGGACGGGGCTGGACCAGGGCCGTACTTCTTAGTGCCGTGCCAGTGCCCAGTGCCGGTCCTATGATTTTGAGGGCCCTCTGGCGAACTCATCGCGACGGCCCCTCTAGACCATAAATTTTTAGAATATATAGGATAATTTTATTTGTATAGGGAAAGCAAATCCAATAATATATTTTTAATTTAATATGTCTGATAATTATCGAGAGCGAGAAACAACGTAGACTAAAAGAGCAATATATTTGTACTTCTAGAACTAATATGATTACCTTAAAGAAGAATAGAACTCCATCATATCCACTGCTTCTTATAAAAAGATACTTCTTCGGGCATTTCTTGATGCAAAATCATCAAGGACGGTATCGAGATCAATAGTGTCTAAGATATCCTTCTCGATGGTGCATATAGCCAAGCCATTTAACCTTTCTTGTGACATAGTTGATCTCAAATAGTTCTTCAACAACTTCAATTTTGAGAAACTTCTTTCGACCAAAGCTACAGTCACAGGTACAGTTAAAAGAATTCGATAGGCAACTGAAATATTTGGATAGCAATCTGCATCCATAACAAACTTCAGAATCTCTGGCGCCGACATCAAAGAATCTGGCAAAGTCACTTGCAACACCTTTAATTCTGAAAAAAATCATTGATCTCAACATCGGATGAGTTATCATGAGAAAAATTTTCCACAAAAATCTTGCAGCGCAATCAAAGATCAGCTTCATCCAAGGATTTCAAATTTTCTGAGTTGAACAAGAACCCAAAAACATTATCACATGCTGTCATCTGCTCAAATCTACTAGTCAATGAAGCAATTGCAGAATCAATCATAACTAGGAAGTACTCTCTTCTAAAGGAGTCCACAACAACTGTTGTATTTTCTCGTCTTGGTCATCTTGTTCATCAAAATATTTCTTTCTCTTTCGTTGACGTTTTGTAGGAAATATTGGCTCTATATCCAATTCAGATGCAATGTTTATTGCTGTATTCATACTAGAAGTGAAACCTTCATCTCTATACTTCTTAAAATATGATATGACACCTTCAATGTGTTTGAGAGTAGCATCTATACTCACAATTTTAGATTGTAACTTCTTGCTAACCTTATTTATAGAGAATAAAATATCGTGCCAGATAACCAAACCAACTATAAATTCAAAATTCTCAAGTGCACTCACCAAAGATTGACATTCACTAACTGCCATTGGGTCATCAGTTGAAGCCTTCTCTAGCGCTATTAAAGCTGATCTTATTTGAGGAGTTTGGAATCTGATAGCTTGAACATTTTGTATTCGGCTTTCCCAGCGAGTATTAGACCATGACTTAACTGTCAATCCTGGGACATTGTCAACCAAAATCTTCCACCTTTTGGTAGATTTTGCAAACAGGGTATATATACGTTGGATAATGCCAAAAAAAGAAATAGCTTGCCTGCAAGATTTCAAATATCACAAATAGTAAGATCCTAAATAATGGCATATTATATGAAACCAATATATAACATATAAAAGAAATAATAGTTTACCTGCAAGATTTTCCCATATCACAAAGAGTAAGATTCAGACTATGACATGCACACGGCATATATAGTGCTCTTGGATTAATTTTAAGCAAGCGCGTCTGAACACCTTGGTATTTCCCCTTCATATTTGAACCATTATCATACCACCCTCACATCATCAATATTCAAACCAAGAGAGACCAATGCACTCTTTAATTCATTAAAAAGACACAATCATGATGTGTCATCAACCATTAAAAACTCTAGGAAGAACTCCTCTACCCTTAGAACATTTCTCGATATATTCACACACCTAATAATTAGAGTCATTTGTTCTTCATGACTCACATCTGGAGTACAATCTAAAATCACAGAAAAATACTTGGCATCCCTAATGATCTTTAATATAGTTTGTTTTACACAATCTGCAAGAAGAGAAATCATCTGATTCTGAATTTTATGCCCAAGGTAATGATGATGAATCTCACTATTTTGAATCCGCCTAATATGGTCTTGCATCACAGGATCAAATTCACCCATCATTTCAACTGTGCCCAGAAAGTTACCATTGTTAGCTTGATAAAATTCCTAGCTCTTAATCAATCGGCTCACATCGCCTCCCAACACCGGCTTCTAACCCGACGATTCGGCTCGGCTCCAACGCACATGCGATCCGCCTCATCTTCCGTCACCGTCACCGCCGCCGCCGCTACCCTCAATCATCCACGATTCCACCACCGCGGGTGCTGCTCCAAGAGCTCAACACAGGATACCTGATTCGTCCGTCGCCGCCTCCACTGCCGCCGCCGCCGCTTCCGTGGCCTGATGTGTTCGGCACCGACGCCATCGCTCTGATCTGCCTCGCTGGACTTCAGATCCGCCACCACCGCCGGCGCTATCATCTCCGCCTAGCCCTAACAGCTCCCGTAATCTCTCTCTCTCCATCTCTACAGCTTGTATCTTCTTCGTGCCAGTGCTTACTCTCTGAGATGAACTCGTATTCACTTTGGGAAGGTTCGCACATACTCAGCAAGTGAGAATTTGATACAGTAGCAGCTGTAGGTTATTTCACTGATAGAGGTAATTTCCACCCGAGGACGTCACTACAATGAACTACTGCTACCACCTATGCTTACAGCACTGTTATGGTTATGAACTAGGAGTCTGATAATCAAAATGGATACTGAATTCAGGAAGTCACTCATCAGACATTAGATTTGTCTCTAAAATATGCAGGTACTCAGGGGGAAGAAAAGAGAAGTGTTTATAGGCTCTGATTATAAATTGAGGGAAAAGGTCGTAGCTCTGATGACCGATCGATGTCGTTGTGGCATTTGTATGCCTTTCAACCATGTCCCTGTGGTGTCTGCAGAGTGGATGATGGCTTGTATTTCAGAATGATCAGATGCTTTGAAGAAACAATCTATGCAACTTGTCGTTTCTTTTTCAGAACGTGCTTTGTAGGAGTTAGTAGCACAGTTGCTTTGAAGAAACAATCTGTGCAACTTGTAATTTTTTTTCAGAACTTGCTTTGTAGGAGGTAGTAGCACAGATGTTGTAAAGTGCAGAGATGATTCTTTTATCTAAAATAAATATGGCATTTACAGTGTTGAAGTTTCTGTTGTACTGCATCTGAGTGGTTTACAGTGTTACAGAATCCTGGCATATATGTATAAGCACAGATGGAGACATCTCAGCATGGTAAAAAAAACACATTATCTTCTGGATGTGCTAACAAAAAGGTCACCAAAACAATATCCAGTTCAACATAATAAGAGTACTCCAAACTGGGATATTAATCAACAGAACACGGTTACATATTTTCATCGAAATGTAACTTTCTAGCAGACGATGACATTGCGGCATCTTGCTGAACTCCGAGTAAAAGATTTGTAAATCCTCCTTGGATGTAAGGTGCAGACATTGCAGAAGATTGCTCAAGCATAGAATTTGTACTGTCTGGCATTGTGGCTGAAGCATACCCATCTTGGAACAATGGGGAAGGCATGGTTGAAGCATTTGTAAAGTTTGACATAGCACTAGTTCCACCACTGCCACCAGCATCAAGGTCCTGTGTTCATAAAAATTTCCTGTTAGTAAATAAAATAGGAAAAAGGAATACTGAGTCAAATTGATGACTTACGATTAATTGGTTCGCATCATAACTTGCATCCCTATTTTCTGTAGCCTTATTTGTATCTCCTATACATACAGATGGAAATAAGAAAAAATACTATACAAATAGTAGTAGCAAGGCTGGAAACAAAATCTGCTACAAAAAGTTTGGATCAGTACCTTTCTTCTTAGTGCATTTCTTCTTTTTCCCTGTATTTTTTTCAAGTATGTTTGTGACCTGTTTTTTCCTTGCGCCTTTTACCACCGGAGGAATTTTAAACGATATATTGCCTTTTAATGGGTCTGTTGCACAGCCAGTTGAAACTAGGGGAACCTCATCAGATTTCTCTTTCATCTTGCTCAGAGAAGCATCAGCTTTCAAATCCAATTTTTGCATGCCTTTCTCCAAATCATGAAGAAGTTCTTTTGACACTGAACACTTCAATGCTATGGATGTCGCCATTCGTGAGATACGTGCAGCCCATGTTTTGTTACTTTCGCTCCTACTTTCTTCTTTGTCAACATAGAATCTTCTTTTTGCATATTTTGTCCATCTACCCATTATGTATTGCGATGGCAAAATAAAAACATTATTTGCATAAAAGACCTTCAAGGCGTGCTTGCACAATATCCCTGCAAGATAAATAGTCAATTATATCAGTTCATATTATATTAGAAATTTACGGTAATTGAAAAATGTGTGTACATACCTATACATTCAAACTTTCTGCAGGAACATGTAATGGTCGTATCTAAAGTGCTGAACTGAACTGTTGCACCACGATTAGAGTGCATATGTGTAACCTCATATGTCGAGATTGACCCATCAGTTTGTAACAACTTCCAAGCGAATGAAAATTGTTCTTTAAACTCTTCCTCAAACTCAGAATACATCCTCCTTGTATATGATTCAGCCGCAGTCTTCAACATGAGTAAATTTGGGATATGATGTAAGTAACCGGGGTTTTTCGTCATGAATTAAAATCTACATCTAACTCATTTTCACGAAGACTAGCGGAAACCTTATCACATTCTGCAAGGAGTTCTGAAAGTCCAAGTCTCCTCCGAAATCTTTTCTTAAATACATTATTCATACCTTCACTCCTTTGAGTCGAGTTCATGTCAGCCGTAAAAGTGTCGCGGTAGACAGTAGCCCACTTTTTCCTCAAATCATATAAATTTTTCATCCATTGGTTATCCTCAAGCTTATACCCAGACAATAATTCATTCCACTTCTGGATGAAAATAGCTTCGGATCTGTCTTCGTAGACACATCTCTTAAAATCTGGTAGAAACTTATCAGGATGCTTATGAATTACATGCCCCAAATGTTTAGCAGCATTAACATATATGTGAAACAAACAAAGACGATGGCTGGTATTTGGAAATACATAAGCAATTGCTCCTGCCATGGCTGCATCTTGATCAGTGAAAATTGTGCTTGGATGCTTGCATGACATGGCTTAGGAGGTTTCAAAGAGCCAAACAAATGATTCAATAGTCTCATTAAATATCAGCGCAGCCCCAAGAATTACTGTTTGCTTGTGATGGTTGGTTCCAAGGATTAGAGCAAAAGGCATTTCAAACTTTTATTAGTCTGAAATGTGGTGTCAAATGACACAGCATCACCAAAGCGTGCATAATCCATGATAGATTGACCATCCGTCCAAAAGAAATTAGCTATCCGACCATCTTCTTCATCTATTTCAGCCGCATAAAAAAATGTAGGATCCTCTATTTGCTTATTCTTCAAGTATTCCAACAATGTTTGTGCATCATTAGATTCTAAGTACTTCTTGCGCTCACGACCAATTGCATTATTGCAGTCCATCCTTGATAATGGCACTTCGTCAGCTCGTACACCTGGGCTGGCTTCATCCCGGATTCCCTTATCTGACCAATTAGCATCCTGTCTGCTTTTGTAACACGCTGTTGGGACTTCAGCTTGTGCAGCTTATTTGGACTAGCAAGATAATGATTATGATTAAGTATAACCTTTTGCACTTTTCAAATTCCCTCTCTGCTAACACTGAACTAAACACGAGCATCACAACCTGTCCTTATAATATCTTTTTGTGATGACTTGTTTCGTTGATGTCCTTCGTTACTGCAAACTATATATTTCTGATATATAGTTTTATCTTCTCGGCGAGCTGTATGGCTCTTTCTAATACCGAACCCAACCTTACCGGCATAGGTATTATACATCTCGTAAGCTTTATCCTCTGAATCAAAAGTCATACCAACTTCAGGGGTGATCAAAGTTTCTCCAATTTTATCAACCACCTATTGTAAAATTGAGCGACAATTAAAGTTACCTAACCATTAATTCACAATACGGATTTTTTACATGCCTAACAAATGAACTGACATCACATACCTGATCTGCTTGTTGTGCCACTGGTTCGGGTAACTCAGAAGGCGACTCTGAGGAATTCACTTTTGCTGCAGGGTCATCACCATCCTTCACGTCAACAATAGCAGCATCATCGAAGGCCTCCATGGCACCGGCTAATGCAATCGATGGCCTGCGTGCCTGGATGTCGATTGTGCTGCTGCTTGCCGCCGGTCTCCTGTCTCCGATTGAATTTTTTTTTTTGTCACGCTACGCGTGATGGCGGCGGCCGTGTGTTGCGTCGCTGTAACTGCTGCCTTTTTCCCATCTAATCTACTATCAAAGTTACCGAGCTGCCGCCAAGCCAAATAAACTAAAGAGCCAAGGAATCCTAGCGTCACGAGCTGTGGCTTTCGTATCGTGAGTGCGAGCAGCCGAGCCGAATCGTTGGGGTTAGCAGCCAGCCGGCGTTGGGAGGCGAAGTGAGCCGATTGATTAAGCGCTGGGACGCCGGGCGAGCCGGTTGAATCCTCGTCCACGCGTCGTCGCCTGGTTGGATCTCCGCACAGAGCCAGGTACGGATGGTGCGTACCCAATTTTTCCCCCTCCGATTGGGGCCTATCGGCCTTCTGATGGCCGAGAGGCCGACAGGCCCTACAATATCAACTTCCTCCCTCTCTCTCGCACCGCTGCGTCGTCGCCACCTTTTGCAATCGCATCTCCCTGGTGGCCGAGGCGGCGGCGAGCGTGGCCTCCACCGCCGTCACGACGGCCGTAATGATGCTGCGCCCGTCGTTGTCCGTCTCCGGGAAGAACCTGGTGACACAGAACCTGCCGCTGCCCAGGTACGAGAGGTAGGAGTGCTCCAACCAGACGCCGCGGTGGTATGCGCAGCCGTCGACGTTGGCCCAGACGTGCCGGCGACGTTCAGGTCGGCCTCGCACAGGCCGGACGCTTGGCTGTCGGTGAAGCCGAACCACAGGCCGTAGTCGGCGACGTACTGCGAGCGTCCACGCAAGGGCAGCGCCCAGTCGCCGCCTTGCTTGCGCCACGACGCGCGCGCCGCGTCGAACGCGTACGTGCCGTCCCTCGTCGAGATCCTGATGGCCGAGGCGGCGCCGGCATCGGCGAACGACTCTATGGTCACATTCATGTACCTCTCGAACGGCGGCGAGGGGAGGAGGCTCCAGAACCAGTCCTCGCGGTGGCGGTCGTAGGTCAGGGCCTTGAAGTCGAGGCAGTCCTCGGCCGCGGCCCAGCGGGGAGGAACTGCCGGCCGGCGGCGCAGTCGAAGCGCGCCAACGGGCGCGGCAGGGTAGCGCTCGGTGGCGCCGGCCCCGGCCCCTCTTGGCCTCTTGTGCGCGCACGCCCACGCCCACACCCGCCGCGAACAGAGGGCTCGTATCGATGAGGTGCATTGCCGCGTGTGGCTGTCATTGCCGCCGCTCACGATGAGGTAGATAACCTTCGGATCAGCGCAGCACGCGTCGACGGCAGCGCCGCCATGGGTAGGTCTCCTTCTCTGAATCGTGCAATATCCGGGGGTGCATAATGAGCGATGGACGATGGATGGACTCTTCACGTACGTACGGTGCACCTGGCCCTGGCCGCCTTCCTGCCACGTGGATGACCTGCTCCACGCCACGTCAGAAGAAACCCGATGCAACGGAACAGCCAACGCGCACCGAACCACATGACGAAGACGAACCCTAATCTCTAGTGCCCCCAAGCTAGCCGATGGTCCTCGGACTCGCTCGAATCCCTGCCAGGCTGCGACAGGGCCATCGAATCGAAGCTGTCCTGTGCCTGTCCCGGAATTCATCCGGTCCGAACAGCCGGACCGTAACCTCGCGCTGAACAGGAGTGCGCGCGCGCTGAACGGGAGTGCGAGTGCTGCATGTGCAGGCACGGCCCACGACGCGCCACGCACGCAGCCCACGGCGAGTCTGCAGCTGCACGGCTCACATGCACAGCGACGGTTAGTTGATTCGGTTTTTTTTAATACACAGAAGTTGAAGTTATTATGCACCTAGATATACGCTATGTCTAATACCTATAGAAACACCAAAAGGACATTACAATTTGGAATATGGATGGATTAGTATGTACCATGTCACTTCTTCATGGATTATAAGACGATTTGTTTTTTTTTTTCAAGTAATAATAGTGTTTGCTATGCACTTACATATATGCTATGTCTAGTACCTTTAGAAACACTAAAATGACATTATAATTTGGAATATGGAGGGAGTAGTATTTATCGTGTCACTCCTTCATGGATTAGAACCTGCCAATTTTCATGGATTAGAACCTGCCAATTTTCATGGATTAGAACCGGCCAATTTCCACGAGAGTACTTCGAGCGGTGGGTTCCACCTCCTCCTAACCCCCCTTCAATGACGGCTAAGGAGAAGCACTTAGCCGCAGTTAGACGACTCGAGGAACCTCCTCTGTGCGATTGCGGAGATCGAGCTATGATAAACCCTGAGAATACGTTGGAGTTTGTGTGTCCAAACAAGCATGAAGTAAGTGCAAAGTGTATGTATTGAAATGTTGAGCTATATGTGTTCATGTACTAATGTCACCTTATTTAGGTGTTTTCAATGGCGAAGTGTCGTTTCAAGGAGTGGTAGTATGGTCCTAAGAACCAATGGCCGAAAGAACCACCAAAGGTTAAGGAAAAGAAGAAAGAAAGGGTAATTTACAAAGCACCTCCTATCATGTGCGAATGTGGTGTTAAATCCAACTATGGTCTAGTCCCTTCGGAGCTTGGAATAGGCCATTATTGCGGCCATATGGTTGACTATGATGAGGTTGGTTATTTTTGTGGTAAACATGAAATCGTATTTTGTTTCTTTTGCTAAGACATATATGATATAATTTTTTGTTTGAACAGAGCACTAGGAAATGCAGGTGGGAATGTTATGATGGTCAAGATAAGTTCTTAGATGAACTGAAGGGGAAGCAAGTAATTGCACATAAGAGGAGATATGGACCTAACTACGTCAACCTATTCGTTAAACATCACAAAGACAAGATGCGTGAGTTTACTAGACAGCGCGGTATTCGTAACCCGATCGATATTGGGCTTGACAAATGGAGATTAGAGAGACGGAGGGTGTTAGAGGAGAGGGCAAGCAAGGAGGCAAGGGAGGAGACAAGAGTACAGATGTAGGTCTTGAATGAGCATGTTGTTGCATTATGTGCCAGTGAGTGCTTGAAAGCCTTTTTCGTTGCCTAATTTTAAATATAATATAATCGCGTTGCTAACTGATTGTATTTTATACATGAAGGGGTTGGATGCAGCGAGGACCATGATGGAGAGGTAGCTCATGCAAGGTATGAGGAAAAGAAGTTAGATGAGCACAGAACGCGAGCTGGTCGCACCGTTCAATCACCGATTGTGTTGTCAGATGAGGGGGATGAGAACAAGGACGACACTGCCAGACTGAGCGAGCTCATCGCTCTAGCAGAGGCGGGCTTGCAGGCGGAGGAGGTTGAGGACGACACTGGTAGACTGAGCGAGCTCATCACTCTAGCAGAGGCGGGCTTGCAGGTGGAGGAGGCTGAGGACGACACTGGTAGACTGAGCGAGCTCATCCCTCTAGCAGAGGTGGGCTTGCAGGCAAAGGAGGATGACGACACATTCTTCACTTAGGCTGCAGAGGCCGCTTACTGTAGGCGGCACGTAGGTTAGAGCAATGAAGGTGAGCCTAGCCATATGAACGAGGAGGGAGAGAACGCATTCTTGTCTCAGGCCACAGATGAAGCGGACGCCGCTTACTACAGGTGAAAGGCACATCAGGGCAATGTAGGTGACCCTAGCCACAGCAACAGGGTTGGGGTAGATGATTGGTACTCGGACGACGAGTTGCTTACTCAGTATGTTTTTGACTGAGGGTTTTTTGCGCCGTCTGTTAGTTCCATGCTTTATTAATGATCAATGTAGCTATGTACTAGAACTTTCATTATATTGTCTTGTTTTCCATTTGAAGTATTGATGTATTGTACCCATGTATCATGTACTCGGATTACCCATGGTCGATCTTAAGTGATCCCAACCGTTTGTCACCCTCTGACCCATCCGTTTGTCGCTCTCCGATGCATCTAAGTTTTTTTAATAATAGCGAATGCGTTGAAAATTTCTAAAACGAACAAAATCGAGTGAAATTATTTCGAATACGGTTGGCTAGCATATATATCTAGCATGTTTCCCATGTATTTTAAAATAGTAGCGTGTAATTTATGTTATTAGCATCAGATCAATGTAAAATAACAATAATGTTATCACTTTACTCTAGCGTTATTTTTTCATGAGTCACGTTTGGCACGCAACCCTAAGCCCAGGTTCTGCCGTGCCATAGCCCACGGCACGGCACTGACGCATCAAGGCCCACGGCGCGGCAGGACCTGGACGCAGACAGAAGCCGACCAGCCTCAATTGCAATTGAACGGGAGCTGCTGTCGGTGCTGTAAACAACTACAGTGCTGCCACGACGCATTGAAACGAATATGAAGCAAATAAATGAAGTCCATGCGTAAGTTGACAAGTTGTCACTTAACATTTGCATTGGTTTATCAGTCTGCAAGTTTCGGACGATAATATTTGTTTGACATAAGTTCGACATAACCAAATGAGTCCCAGGAGTGTAAGGATCCCTCGGACGTCTCAATCTCTTTGGATTTGTAGGCAACACAGTGGGAGTGTAGCCAACATTGGTGTGGGGCCTCAAATGAGGCAAGGGCACCTCTACGTCGGTGTTAGTCAAGAAGTGTGCTCGGTGCGGGTCGTCGTACTCCACCTCAAGAAGGGGGTACAACTGGTGCTGCGTGGGAGGGATCATCCTGTTATAAATTGATAAACAAAGGGTTAGAGTATTCAAATTAATAATATTCAAATTAATATTATGTAGCATTGTAAAATTTGAACTACTTGTTATGCAATACGAACACAATATGAAAGCACATGTATATATTCAAAGTAACATTAATAGACATATTAAACAACTTCACTAGGAAAATAAGCAACTTCTATGTATGGACTTGCTGCCCTCGTCTTCTATGCCTGCTAGCCTTGTGACCAGGGTCTTTGCAAACGGAGCAAAGATTCCTGCCACGGGTTGTAGTAATGCATTGCACATAAGATGCGGGGCACCCTGTTGTACGCTTCCTCCCAACTACCCCATTGAATCGCCAGGGCAATTTACTTAGCACGCCAAGCCTTTCCGTACTTCACATCGTACTTAACGAATCTAGATATGGACTGTTGTAAAGAAGACACTGGAATGTCATTATTGTCATCAACGAGCCCCAATATACGACGGGCAAGGTAACATGCAGTGAGCTGATGATGATTTTCCTTCCCCCTATTTGTTAGGTAAGTGTGGGGTTCGACAACTTTACTTATCTTCCACTTGCCATCACTCTATCTCTTTCGTGCATTTAATCTCCACATATTTATGTTTTCACATATCACGTGGTATCTCAACTTCTGATCCGAATGAGTGACGATGTACGGCCTATGGTGATACACAGCATAGTCCTAAAGGAAGAGCTTCATCAATGACATTGTATTGAATATCATCCCCTTTCTAAGGGTTTCTTTCTCATGGTCATACAATGATTTCCTACACATCTGGAGACCGGTGTCACAAACTGTCATATCCGTCATGCTGACATCCCTATAGTTCAGAACACCCCTGAAAGGTACATTCATCGACCTTAGTTGCTCAAGCTTAGTCGCTGTGTAAGGTGGTGGTGGAACATACTGCTGCGCTTCGCTAATTTTGCCCCATAAATTATAGGGGGTATCATATGCTAGCAAATCTGTGACTAGTCTACCCTGAGCCTGGATAGCATACAAAACCTCAGTTGGTACTGGTAATGGCATACCATGAACAGGTACTGGCATGGCATCAACCAGTGTGGGTATAGCATGCCTATCTCCCTAGTCATCATCTGAATCATCCGAATCACTGCTAACTACATCACCGATCCTGTCCTCCTCCTCCTGCTCCTCTTCCAGTTCGAACTCGTTCACATCGAAATCATTGCTTATACGGCCTACTTGACTTGAATGAAACTGCTCTTGCGTCAACTAACCGTCCAAATCCATGTTACCCTGAGCTGCTTCCCCTTCGACCCTCAATTCTTGCTCATTGCCTCCAACACCGTCAATGGACGACCCGTCCAGGACACCCTGCACACTATACCCATTCTCTATCACCACCTCAACCATGGACACATTGAAACCTTGGAGCACCCTAGTGTAGCGGGACTAGTGAGCAGGGTCGCGTAAGGGCATGAGGACATAGTATGCCCTAGTCTTTCCAGTATCAAACCTCCCCTTCAGTGTGAAATCACCGCTAAATTTTGTATTCAAATGGACACAAAGGTCGTTGAAGCTAGGAGGTTCATCAAACCATTCTAATTCTTCTTCCATATCCTCAAATATACCATCTTCTCTCATAACACTTCCTCCATAAAAAACTCTAACACAACAATCCATCTACAAAAGCATTTCAAAAAACTTTATCAAGTCGTCGAAATCGTCGTAAGTAATGTCTATAGTAATATTAATACCTATTCTAACTATAACTATACTAACTAATCTAATATTAACATCTATACAAGGCTAACTACAACAACTAATTATACAAAATACAATGTATAACTAGACTCACTAACTGTACTAACTAAACTAACTAACTTTACTAATTATACTAACTATACTTTACTAATTATACTAACTTTATTTATTTTACTAACTTACTATACTAACAATGTCGATTCAATCAACAAATACTCTAGAGGAATACCTCGCGGCAGTGGCGCTCGTCCTCGCGGCGGCGGCGCGCTAGACCGGGCCGGAAGGCCCGGGCGCTGGCCTCGGCGGCGGCGGCGGGTGGACACGGGATAGAGAGAAGGGCGTGCGGCAGTTGGGAGCGGTGTACAGCGCGGCAGTGAGGGCGGCGGCGGCAGTCACGGGGGCTGTAGTGAGGCGGTGGCCATGGCGCGACCGGCGCAGCGGGAGTGGCGCGTCGGGCGCGGCAGGCAGACGGCCAGGCACGAGTAGGCGCAATATTTACCTGGCTCTACCGCGCCACCGATCAGGGCACGTCACTGTCGTGCCAAGATCGGTGGCGCGGCAGACCCTGCCACGTCACCGGTCAGCGCCCTAGTCATCGCCACGTCATCCCTCTCACCGTGTCACCATGCATGGCGCGACACAGATGTTTCGCCGCGCCAGAGAAATAGACACAGACAAAAGTGTTAGTTTAAAAAAAAAAATAAAGCAGTGTTAGATTTAAAATTAGTTTACAAAAAAATATTAAAAATAAAAAAAAATTCGCACCGGCTAATGCAATCGATGGCCTGCGTGCCTGGATGTCGATTGTGCTGCTGCTTGCCGCCGGACTCCTGTCTCCGATTGAATTTTTTTTTGTCACCCTACGCGTGATGGCGGCCGTGTGTTGCGTCGCTGTAACTGCGGCCCTTTTCCCGTATACGGCCGGTTCGCTGCGTCGTATTTCACTTATAAATCATGACTTATTAGTCAATGAACAGTATTTTTTTTTCACCTCAAATCAACCAACAGTACTTTTAGCTATGACTTATAAATCAAACAAGCATAAACGAACGGGGCGCTAATCTACTGTCAAAGTTACCGAGCTGCCGCCAAGCCAGATAGAGCCAAGGAATCCTAGCGTGACGAGCTGTGGCTTCGTATCGTGAGTGCGAGCAGCCGAGCCGAATCGTTGAGGTTAGCAGCCAGCCGGCGTTGGGAGGCGAAGTCACGACGGGCGAGCTGGTTGAATCATCGTCCACGCGTCGTCGCCTGGTTGGATATCCGCACAGAGCCAGGTACGGATGGTGCGTACCCAATTTTTTTCCCTTCGATTGGGGCCTATCGGCCTTCTTCTGGCCGACAGGCCCTACAGTATCTACTTCCGCCCTCTCTCTCGCACCGCTGCGTCGTCGCCACCTTTTGCAATCGCATCTCCCTGGTGCCCGAGGCGGCGGCGCGCGTGGCCTCCACCGCCGTCACGACGGCCGTAATGATGCTGCGCCCGTCGTTGTCCGTGAACCTGGTCACACAGAACCTGCCGCTGCCCAGGTACGAGAGGTAGGAGTGCTCCAAGCAGACGCCGACGCCGCGGTGGTATGCGCAGCCGTCGACGTTGGCCCAGACGTGCCGGCGACGTTCAGGTCGGCCGCGCACAGGCCGGACGCTTGGCTGTCGGTGTCGGTGAAGCCGAACCACAGGCGGTAGTCGGCGACGTAGTGCGCGCGTCCAACACACCCAAGCACTTGCATTGATTATTTTTTTCTTAAATTATTAAGGAATAACATATTCCGGCCTCCAACATCCACGTATGAATGAGTATAGCGGTTCAAAACACACCCAAGCACTTAGACTAGATTCCTATAAACGAAAAACAAAAGATAAGGAACAGACAAGGAATATCACGCCTTTGTCATATTTTGCCATTGCCATCCAATACTTCTCAAAGACTTCGAGTACCTGATTTCCATCAAACGACATCCCTGTCACACCCTGAAAATTTTCATTTTCTAAAATAGCCAAATTGATTTATTTAAGCAATTTTTGTAAGCATTGAACCTAGGGAAATAATAGTTTTATGGAATTAAAATCAATTATAAGGTTAGTAACCTCTTTATGCATACATGCTGCTGCAAATTCATTCTTGGGATGATTGGTTTGACCAAATTTGAAAACAAGAATTCAAATCCATTTGAAAAATACTTTTGAAAAACTCTAAAAAGAAAAAGAAAAAGAATTTCTTCTTTTCTCTCCATCTCTTCCTCGCTTTCGGCCCGCAGGCCATTTCCCTGGCAGCCGCCGGCCCAGCTCCCCTCTTTCCTTGCGCACGCAACCGCTCGCGCCCTGGATCGCGCGGCCCAGCAACGCGCCGGCCCAGCTCGGCCAGGCGGCCGTTGCCGCGCGCCTCCGCCCCGCTCTCAGCCGCTGCCAGCCCGGGCCCGCGCGTCAGCGCCATCCCTCTCCTCTCGCAACCGCAGCGCCGGTCAAGCTGGTCTAGCCACAACCGCCCCACGCCCGCTCCTCGCGTCGTGGGCGCGTCGCCCCACGCCCCGGCCTCTTCAAAAGGGTGTCGTGACCCCCGCGCGCACCCCTGCTGCCTATCCCCGCTCCCATTTCGCACTCGCTCGAGCCGTGGAAGCCGAAAACCGCCGCGCCGAGGATTGCCGTGGTCCGCCGTCCGCCTCCACGTGGCCGCCGTCCCCAAGCCACCGACGACGTTGATTCTCCCCGCTGTGAGCTTCGCCGTCCCCCCTTCTCTCTCCCCGTGCAATTTATTTCTCGTTTTGAGGCTTCTAGAGCCTTAGCCGCGTGCGCCCATGTGCTCTCGCCGCCGGCCATGGCGACCGTCGCCTCAGCCGCGTCCTCCGGCCCCGTTCTCGGCCTGGCCGAGGTCCCCTGCTCCCCCTCTTTCTCCCGGTGCCCTCGGTTCTTCGAACCGTGGCCCGTAGGCCCCTAACCGCGCGCGCCGGTGAACTTCTCGCCGCCGGCAATGGCTGCGCCGCTGCCGGGCCACTGTTCCGACCGGCGCCTCTCTTTCTCTCTCTTCCCCTCTCTAATCCAGGTCGTTCCTTGATTGATCGACGACCCAGAATGGCCGATACCCTTTTGCCCTGGCAATTTTGCTTAAGAGACCCTGGGTTTTTCTAAGTCCTAACCCGCCGTCCCTAGCGCAGTTTCCAAAGTACGCTTTCTCGTTTTGAAAACGTAAAGTACACTGTTTTAGTCTAAAATACGTTTTCAGTATTTACAGAAATGCCACTAGATTTGTTTTGCTCATAAAAACTTCGTTTTAGCTCCGAATTGATCCGTTCAAATTGTGTTAGCTTCGTAATTTCATAATCTACGTGTTAGTACCACTGTTAATGAAGTTTGCAACTTTTAAATTTCATGGTTAGGTTTAATTAAATAAAGTGCTATAGGAAACCCCGTTTAATTCATAGCTTTCGCATTTTAGCTCCGATTTTCGTGAACTTCGCGTTGACGTGATCGTAGCGAGACATAGATTCTTTTCATAAACATTTTATCTTGTTTTCTATACTGCTAGTGTACTGTTCTAACTGTAGGATTGTTTGCTTTGCATGAATGTTCCTGGAATGTTGTGTGTTGCCATGTTGGTCGTGTTCAGACGGTGAGGAGAACGTTGGAGATTAAGAGTTCTTCGACGACCAGCAGGATCAGCAGGAGTTTGCTAATCAAGGCAAGTATAGCATGGGCCTACCTTGATGTCCTATTCACTTTAATCATTTACTCATGTGCATGTGTCTAACTTTGATAACCATAAGGGCATTCTAGTCATTTGATGACATGTTCCCTTGACTCCTATGGGTTAATTGCATATGGGTAGATTGCTAGTGCTCTAACTGAACATGATCTATACAATGGCTAATGGTTCTATGGAACTAAAGTATAACATGATTTATAACAACTGATCCATAGGGCGAAGGTGCAAATGACTTTTGATCATGTTGCTCCCGGCCCGTCGGCAAAAGCTGGGACTGATAGTGCAACCATGAGAGTCATATGGCTCTGACTTTAGCTCAGTAATAGGACCTTTTCTAGCTTGTTAGATATTATCTTTACGGCGCAAGAGGGGCTTGCCACGTTGGGTATAGGGCTGCCTCTGTTCCTATGTGTATAGCCGCGATGGATATGCCATAGGAAAGGGGGGTTCCTACATCTGCCTGCCGAGGAAACCTAGCGGCCCTAACTTGTTAGAGAAACCTATGAAATGGCTTCATAGTGTACCATGTCCGCTCACCTTGGCAGTGATATGGGAGTAATTAACCCGGGCATATGGGAATCACGACTCGCGGTGAATGTGCACCACCTCTGCAGAGGGTTACAAACTGTTATAACAGCCATGCTCACGGTCACGAGCGACCCGAAAAACTCACAGAATAAATGGTTACTCATTGTGGTACATTTATGATGGTATACTATGATACTATGATGCAAATGGTTCTGACATCTGATTATGTGGGTGTAAATGGGAGCTTAAGCATAACTTGATTATACTTGTTAATAAAATCTGGACTTACTAAAAGTGCTAACTGCAATAAACTTGTGTCATCCTTTTTGAGCTACATAACCCCATGTTATCTTGTTAAGTACGGGAAGTACTTACGCTTGTTTACTTTCTATATTTGGATAAAAATCCCGGATGGGTAACAGATGACAACGGATATGAGAAGTTTCCTGAGGATTATTAGGCTTGTGGTCAACCAGTTGACCTTCCCTGTGATGGTGTTCCACGAGAGAGAGTTATCTTTTATTTTCCGCTGTGATGTGTAAGACTAAGTTATGTTATTATCGTGATGTAAGATACACTGTGATGATACTCTTTTATAATTTGTCAGCTTGTGTGTGTGACTGATCCCTGGGCACACATGAGTTAGTGCATTCAATTTTATCCTTAAAATTGGGTGTGACAATCCCTCTCTTGAGCGATCATCCCTCTTCCTCTTAGATAAATGTGACCAATGTCTTATGAGTTTGTTGTTATTCTATTAAACACAACATCATTTCTACATAAACCACAAAGCCAACGCATTGCCGCCATATCCACTAAAACTTGATTCCTAAACCTTAGAAAGAAACTCTTTAACCAGGAACCAAACACATGATTAGTACCAGCCTATGGTTGAATATTAAAGGTCGAGAGTAAAGTGTTTTAAAACACCAACATACTCTTTTTTTAATAATATTATGGCTTTAAAATTTGAAAAATTTGTTGCATCCAAACATTTCATACATTCTGAAACCGAAGTATTTTACAAAACCATCTTTAATAAAACTTCAAAAATACTCATCAAGCATATGCTTAACCTATGAAAAGCAACTAGAGGAAAAAACATCGCACTGAAGGAGAGGCGATACGGGAGAAAGAAGATCTATGTCGAGACTATATCCACATTTATTGATGGGTAATGGAAGTTTCTAGGAAAAAGTTTCTTAAAGGAAGAGAGTATACTCACCTTGTCACCTTGGGCTGTTTCACTACCGGGCTGGGATATGACTAATATAAACTTTGGTGGAAGCTACCGTGGGATCGATGCAGGCTGCCAAGCAATTAGTAATCGGCCCAAAATATTACAAAAAAAACCCTTAATTAATTAATTAAGTTTTATTAATCATCTTTTCAAAAGTTCTAAGTCCGAGCAACTACTAACTAGAATGAGAATTGCGTGGGTAAGTCATGCATTCATTCATCTTCAAAGCATGAGCCCCAAGGTTTATCACCTAACAGTATAATATCTATATATATGTCAACATTTGAAGGTTTTTTTTGTTTAAGTACAGGGAGAGGAGCTTGAGCATCAAATAGGGAACTCGATCAGTAAGATATTGGAGACAAACAAGAGCCTGTTCGCTTGGTCGTAAACAATTGTAAATTTCCAGCTAGAACAGTATTTTTCTCTCACACCAAACCAGCCAGCAGTAATAATCAACGATCGTATACGATCATTTCAGCCCCAGCCGAACAGGCTGCAAGAAGATAGCAATGCCACCACCTCTTGTGCAACCAAACTAAGTCATACTGTTTGTTTGCCCTCCTAGTTCAGGATGCCATGAGCATGATCTATAATATGGGCACACGATTTACGAATATTAGAGGCGATCATCTAGTGTAAACATGACTCAACAGCCGATACAGTGCAACAGATGTGAAGATGATGAACCACCAAGAACCAAGACAGTGTCATGCTAACACACAATGCCAACACAATTTTTGGTTTCAGTAATTCTATTAAGGTCTCAGTCAATTTTTGATTGAGTGTATTAATGTTGACTCTTGAGTGCCTTCGAGCATTCGTTTTATAGCCGGCTTGCTTACACACTACTTCAACTTATTAATTTGAGATGGTTTATATGTCCAAATATTCAATATAATTTCTTGAATCTATTAAACAATTTTGAATGAAGACAAAATCAACATCAAAATATATTGTAGTACTCGATGATATCTATAATTTTGTAGTTAACAACTTCTCATTTAAAATCATTTGGAGTGTAAAATACACAAGACAAAATTCGTAAATGTGAAGTTAAATAATTAATTATATAATCACAAGTTTTATGTAGTTGAGATGCTGTGAATAACTTCCAAGAACTAACGTTGAGGTCATGGATTCAAATATTAGAAATAACCCACTTGAAATGACATGTCAGGAACACGAACCAAGACCTCAATATTCAATTCATCGGTACAACGTTAGTAAGGAACAAAGAGCTCGTCAGTTCCGCATGATTGATCATAGCGAAATGATCGTACCAGATCCGGTCTAATGGTTCGAGAATATTACGACTTGCATATCTAGAATCCTTTATCGTAGCAAAATTTCTCAAGGTATCTTTATTATTTCCCTTTATTTATCTCTACAAAATGAGCCTACAGAAGAGGCTCTGTCGCTTGGTGCCTCTTGCCAAACAAACCAAATCAGAGCCGCGGTCTCGATCCACAAATTTCGGCCTGGGCTAGGGCTGGGTTTGGGCATAGGTAGAGCTGGGCCCAAACATTACCCATTACGAAAGTAATTAAAATACGATAATGATAAGGCCTGGGCATCGGACCAACCCGCTCGCGCCGCTTGCCCACATCGCAAAAAAAGAAAAAGAAAAGAAAACCATCGACGCGCACTCCGCTCCGGACCGCGGCCGCCGCTCCCACCCCCATCGGTCGGCGCCATTGGCTTTGCACCGTCTGCGTCTCCGCCCCAGCCTCCCCTTCCTCTCTTTCTCCCTCTCTCCTGACGTGGCCCAAAGCGTGGCCACCTCCGCGCGCTGCGCACGGCCGGCCCGGCGGTGCCCCAGCCATGCGGCTAGCCCACGATACCAGCGGCCACGAAGGGGTCCTCATGTGGCCTTGTAGTAGGCGGATTCCATCTAGTCAATGGTGGCGACGGCGCGTCTGCCTCCCATGAACTCCACATGCCGGCGAGCCTCCATTTCGCAAGTAGCAAGGAGATGTTGCGATGTGTTAGAAACCTCATGTTGCGACGGCGGCAGGGAGTCTAAGGTCCGGTGCGCCGCGGGCGTTTGGGTCGACGCCTCAATGCTGCCTTCGCCAACACGGCCGCCGCCATCCACAAGGCCGAGGCGCGATCAGTGAACCTCAGCGGCAATCCCAGGGAGGCGACGGCGGAGGTCAACGAGTGGTTCGAGCGCACCACCGGCGGCCTCATCAAGAACATGCTCTCGGAGGGCGACTGCCACGCCTCCACGGCGGTCGTCGTCGGCTACTCGGTCTACTTCGATGGCTACTGGCGCGACCCCATCATCCCGAAGTACACTGAGGAAGGCCCGTTCTACGTCGTCGACGGCGCGTCGCGGGACCACGCCGTCGTCCGCGTGCCGTTCATGAGCGGGAGTTTCAGGCACAGGTTCATGCAGATCGCCGTCCACACCGACGGCGGCGGCCTCAAGGTCCCTGCGCATGCCCTACCGTGGCGGCGGCAGTGCGGCACGGAGTTCGCCTTGTACATCTACCTACGCGACGACCGCGACGGTCTGGCAGCCCTCGTGCGAGCACTCAGCGCCAGCCCGGACACGCTCCTTGGCAAGTCCGTTGTGCCGGAGCAGCCCGTCGTCGCGGTGGGCGAGCTGAAGATCCCCAAGTTCGAGGTGTCGCTGACGGTGAAGGCGTCGAACATGTTGCGTACACTGGGGCTGGACCTGCCCTTCCGTCCCTCTGGCGACTCGTTCTCGGAGATGCTGACCCCGCCGGCGCCGCCGGTGGCCTTGTCGTCCGTGGTGCACTAGTGTGTCGTCAAAGTGAAGGAGAACGGGACCATGGCCGCCGCTGGCACCGCGGCCATGTTGGCGGGGTCTTCCTGGTCCCGTGATCCGACTGTGGACTTCATGGAGGATCACCCCTTCGCCTTCTTCCTCATGGAGGATGTTAGTGGCTTGGTGGTTTTCGCTTGACATGTCATCAATCCTTTGCTTGCACCAGCGCCACTGATATGATTACCAGCTGCCTGCTAGCTAGCTTAGCCTGTCCTGTCTGCTGGAACAGTTCTAAACCTTCCAGTTCTGCTGTATCGATCGGAGTGTTTCCATCTTGCATTGCAACATATTCATGGATCAAGATGATTAACGATCTAATGCAAACCAATCCATTTCCAACAAACTGGGTTTTGACTGTGCTCTGGATCAGTCGATCAGCATCCTTGCACAAGCTTTTCCTGGAGTGGCAGTTATAACCTTTTGATAGGGAGGAAATGTTGCCTGCTTGGTTATGAATAGCATTCTTCTTTTCTGATGATGCACATACCAACCTTGAGAGACCCCCCGCATTTTGTTAGGATGCATCACAAATTCACCATGATATCCTTTTGCCGAACATATATAGTGGAGATCAAGTGCATGGTTACAAATTACTACTATAATGTACTAATTGCTTTCATGCTCAAAAAATGTAATAAGTGATTTTTATTTTTCCTCGGCAAAGCTGAAATGTGCCTAAAACTGGCAAACTTATTTGTGTTTCTCCTCCATGTATATGCAGAAATGAGAGATTCTTCATTCCAAACTGGAACAGAGCATCTCTTCCGGATGCTGAGCATAGTGACCTTTGGAATTATTTTGCAACAACGAATGCATGAGCCAGCAGGTAGACTGTTCATTAGCCATGGATATCTAACAAACTTAGAGCCCTTCTTTTTTCAGTACCATACGCATGACTATCCACTATCTGTATATATGGACTAATTAATTAGATGAAACAAACTAAGAATAGATACCATATAGAGGAAATCAACAACAAGAGGATAAAGTCCTATCTCTTTATTAATTGTTTCACTTCAGATAATGGAGGAAAACAACATGGCAGCAATGCCATCAACTAATGGAGCACAATGATTATGGTTCCGGTGGACCTTTGGGAGACTCTCAATAACTGTATAGAGGCAATTTACCTGGCTGCTTGTTGTGTTGCCTATGTTTTGGCTCTCGGACTCTGGTAGTAGCCCACACTAAAATCGTCGTCCTTGCTGCATACAAACTCCGTTTTCGATGTTGTAACATTTGCACGAAAATAGGGATAAACTTTCCAATGGCACTGTACCATGTCAAAATTCTTTCGGAGTCAACCAAAATCGTCGAACTTTTGGAGCGAATAGGAATAGTTGAAACAAGTAGAAGGAATTGTCGAAATAGGTATAGAAGTTTAGAATCTACCAGGGTGTTTGCCACCAGCTTTTGGGTTACTGTATCTTGTATCGTATCGGAGTCCATTTAGTAGTCTAAGAGTACTTAGCCGGCCCCTAACACTATGTATTCGACAATTGTTGCCTATGTTAGGGTTTGAATTTTGCTTAGATTAATATGTCATCGAATAGTTTTATCGTTTATTAGTTTGAGAGACCCCAGCTCATGGGCTTAATATTTTTTTTCAAAAATCCAGGTGAGTCTTGTTTCTTGCTTGTGTTCTTGATTTAGAGACAGGAATTAGCCTTCGTGGCTAGTCCAACATGGGTTCAGGATTGGAAGCCGAATCATGAGTGACAAGTTTCCACCAAACCAAGAATTATCTTCCGTTGACGGAAGATTTGGACACCATCATTTTCCATCACCTTCTTCAGGGCTCACTAGACCTTTTATTTTAACAGTAATGCTCTCGTGAGGGCATCCGGGACGGATGGATGTGGCTTCCGCACTCGCTGCCTTATCCGTTCGCTCGCTCCTGTCAGCACCCTTTCAAAAAAAAGTTCTCTATTGCGCTCGGCCTCCACCGTCGCGGCCTTATCCAATGCTCCATCGGACCTCCGCACCCGACTCCACATCGTCGCCCGCCTTCCCCACTCCACGCTCCATCGTGCCTCTCGCTTGCACCAGGCATCCGCTCACCGTGGCCACCTCCGCTGCCCACTCAATCGCTGAGTAGGTGCTCGCCAAGGGTGTGATGGCCTAGGTCACCGAGAGGGTGGTCGCCCACGGGTGCTCGTGTAGATGCTCGCCCAGGGTGCTCGCGCACCTCGCGCTGGTGCTCACCCAAGCCACCGAGCAGGTCCTCACCCAAGGGCACATCGGCGAGCTCCATGTGCCGCCACCGACCTCCACGCTGGCGTCGAGCTCCGCGATTCGTCTAAGTAGCAAGGTGACATTGCACGTTGAAAACGCATGTTGCAAGAGTATGTTTTAAGTGTTTCAAATATTTCATCTAGATGATGCAAGTGTTTCATTTGGATGTTGCAAAAGTGGATTGAGATGTTTCATATGTTACAATGTGTTGTACACGTATGTTGCAAGATTTTATTCCTAATGTTTCAGCTATTTTTCCAGATGTATGTTGCAAGTATGTTTATTTGGATGTTGCATATGTTTCACACATATGTTGTAAGTATTTTATCTGGATGTTGCATATGTTTTACATGGTTTTCAAGTGTTTTCAGGTGTTTTTTGCAAGTGTTTCAGATGCAAAGTGTTTCGTCTACCTCCAGACTTATGTTGCAAGCGTTGCATCTGGATGTTTCAGAAGCAAATCGGGTGTTACATCTCCCACCTCGCTTTTTTCCTACCTCGCCTCGGTGTCTCCTCCATCCTCCTCCCGACGCCTCCTCCTCCTCCTAGCGCCGGTGGGGCATCTGTCGCTGCCTCCCTTCTTTCTTCATGCTGGTGACGTTTGGGGCGGCACGGGTCCCGCGTGAGCGTGCGAAACGATGCTGGAAAACGGATTGCATGCGCAGACGCCCGGACACCCCGTCCGTCCGGACGCCCAGGTGCTAGCAAGCCCATTATTTTAAAATTCACTATTACCGTCTGTTGGTAACACGAGCAGGCCGCTGCCCGCTGGTAATAACCCTAATTAGTACCGTCGACTTTCATCAATAAAAGAAGAAGCCAGCGGTGATGATCTCTTTCAAACTAGTGGTGACGAGCTTAAGTAGTCAGTTCTCTGCCATGGTGGCTGCGGTGATGAGCTTTCATACCAAAAATAGGCCCCGAGAGCCTTGGGTTTCACCAAATTCTACTAGAAAATAAAACAGAAATAGAAATATGGTGATGGGAAGGAGTTGCAGTAGATCATGCAATCAAACAAAATTAGAGTTTTAATTTGACATTTAGCCCTCTAACCATCCATGACAATTTTGGTATTTAGCCAAATAACCCTTAGACTTAGTATAGAAGTTTCAAAAAAAGATTGCAGTTTGACCGACATGAATACCAGACACTTATTTTTTGGAAGGAGTGAGTAGGTAACACAGAAAATCATTTACTTATGAGCTAAGGTTTCATTACTTATTAGTTAAGATGTCACAACGAAAGAAACTAACAAATCTGTTATATTTAAACCCTGTTCACTGAGCTTGTGGGAATAATCATCGATCCCCTCCAAATCGCGGTCGCGGCCAGTGAAAAGCCACATCAATGGCGGGCCAGGCAGTCGCCGCCGCCGCCGTGCAGGACCAGGCCGCGCTCTGCCTGCTCCTCCTCCGCCACCTTGGAGGCCTCGACAACGGAATGCCCACCACCAACCTCGCCTTCTCGCCGATCTCCTTCCACTCCACGCTCTCCCTGCTGGCCGCCGGCGCTTCGGGCGCCACGCGCGACCAGATCGCCCAATTCCTCGGCCCCGCGGGCGCGGAGGCACACGCCACGTTGGCCTCGAAGGTCGCGTCCGTCGTCCTCGCCGGCCGCTACGGCGGAGGCGACGGGGACGAGGAGTCCAAGGTCCGGTCCGCCACCGGCGTCTGGGTCGACGCCTCGCTTCGCCTCAGCCGTGCCTTCGCGGACACGGCCGCGGCCGTCCACAAGGCCGAGGCGCGATCGGTGAACTTCCGCGGCAATCCCAGGGGGGCGACGGCCGAGATCAACGAGTGGTTCGACCGCACCACCGGCGGCCTCATCAAGAACATGCTCTCGGAGGGCGACTGCCACGCCTCCACGGCGGTCGTCGTCGGCAACTCGGTCTACTTCGACGGCTACTGGAGCGACCCCTTCGTCCCGGAGCATACCGAGGAAGGCCCGTTCTACGTCGTCAACGCGTCGCGGGAACACGGCCGTCGTGCGCGTGCCGTTCATGAGGGGGAGTTTCCGGCACATGTTCATGCAGATCGGCGTCCACCCCGCCGCCGGTTTCAAGGTCCTGCGTATGCCCTACCGTGGCGGCGATGGCGGCGGCGACGGGACAGAGTTCGCCATGTACATCTACCTCCCGGACGACCGCGACGGCCTGCCAGCCCTCGTGCGAGCGATCAGCGCCAGCCCGGACACGCTCCTGGGCAGGTCCGCCGTGCCGGAGCAGCCCGTCCTCAAGGTGGGCGAGCTCAAGATCCCCAAGTTCGAGGTGTCGCTGACGGTGGATGCGTCGAAGATGCTACAGAGCCTCGGGCTGGACCTGCCCTTCCGTTCCTCCGGCGACTCGTTCTCGGAGATGCTGACCCCGCCGGCGCCGCCGGTGGCCTTGTCGTCTGTGCTGCACCAGTGTGTCGTCAAAGTGAAGGAGAGCGGGACCATGGCCGCCGCTGGCACCGTGGCCATGATGTTTGGGGCTTCCCTGTCCCTTGATCCGACTGTGGACTTCGTCGCCGATCACCCATTCGCCTTCTTCCTCATGGAGGATGTCAGTGGCGTGGTGGTTTTCGCCGGACATGTCATCAATCCTCTGCTTGCGCCGCATACATGATTGCCAGCTCTGCTAGCTACCCCGGGACGCCTGCCAGAATAATTCATCCATCCATCCTTTGGTTCTGTTGGATCGGAGTAACCGAATCATTTGTGTCTTTGTTGATGTAACTGTGGAATCTGTTATTCAAGTGGCGAGGGATCAAAGTGACATATCATGTCGTGGCATATTACTTTCTCAATGATTCATGGCGAAACTTAATTACGTACTTATGTGGAGTAGAAAGCTCAAGAGCAAACAAAACCACAAAATTATGGTGGTTAACTCAATCCAGTCAAAAAAGAAATTACATAAAAATAACTGTACAACATGCCGCTGTCATGGCCATGAATGAGATGCAGGTACAACATATAAATACAAAGAAACTTTGTGTTTGTGGCTACTTCACAATTAAGGCATCAATCGTAGCTCCATTTTCCTCCCAAGCTGTATTGTGGCTATATTGTTTTCCTCCAATATATCACAGTGGAAACAATTAATAAAAAACATAGGACTTGATCTCTCTTGTTGTTGTTGTTACTTCGCAATTCAAGACATCAATCATAGCTCCATTGCCCTCCCAAGCTGTATTGTGCTCATATTGTTTTCCTCTAATATATCAAGTGGAAACAATTAATAAAGACATATGACTTGATCTCTCTTCTTCTTGTTGTTAGATATAGGACTTGGTCCCTCATTTAGAGAGAGACTAGTGATTGGAGCGCGCCCATGCGCGCGAGTGATGGCCGCAGTTCTATCTGAGAAATGGAATAATGTCGACAAAGAATAAATATGACAAGTTCTACCTAGTTAATGGAACAGAGGCATTTGTTCCCATTACTCGGTCCACAGTTAGCCCAACAATATGGTAACACGCACTGAATAGAAGGCTTAACTTCTAAAACAGTTGCGACATGTTCAAACACTATATATAGATTACATGATACAGAGGATGTCCAAATAGTACTTATATATATCTTACACGAGACAGTCCTACACCAGGACCCTAGATGTCCAAATAGTACATAATTTTACAGTCATAGGATAGAATACCAAGGAGGTATAGTCTCTGAGATGGCACAACACAGCATAGCGCACATAGCAAAAGTCAAAGTAGCAGATGATCAGACATTGCTCTTAAGGAAAGTGGCATCAGCTTCTGAGGTTGCTCTGATGTTTAGCGCTGCTAATGAATTTTCCAGCTTTGATCCGACTCAAAGTTGTGGGCTGGAGAACAATCCATTTAAATCATCAAAATAAAGGTCAATGCCTGTTATGTCATTGCAAGCATGGTTTAAGAACTATTTAGCTGCATGTGATAACATTTTAATTTAATGAAACTGACTCTCAGTGGGGGATTTCATTTCATTCTTTCCAAAGACAAGCTAGAGCGGTTAATGTATGCAAGACGTTGTGATCCAATATGCCATGTAAACTATGTGGCTGAGTAAAATTATATTTGAACTAAATTATATCAGAACAAATGCAGTCTTAGGTTCAGATACAGTAGTCCCAGGTCCAGAACTGAAATTAACTAAATAGAACTGAGATTAACTAAAGATGACTCATGACCAACTATTCTCTTGCACAAATGTACTTACAGGTCACAGAAGCATCAGGTTCGCACCAAAAAACTCACACATGCCAGGTAACTATTGTCCTGCACAGAAGCATTGCTACAAATGGATTTTTATGCACCACTCTGCATAAAGATTCAGCTCAAAAAATGGATGTGGCAGCCTACCAACACTATTTCTCAATTAATCATCCACCCTGATGCTAGCCACAATTCAAACAGGGTTGAGTAGTTTACTGCATGATTTCCTACAGCCATGTAGTAGTTGGTTCAGTAATTTAAGAATACAACAAATAGGGTAGAGCAGATCTGTAAAATAGAAAAAAACAGTGCAGATTCAGTACTTTCAGTTTTTTTGTTGTTTCTGCATGCTGCTCATTGATCTAAAACAGCTGGACTTTGTTTCAGTTATTTGCAAATCTCCATACTGATAATCGAAATTAAAACAGATGGTCCACAACATGCATCAACTCTAAGTTGTGCTTCCCCTATCCTCGTGTGCCACTCCCATTTCAAAATAGCGTATGTATTTAGGAACATTTTTATCAGTAAGAAAACTGAACTATTTTTTTACAGCTTACTTATCCTCTCAGGTTGTAGGCATAAACCTAAACCAACATTTAGCTGGTTGGCCAAAAAAGCCAAAAGCACAGTTGTTGGTAAAACATAACCATGTCAAGCACATTCCAGTCTTTTGCATCACTAAAAAATGGAGGTGTCTGTGCAAGTTCTTTACCTGCCCATTGACTACATACTCTTATCTTCTTAGCCCTCGTCTTCTTTCCTACTCATAATAATAATGATTCAGTAAGCATTTAGGTCTCTAAGGGCCATGTCAGCAAAAATAATAACATGAAACCTCCAAAATAAAGTTCTAGATTCATATTTCTAGGTTTATGAAATGAATGTGATCAATATATCAACAACATCACCAAACAAAAATTGTAGGCCCTGGAACTACATTGATAGGGACTGCGACAAACTAAATACGCTCAAGTTTCAGTGTAGGTACTGTGAGGTCTAAAAGAAAGAAAAACCCGAAAGAAATTGCCGAGAAGCATGCCATAGAATGCATTGACAATAATGTCATCAGCAGAAAATAAACCTCCACACAGGGTCGCCTCAAACACAGAAAAAATAACAACATCTGCAGCCATAGTCCAAGCTTTTCTCTCATGTGTTGTTTTTATACACTGATTTCATATTGGTTAATGTTGCAGGAGCTGATATACTTCCCATTATAATCAATCTACGAAGCACATCCATGGGACAGTACTAAAATGCTAGGTGAATTTATGAAAAGAGCGAATAGCAAAAGAACTTCCATGCACATTACTGAACATGAAACCTAAAGGAAATGACCAAAGCATCACTTTCAACCTTGCAGGACAGTAAAAGAACAACAAATGGCACTACTGGTACTTGTGTGATCTCAAACTTCTAATAGTGTAGCTAAATATGTACCAGCGATTAGTAAGCTAACATATAGTATGCAACCCAACTAAGTACCTGAGTAGGGTCATGATGTTTGTTACAGACCAGATAATGTTTTTTTTCCAAGTGGTTGGCTTGTTCTGAGATTTTACAATGTGCATATAAATTGTATCAAACTAAAAATTCAAGGTTTAATCTGAATGAAAATTTTAGCACACGGTAGAAGAAATATGATAAAAGCAATGGATCAGGAGCACCTTGATGGCAGTTACACCTGCTGATAGCCCTCAAAATGCACCCATGGAATGAAGTTGTCTCAAAACAAAATTCTTGCACAAGAATAAAAATCATTCTGAGAAACCTGGGCAAGCATTAATAAAATAATTTAGCTAAAACTTGATGGAATCAACTGTACTGTTGACCAGTGAACTTTTTTCTTCGTCTAGATGGATACTTCCTACTCATGTAAATAATCTAAGAAAACCAGCAGCATCATACAAATTCACAAAATGAAGCAAGTTCGTTGAGGATGCTATAAATTATGAACTAAAACTTTATCAAACAGGTAAAAGAATGACAAAAGAAGGGAACAAAAACACCTTGATGTTGTCGCACCTGATGATAGTCCTCAAAATTGGCCTATGAAATGAAGTCCTGTGTTGAACCGAAATCACTACACAAGAATAAAATTCAATTTGAGAGAAATTTGTATTGTGTATCGTCCTTTGCGTCACGCAGGACCATGGCGCACAGCCTGCTCCACCGTCGGGCTCAGGAACTGCCACTCCCTGCCACTCTAGCAAATGGAGAAGATCGATGAACACCAACAAATAGGTAAAATGATTCTAAAACATGTATTGCCGTAGCAAATGTTTAAGTATAACATCTATGCTGGTCAATATGGGACGAAGGTAAATGTGAGGCTGTGTCTACAGGAGAACATTCAGGCACAAATTTGAAAGGAAGAAAGCCATGTCATCTGCTGTAGTAAGCATTGACCTATCCAATATTTCTTAACTTATTTAATACATTAGTCTGAAAAGTGAAAATCTAATACTGAGGAACATACATGAATAAATTAAAATGGTTTGTACAGGCCTGGGTATTCACCAATGCGGCACTTGGGGAACATTGTGAGTGATTGAAAGGAGGTGGCCTTCTGGAAACAGATTTGCATCACTTGTACCAGGAATGTAGGAAAAATCTCACAAAAAATTGGTAACTGCACCAAGAATTTGGGGCTCCCGCCACACAAACATTCAGTAAAAGAAGGCCAAGAGACATGGAGGAGATGGGAGGTTACCTCGTCGCCCACGCAGTCGCCGGAGGGACAACAACCTGCCAGTCGCCGCTGCTGTCGCTGGGAGCGCGTCCACACTGGAGAAGGGCACCGCCGCCGGGGGTTGGGACGAAGCTAGGCCGCCGCGACCCCTAGCACAGGCTGCTAGGGTTTCCTGTAGCACCTGCAATACATGAACACACACGGAGCAGAGGGAGGAGGCAGCGCCGGGGGCAAGCGACGCCGGCGGACACCGTCGGGGCCCTAGTCGCGAGGGGGAAAGGAGGAGGAGGAGGGCGCCCGCAGCCGCCGCGCTCCGCCTGTGCCAGCCGTCGTTGGCCTGTCCGTGTCGGGATGGAGAGGGAGAGGGAGAGGGAGAAACCGATGGGAAGAGGGAGAGGAGGCCAGCGGGGTGCAAGGTCGCGGCCGTGCGCCGCCGTCCTGCCCGCGCGCCGCCGCGGAGGTCCGCTCGCCTCCCGGGGGGCGTCGTCGCCCTGGCCGTCGCCGTTTCGGGAGAGATCGAGAGAGGATGGGGCGAGGTGCGTTTTTTTTTCGGAGCAGAAGCTGTGTCTATTATTCGTTTCGTTGGATTCGGAGCAGAAGCCAGAGGAGGCAGCAAGAGGCAGTGGAGAAGCTGGTTAAGCGCACGAGAAGCAGGAGAAGCCGCTATCAGCGAAAGCTGGTCCATGCAATCCGGGCCGTAGAATCAAAGATCGGACGGACGGAAAAATTAGGAGCGACGTGGACATGCTGGCCTCGCGAGCTGGCCACAACGAATGTAAACTTTAAATAGTACCTAGTTCACGCATAGACATGGTGACGAAATGAAAGAAGGGCTCCTAGCTAGACTGTAGCTTTGTAGTCATAGTTTATTAGACATGCATGAAAAACGAACAATCTCTATGCAGCCTCCAAGCAAAATGCCTTGTTCACTTTAGCATGAAGAATCTCTCATTTATGTTTTACATAGACATGGACTGAGAAACACATAAGTTTGCAATTTCAAGCATATTTTAGTATGTTGCACAAAAGAAAGAGCAACTATACTCAGTACATTTTAGTGGTTGTTCGTCACCATCGTCTCAATATGGTCAGAAAAGAATATCATCAATTCTTGATGCATCTCTGAACAAAACATGCCGAGCCCCTCAAGGTTGGCATGGACATCATCATGCTTAGGAACAAAGGCTTTTCATATATAACAAAGCAACGAATTTCCCTGATCAAAAGGATTAATTTTGACCGTTAATCAGAAAAAATTTATCGGTGCATGCTTCTAACACAACTATTTGTCTATATATCTTATTAAAACAACCACTAGCTTCCAATATCAACAAGCAAGTTATCCTCGTCATCCTATACTAAATGCCTCACCACCCACCCACTAGCTTCCAATCTTAATATGCAAGTTATCTACATCATGCTTCACTAAATGCGTATCATTCTACTCCCTTCCCCAAACTAACTTTCAACCTTTTCATGCAAATGATCCACATCATCCCAAACTAAGTGTAAAATATATCCATGTTATCCCTCATTAAGTGCAACTACTATTGTCAATCTACAATAATTCAAAGCATCCACATCATGCTATATGTTTTGTTCTATCATCTTATAATTCAATCTAATATTCTGTTATTTTTTATTGGATTCTTCCATAAATTGCCCAGTTTTGACCAAAACCGATATAAGAACATATATGTAGAACCAACTTATACACATGCAACAACTTTATTTATAAAAAAATATCCCACTACAACACGCAGGGTATCCTTCTTGTTATTATTATAAAGTTCTAGTCACCATTTAAAAAACAACAAAAGAGAAGGATTTAAAAGAGACTAATAACGAAGCTCTAAGCCGATTACTAAAAAAGCCACCCATTTTAGGGAAAATCTCCATTGCTATAGTCTCCAATACTCGACATATTCACTTCAAATTAGACTGGTCTGCCTCCATATGATGAATGGACAAAAACCTCGTCCAAAAGGTCACCTTGAAAGTAACTTGTAAATAATTGTGTAGCATCTTTTTTGTTAAAGATTACTTCTCTCTACTCTAAACTATAAGTCGTTTTGGCTTTTCTAAATACACAACCTTTGTTACGTATTTAGACATGTTGCATACATATAGGTGCATATATAGCTTGCACTTAGAAAAGCAAATAAAAAACTTATAATTTGGAATCGGAGGGGTACGTCATTTAATTTCTTGTCAACCATATGGACAATAAAAGATATTGCAGTCGCACCTACTTGAGTTTGAGACTGCAATTTTGGTTCAACTTGTTGTAACATAAGTAGTCATATTTATTGGCCTTTGTGTTGTCATCACTCGAAATATGTTCTCAGACAGAGTTTCTATGAACATCAGATTGTCCGATGATAAGGGCAAGAAAGCAAGCAGACAGGTGAACACTCCTCTCACCCTAACCTGACGATCGCGATTCACGACTGGCCTGCCAGCCCTCGCCCGAGCGCTTAGCACGCATGAAGCCGAACGCGCTACAGTGCAGGTCAGTCATGCCGGAGAGCGGAGAGCAGCGCGTCGCGGTGGGCCTGGGTGGAAGCCTATCCTGGTGGGTGATTAGAATTCAGACATGGTGGCGTTCTGGTAGCATGGCTATCCTGGCGGGTGGCGGCTCGATCATGAGCCTCCATGGCCGCCTCCATGGCCTCTGCTCTTGCTCTGGCTTGCCACGGTGGCACGGTGCCACTCCCATCGATCTGACTCTTTTCTGTACACCGCCACACCGGTGCCTTGCTCCTCCTCTGGATCGCCTGGAAGAAACACAGCCGGACGGATGACCTTTGGTAGCGTGAACCAATCACAACCACCCTCGACTATGACTGACGGCTACTGTGTTGGAACACGCATCTCTGTGGGACTGCCGAGCTCCGCGCCCCGTGTGTCCTAATCAATTTGTTATCGACAAAAGGTCAGTTGTATTGATGGACGTGGCTAGCGCTCGGACGCTAGCCCCCTGTCCGGACGTCCGCGCCACTGCCCCTGTCCCGCGTGCCGTGCCTGCCCGCCCACGTCTTGTCTGCTGCGCCTGCCTGCAAGCACGTAGGGCCCGCCCGTGCCAGTGGGGACCGCCTCTGCTTTCCCACACTTGACACCGAGGCGAGACAACAGAAAGGCGATGAGGGAGATGCAACACTCGATCTAGTTTTGAAACATCCAGATGCAACAAAATGCAACATACGTCTAAAAATGGTTAAGTCCACTTTTGGCCCCTCAACTATAGGGTTCGTCTAATTTTAACCCTCAACTATAAAACCGTCTAGCGGTGATACCTTAACTGTCAAAACCGTTCACTTTTGGCGCGGGCAGGGCTGTTTTGTCCTACGTGGAGCGGATTTGACCACGCCATGCTGGTGTTGACCGCCACGTAGGATGCCAACCTCCATCTCAGTGACATATGGGGCCCACACATCACCCACTTATCACCTCCTTCCCAACGAAGCCACGCAGGGCTGCAGGACGTAGGCGCTCAGCCAGGAAGATCTGGCTACGGGCTCCGACCGCCGGGGGGCAGCCAGCCGCATGTTGAAGGCCGCCGCAGATTTCAAGAGGAGGAGAGCGCCGACACGGGCCCAGCGAAGTGGGGAGCATCCATGTCTTACTCTGGTGCTAGCAGTGCCTATGGTTGACGCAGAGGGGTGTCGGTTAAAGACCTGGCCACGTGCGGGCAGCGAGGTCGGCGGCGGCTCCGCGGCGGACACGGCCGCATCACCGGCCGAACGGCTGTGGTAGAGGTTCAGGCGAGGTGAGCACGAGGTATATCAAGTCTTAGAGAGTCTATTAGTGGTATTTTATTAGACTCTACCATTCGGTGGAGCTCAACCCCCAATTTCTACTGTTGCGGCAGCTGAAGTGACCAGAGGGTGAGGGAGAGGTGCAGGGGCAGCAGAGCCGCATAGAGGAGGCTCAGCGCGGGTGGCATTATTGCCGCGACGCGTGCGGCTGCTCTATCCATGGTGGGCGCAGTCACAGCGGCAGAGGGCAGACGGCTGCTCTGTCGTGGCGAGCTCAGCTAGGGCGTAGGGAGGAGGCGGCCACCATAGCTTGCTCGCGCGCTGCCGTGTTGCTCGGGCACCACCGCCGCAACTTGCTTGAGCGCCACCGTCCTGCTCGTGAGCAGTTGCCACCGCCTGCTCACGCTCCGTGGTAGCCTGCTCGAGCGTCGCGTTGTTGTGCTACTCGTGCGCCGCCATCCTGCTCCCGCCCTGCATCCTCCGTTGCCTCCTTCACGCGCGCAGGAACAGGAGGAAAGAGGGCCTGTGTAGCGGTCAATGCCTGTGGGGCATAGTTAAAACCGCTCCACATAGTTCAAAACAGCCCTGTCCACGTCCAGGTACTAAAAGTGAACGGTTTTGACAGTTGGGGTATCACCACTAGATGGTTTTGTAGTTGATGGTTAAAATTAGATGAATCCTATAGTTGAGGGGCTAAAAGTGGACTTAATCCGTCTAAAAACAAATGAAACATTTGAAAAATGCGTTTGAAACACTTGCAAAAACATCTGAAAACACTTGAAAACCTTCGCAACACGTATGCAACATCCATATAAAAACATTTGCAACATATGCGTGAAACATATGCAACTTTCAGATAAACCCACTTACAACATATGTCTGAAAAAATAAGTGAAACATTAGGGATAGACGTTTGCAACATAAGTATACAACCATTTCAACATATGCAACATCTCGATCTAGTTTTGTAACATCCATATGAAACCCTTGCAACATACCTGTAAACCAATTGAAACACTCAAAACATACACTTGCAACACGTGCTTTCAGTGCAATGTCACCTTGCTGCTTGGACGAATGGATCTCGTCCTTGTGGAGCTCGACGCCGGCGCGGAGCTCAATGCCACATAGTGCTCGACAGTCGTAGGTGCGGAGCTCGGCGGCGGCACGGACCTCGATAGTGTCCACGGCAGGCGGATGGAGCACAACCACGATGGGATGCACGAGTCTGGATGGCGGGAGGGTGGTGTGGGTAGGGGCGGCACCGGCAAGCGGTGCAGGCGGAGTTCGTCCCGCGAGCGGGGGTGGTGTGGGCGAGTGGAGTCCATGCCACGATGGCGGACATCGTGGGCGGGGGTGGCGCTAGCGAATGGCGCAAGCAGAGTCCGTCGAAGTGGGGGCGGCGCGGGCAAGCGGAGTTCTGTCCTGCGATGGCAGGCGTGGGCGGCGCTCGGGAGGAGTGTAGGCGGAGTTAATCCGAACGGGGGTGGGGGTGGCGCTAGCAAACGACGTAGGCGGAGTCCGTCAGAGCGGGGGCAGTGCGTGGGCGAGCGAAGTTCCGTCCCGCAATGGCTGGCGGGGGCAGCGCCGGGGAGGAGCGCAGGCGGAGTTCATCCGAAAGGGGGCGGCGCGGGCGAGCGGGGGCGCACAGTGCAGAGCGGGCGGGCGATGCGGGCTGGGTCTGTGATTGAGTGGATGCGTCTTGTCCGGATGGGAGTCACGGTACGGATGCACGGATACAAGCATTATCGTTTATTGATTCGCGCGCGTGCTTCACCATGGTACAGGTTTCAGAAGAACGTGACCTGTATCTCTTGCATCCTTATCATAGAGAAAATTTTCTTTGTGTTCTTATTTCCCCTTCATATATATTTTCTGCCAAATGAACCTAAAAAATCATGTACTAACGTAGAGAGAAGGTTGAGCAGAAATGCTGAAAGCAGTACCAATGGTCATTCCTTTCTGCTAGTGTAAGATCAAGATGTTCGTGTTAGCTAACACAGAGAAGTGCATGCACCAAAACCCTAACACGCTAGATAAAATATATTGCGCTTTCGCACCAAAGTAATAAAAGGACCTACCACATCCATTAGATCACACATGCATCAATTAGGTTTAGAAAAATATTTCTATATCTAAAACTTTTATTTATTTATCCTAGTTTTAAAAATTAAATAAAAAATAAAAATATATATTGCACCTAGTAACTTCTAAGAAGTAATATATGACCTTGACCATAACCATCTAATCTAATTAAATGGACGGTTCACGGACCATAGCAATGCCCCAGAGCCCAGAGTATATTGGTATCTCCATATATGGTAGAATAATCAATGTATATATTGTTGAGTCTCCTGTGCGTGCGGACCTCTCACTGAGCGAGATGGACAAATTAATCGGGATTAGGAACATAATAACAAAAATTTATGTACGGCCGTCTCACAACTGTTACAGTATACTAGTTCATTTTTCCTTCATTGCACATGCGGAGAAGATGACATGCTTGTCTCGAACTGACGAACTCTCCTTTAAAAATTAATCCACAGCTAAACAACTGAAATAACTCGAATAGGAGCGAACATGTTCATGGACTAAGTGCTCTGATCATCATCCTTGCACGAGCTTTTCATGGAGTAGTAGTCAGAACCCTTTTGATATGGAGGAAAGGTTCCCTACTTGTTCATGAGTATATAGCTTTCTATTCCTAATAGAAGTCTAAAACACGATAATTACCCATACCAACCTTGAGGGACCCCCCTGCATGCTACTCAGATGCATCACAAATTCATCATGATATAATTTCGCTAATGTATATACATGACTAGCCACTATCTATATATGGGTTTAGTTTAGATGAAGCAAACACAGAATATAGATATGATCGATCGAGGAACTCGACAACAAGATGGATAAGTCATATTTCTTTATTAAATGTTTCACTTCAGATATTGGAGGAAAACAGTATGGCAGCAATGGTAGCAACTAATGAAGCACAATGATCATGTTTCTAACTGACCTCTGGGTGAACCTCACCACACATGTAGAGGCAATGAGCCTTCGTCTCCGTTGTCTATCCTGCTCACGGATCTTTTGTTGACTTGGTTAGGAGCCTTTGCATGTACGCTAAAATGGGAGGAAATTTGTGATATTCTAAAACTATAAGGGCTATTCTGAAAACAACGGCTTCTTCCCTAAGCGCATCTGCAAGAGTTCCTGACAATTTCTTCCCAAAACCATGGAGTTTTGGGACTCGCCAAAAATTAAAACTATGTAGTTTTGAGACTCACCAAAAATTATTGAAAGGAATAAATAAGATCATCTCTAACAATTTTCAATAATTCACTCTTAAAATATAGAAGACAATTTTATATCAGGAATCCTATACTATTTTTAAATTATAGTAACCACTTCTATATATTCTTTCTCTCTTGTGCATTTGCATCAGATACCTTTTTCTACTCTTTCACTACTATACTCGCACCTTTCACAGCCGCGTCGTAATCTACATCGTAGTCTAATTTCGGCCTCGACAGTAAGCTGTCGACAGTGATGGTCACAACCTTCACCGTCGGCATCTGGGACCGACTATGGTGTACACTAACATCGTCGATTGGCTTATGATCCGTCCGTGATTAGGTCCTTACTTAGTCGCATTGGAGCACGATCTGGCTGTGAATGTACACTAACACTGCCTGCATTAGCAAATGATCCGACTGTGTCAGAGGCTATCAAAACCGTCATGTGGGCACATCAACCGCCTATGTAGTGGTCACCAGCACTGTCGCCTTGCACTTCGACCCGACTGTCAGTGGTGCGGGTTCACTGTCGGTTCGACGGCCGAGACGCCTGTGTAGAGGTTAACACCACCGTCGAATCAGCAGTATGATCCACCAGTGCAAAGTCATGATCACCGTCGTCTTGCACCATCATCCGTCTTTAATGATCGTTTAGTCAGGTGTCAGGTTAATAAATGATTCAGTGGTGATACACTTTGATCCCTACTGCATAATACGTATAGCGATGGTGTTGGACGTTTGCACCACCAACGGCGGTGGTGATAACAAAACAATAAACGACCCTTAATAGCTTACTGAAGACAAAGCATATAGATATAATCATTGCATCCATAAACCATGTTCTTATAATAATAATCGATGCTTACCATAATATCTTTCTTAACTGATATCCTAACACAAGCGGTACATAGATTGCAAACTAAAGGTACTGATCTCTATAGGCTTACATAACTGAAACGTAGTAGCTATGCTCCTCCTATGTGGCACTCCTGCTTGCTAGGCAAAAATGAATATAATTAGTGCATCCTTCAAATTGGTAGGCAGTGCACGATGGAACCCCTCTTCTCCTCCTAGCCAATGCAGGAAAAATTATTCAAAAGCACTTAGACTCCACCTGCACAAAGCAGCACAATTAATAATATCCAACACACCATTCTTTTAGTTACCAAGCCCAAATTGGCCTATGTTGGTATAAATTAATGCACATAGAATAATCCGTAAGCACACTGATATTATACCTGATATAGCATTTCACCAGGAGTACCCAGTTTTATATCGACCTCGAGGAAATATGTGTGAGAATAAGGAAATCTAACTTAATCTCAATATCATAATCAAGGCTAGATAATAGGCAAGGTCAGGGCCATATTAATAAGAGTATTAAAGTGTTTCCAAGCCGTGCCTAGAGATTTTTTTTCTTTTGTTTAAAAGATAGAACCTCTGAACTAAGTCTGACTATCCTAGAGATGGAAAGAATTATAAGCAAAAGCTAGAGCATAGGGACTTCCCAATCTCCTTATCTACTCCCTATAGTGAGATTGTACCAACGTTTAGCTTTTCCTGTCAAAGAGAAGGGAAAAAGATTCCATCATAAGGTTTCGTCTGACATACCCGCAATGCGCAAGCATGCACAGGTTTGCTCAAACTCATTTAGGTGGGAATAGGGGTTTTCATCATCTTCGCCCGAAAAGGGTTGATCCTGAACCATATTAATTAAACATGGGCGCAACTCATAGCCAGGTGTTAGGATAGGCTTTGAAGACTCTTTTGGCTGTAGGCTTGCGATCGTAGGTGCACCATATTGGTAGATATGGGTGGATTCTAGATCCATGATAAAAAAAGGAAAAGATAAAAGAATAATGATACAAGGATAAGCTAGGTTCGAAGTTAACTCAGCAACCATTTCTCCGGCAACGGCACCAGGAATGTTTGTTGGTATAAATTAATGCACACAGAATAATCTGCAAGCGCACGGATGTTATACCGATGTAGCACTTCACCAGAAGTATTCAGTTTTATATCGAACTCAGAGAAACATGTGTGAGAATAACCAAATCTATCTTATCCCAACTTTACAATCAAGGCTAGATAATAGGAGTGTAGAGGAGACTGCTAAGGTCTTCTAGTTTTAACATTCGGTAAGCTTTGTCTTCTATAGTTCAATTCTAGGGATATTACCTAGAGAAAACACAGGACAGAGTATGTTTCCTATAGCAATAATGTCCTGGTAGGCCTACTAACGGGATATGGACTATAAAGGATTCAACGAGGCTATAAGAGTCACCCTCATGAGCTACCACCGATATAGAAAATAGGGTACATCCATGAGTAACCGAGTCTAAGCACCACGCTTACACTACAAATACTACTTTAACCCGGGAGCTACAAGGACTAAAGTACTCAAAAGAGAGTCGTAAACCAAAAGAACAATATGAACAAGATGCTTACTTGAATTAGAAGTCGATTACCAGAGAAATCTCAGAAGGTAAGCTCAAGAAGAACTTGATTTCGCCAGGGTACAAGCCATAGAGAGGGCATCCGATAGGCCGGGACCCCTCCAAAATCTTCCCTCTCACTCTATCTCACTATCTCTAATACAAGACTAGATCCTATTGAGGACTAATCTTCTTTTGATTGCTAGCTATGATCCTGGTGGACATATGAATTAGGGTTTCTGGCTTCTTAGCTCACAAGATCAAATGAGGCATGCCTTGGAGGGGGGTGCAGGCTGGTATATATAGCTCGAAGCGTCCAACATGGAGCCATTGGATCAAACCGACTTAAAGAACGGTGGAGATGCAATCCTTAAGGCTGTGGAGAACCGACATAACAACTGAGGCTGACTAGGTGGGACCCACAGGGGCCTAGGCAGCCTCCAAGTGGGGACGAGCAGCCCCACATGTTAGAGACATGTGTCCCGCTTCGGTGATTCACTTTCTGGAGTCTTCTAGAGTCTTCCCACGTTGTTTACGTGGCGGAATTCCGTGATTTTCTTTGACAAATAGGTCCTCCTTGGTGGTTTTCTGATTAAATCCTGCTAAAAACATAGATTCACCAAAAACTTATGGAATTTATCAGTTTAAACCCCTAAGTCTACATTGGTGATCCATTTTGGCCATTTATTCAAGTTATATTAATGAGTTATGATGAATGTTAACTACCATCAACAAACTCACCCACACTTAGGCTTTTACTCGTCCTCGATAAAAGGATGGATTACTTAAGACATAACCTTAGGACAAGTCATCAACATAAAACCATTCCCAGTCATGCATGCACTGCAGGATTCAAAGTGTCTACCATGAAACTTTGGGCGGTTGAAGAATGGAATATCTTGAAACATATCACCATCTTCCTTTAGTCAAGTCAAGTGGAGAAATATTTTAAGATTTTTGAAAACAAAATATAGTTTACCTTCTCCTTTTGTAGTACTCTCAAATCACTCTATATATGTGGTATTTTTGGATCCTCACCAAGGCATTGGTGACTTTGCCTTCTTTTTGCCTACTTCTAAAAGCTTATATGGAGCTTAAGTAGGGATGAATATGAAAACATACTTGCATTGCATATATTGTAAAGTCAAAACAAGGATCCAAGGAGAAAGAAGTCATACTCTTAGATCAAGATGTGCATGTGTGTGGATATGTATATGGTGGCTAACCTAATTCTACTATGCTCCTTGAAACATATCTCTCTTGATTGAAACTTGAAAAACTTTTGCAAGAAAACATGGGCTATCTTATTCATCTCTCTCTTTTTTCAGGCGGGCATCTGAAGTACCCATTGTTTTCAATATCTCGGACACTTGTCCATTTTTTCAATATTTTTTCTTTTTTTACTTGAATTACTTTTGCATAGCCCATGCCTCTCTTTCTGCAATTGAAACTTTTCAAGAGAGACATTTACAAGAACTTGGAGCATTTATCCTATCAAACATATTTTTGTGTCTATTCCCAATATAGAAGTAGAACATTTTTAGGTGGATGGAAAACATGTTGTTGTGTACTCCCAGTGTAGGAACAATAGATATATATGTGGAGTGTACGTGATCTTGATCTTGAGAGCATGATAAGTTTCTCAACATGGGCCATAAGGTTTGACTAAACTCAATACAATGACAAGTAGTATATGTAGAAGATTTTCCTAGTCTATATTTGGCTCTGGTAGGACATTGCTTACCACAAAGGAGAGGTGTAGCTATTCTTTTTACTTTTTGAAATAAAATTCTCCAATAACAAGACATCAAGAATCAAGTTCTCATTATTCTACTATATCTCATTCCACAACAATTTAAGTAACATGGAGTCCCTAATAATAAGTTCCTAACAGTAGCAAGACTTTAGAAAAAGTATTATGTGAGTCTATCCTTTAGTCATGACTGAAATAATCTTTCCTTAGATTTTAAAGTTGTTTATCAATGGATTCTTAATTCGGTTCGAAACAGAAAGCGAGACATATAAAAATAGAGAGTATTGGGCTCAAACCTGACCATGGATGAAGCGTGAGGTAAGGTGGAGTAGAGATGGGCTAGCCAGCCCATAGAGGAGGTCGGGTGGCCCACTCTCTAGCCTATTTTGGTCCAACTTTGGTGAGCGTGGTTCTTGGTCCATTGCTTTCTGAATTTCGTGATTTTTGCGATCGAATCTCATCTTGTTGTTGCGGTGTGCTTCCCCCACACTTGTTTTCCTGCATACCTTTATGCACAACATGTGGAGACAAAACATGTCTAAAAGAAATAGAGAGCAAATAATAATAGGACTCTGCTAATATATATAAGGCACTTTATTACACAAGCACATACTAAACACAAACTTTTAATGACCTAACACAAACTTCAATATTCTAATGATCTGAGCTAAGTGAGTAACCTAAACATACTATCTTTAAACACATGACCTAACCACTCGTGTCTTATTATCGACTATCTAATTCTCACTTCTTCATCTTCGCAACAAAATGATTCAAAGCATTTAGGTCATGTTGTAGGCTCTTGCGATAGATGTGTTCTTCATCGATCCTTTTCTCTAGGGTATAGATAACATCGGAGAGGTCTCCAATCTTCTTCTTTAAAAGAGCAATAGTCATCTGTGGTCACTTCTTAGCCTCTGGGATAGGTGGTGATGGCGCCTTCCTCTTCTTCTCCTTTGGCGGAACAACCTTGATCTGATCCAGCATAGCGCGAACTCCATCAATGGTGATACGAGGGGTGATCGACTTGTATTTTACACATGTAACATCTCCAAATTTGTTGGTCTTCACTCTGGTCAGCACCTCATGTCCCTTTAGAGGAAGGAGGTTGATCTCCTTCATCACCTTGATCAGCTTCTAGAGGTCTAGATGAGGCTCTTGTTGATGTGGCTTGTCTTCAAGAAGTGGACATGCCAGCGATAGAACAAGGACCGGACGACGGATGGCTTGGGTGAAGTAAGATTGGCTTGAGCAAATGGGGGTAACTTTAGGAGGAACGACAGTCAGCGCAAGCGCGTCGGGCTTCTTGCTAGGATCAAAACCATAGGGGACTATATCTTTATTGGCCATGGGAACTAGAAAGGTGGAGAGCTTTGCTGCTATTGGAGAGGGAAGGCTTTGATGGGATGGCTATGGAGGAGGCAAAGGCTCATTTATATAGGGGGGAACAAACTTGCAGTAGGGGTCAAGATCTATCCACATGGGGTCTTGTAACGAGGAAAAACCGAATGCGTTGAAAAACTACGGGATTGCAAAGAGGAAGGATCTAGAAGACACGAGAAAGTTGACCGGGTGCGAGGTGACTGACAAGTGGGCTAGGCGGCCTCTAGGTGGGACCGACCAGCCCCACATGTTAGGGTCTCAGGGTCATCTTCTGTGCTATGACTTCTATTGCTTATCTAATCCCAAAAAGTACATTTTTGCATTACGAAATGTAAGAGGGATGGCAGAGGTGTAAATCTATGGTAAAATCAGGAAATCTACATCATCCAAATCCTCAGGTGGGTTTTTAGGATTCTAGAAAGATCTTAAGACGGTGGCCATTTACCTTGAATAATGTACCTTCATCATTTTGAAGTGTTACGGCTCCATGCGATGAAGTTCTTATCACCTTGAATAGTTCCTTCCCATTTGCTCCGAAGTTTTCCTATGTTCGAATAATTTAACCCTAGAATTAAAAAGTAATACCTTATCTCCTAGGGTGAACTCCTTCTTTATCTCTTGTCATGCCATCTTTTCGTTCTCTCCTTATAAATCTTGGAGTTGTGATATACTTTTTCACGCCATTCATCAAGCTCAAAGAGTTGCATATCCCTCTTAGTTCATGCAGGCTTTAAAGTCTATGTTCCATCGCTTGATGACCCAGTGAGCTTTGAATTCTAGCTCAACAAGTTGATGACAGGTCTTCCCATAGACCAATTGATATGGTGACATTCCAAGTGGTGTTTTATAGGCCGTTCTATAAGCCCATAGTGCATTAGGTAGTTGATCTTTCTATGCAGTCCCCATCTCGTCGACCGTCTTTTGTAGAATGTTCTTAATTTGTTTATTTGATGATTTTGCTTAGGCCACTTGTTTGAGGGTGGTATGGAGTAGCGACATTGTGATGGATCACATGCTTCGACAAGTAATTATGAAAATTCTTGTCAGTGAAGTGTGTGCCTCCATCACTAATCACCATCCTTGGAACTCCAAATCTTGGAAATATTGTTTCTTCAAACATTTTTCTTGGAGTTCTTAGCATCAGCTGCTCTGCATGGCATGGCTTCAACCCACTTAGAGACATAGTCAACTACCATCAAGATGTATTCATAGTTCTTCGATTTTGGAAACGGTCCCATGTAGTCGATTCCCCAGACATCGAAGAGCTTAATCTAGAGGTTGTTGGTGAGTGGCATGGCATCTCTTGAATTGATATTCTCATGCCTCTAACACTCTCCACACCTCTTGATGAAGTCTTTCATGTCTTCATACATGGTTGACCAAAAGAATCCACTTTGCCTAGATTTTTGAATTGAGTGCGGAATACACCATAATGTTCTCCATATGGTGATGAGTGGCATCGCTCGATGATCTTAATGTCCTTCTTCCACTGGTACACTATCTTATGAGTAGGCCATCAGAGCAGACTCCGAAGAGGTATGGTTCATCCCATCTGTGGAGATGACTTTCATAGATAAGCTTCCTTTTGTTCTTCCCCTGGTGGTACATAACCTACAACCATAAAATTAATAATATTTACATACCAGAGGTCGGATTTGTGAGTTTGAAGAGCATGTCATCCCATAGTGAATCATTGATGGGCAGTTCCTATGAATTTTCAAACTGCATTATGGGCAAATGATCGGCAACAGAATTTTCTACTCTCTTTTTATCTTTTATTTGTAAGTCAAATTCTTAGAGTAACAAAATCCATCATATTAATCTAGGTTTAGCATCTTTCTTAGTGAGTAGGTATTTTAAAGCAGCATGATCAGTATAAACAATCACCTTTGCTCCTACTAAGTAAGATCTAAACTTATCAATAGCAAAAACAACAATTCAGGAGTTCTTTTTCAGTTGTTGCATAATTAAGTTGAGGTCCTATCAGAGTTTTGCTAGCATAAGTAATTGCATGATGCTTTTTATCTTTAGTTTGTCCCAAAACTACCCCCACTAACATAATCACTAGCATCACACATAATTTCAAAAGATAGTGACCAATTAGGTGGTTGAATGTTTGGTGCAGAGATGAGTGCTTTCTTAAGAATGTTAAAAGATTTTAAACATGCATCATCAAATTCAAAGGGGAACATCCTTAGTCAAAAGATTTGTAAGTGGTCTAGCAATATGTGAAAAATCTTTTATAAAGTGGTGATAAAAACCAGCATGACCAAGGAAACTACAGATCCCTATGATATTTTCAAGGAGGAGGTAACTATTCAAGTTACTTCAATTTTAGCTCTATCTACCTCAATCCCTCTTTCGGACATCAAATGTCCAAGCACTATGCCTTCTCTAACCATGAAATGATATTTTTCCCAATTAAGGACTAAGTGCTTTTCTTCACATCTCTACAAAACCTTGTCTAAATTTTCAAGGCAATCATCAAAAGTTTTTCAATAAACAAAAAATTCATCCAAGAAAACTTCCAGTGATTTCTTCAATCATATCAGAAAATATAGTACATCATGCATCTTTGAAAAGAAGCTGGAAGCATTACATAGCCCAAAAGACATTATACGGTAAGCATAAGTTCCATATGGATATGTAAAGGTGGTTTTGCTTTGGTCATCTGGATGGATCGATATCTGGTGATAACCTGAATACCCATCAAGGAAAACAGAAGAAAGAGTGATTCGCCAGTCGCTCCAACATTTCATCAATGAAGGGCAACAAAAAGTGATCTTTTTTTGTTGCCTTGTTAAGTTTTCGGTAATCAATACACATCCGTCATCCAGTGATGGTTCTTTGGGGGATAAATATATTCTTTTCATTTTAACAACAGTCATTCCTCCCTTTTTAGGCACAACTTGAACAAGGTCTAACCCACTCACTATGCGGCATAAGAGTTTTAAAACCTCTTTCTTAACAACCTCTCTCATCACATTATGAAGCCTACACTGGGGCTCCCTAGAAGGTATAGAGTTAGGATCTGTAAGGATGTGATGGGTGCAAAGAGCAGGGCTAATACCCTTGAGGTCTTTGAGTGAATAGCCAAAGGTAGAATGATGCTTTTATAAGACAGTTAGCAAGCGTAGGGATTCTTCATGAGAGAGTTTATTACTTATGATCACAAGATTATCCGAATCATTATTGAGAAAAGCATAATCTAAGACTAGAAGGCAGTGGTTTGAGCTCAATGGTGGGCTTAGGTGGTTCTAGCAATTCATCTAGAGGTTTAGGCTCTATCGGATTTTCATCTTCCTCCTCAATGAAGAACTGGGCATCATCTTCAAGGTTGGGTTCGATCAAATAGTCAAGAGATGCAACCTTAACCTCTTCCATTGGGTCTTCCTCAGGGAATTGGCTCACTCTTAGCATTTAGAGAATGAGTAATGGGTATAGAAAGCTTAAAGTTTTTCCTGAGTTTTATATTCAACTTCCTCGTTTGTCCTTCTTGGATAAGTCTTTCAATTGATTATCCTATCAATAGGTCGAACTCCATAATATCAAAGATATAGAAGCTCAAATGAACTTTGGTTCCTTTTACCTGGATAGGGGAGGACATACAAAATTCCCAAACTTGGGAGAATGTGTCCTGAAAGACTTTTCAATAACTTTGTTGTTGGGGTCAATGACACGTGTTTCAATAAATCAAGAGCAAAAGATGCAGACATGATATTAACACCCACTAATAGGATTGTAAAGAGCATCGAAAGGAGCTTTATTAATTTGGCAACGAATGGATATAGAAGGTGAATCTAAACGAATCACATCAGAGAAAAGTTCTAATTCTTCTAACCATTCATTGCTTATAATAGACACTAGCTCTTTCGTATACCTTTTAAGGAAAGCTTCCTTAGATGAGTCTAAAGGTTCTTCATTGAATGATGATTTCCTAGACTTTTGGGGTCTCCTCATAGTATGGTAATTCTAAGGTATTTCCATATTCATCGAAAAGTTCATCCTCGAATTCAAGCATGAAGTCCAAAATCGGAGTTTCCTCCTTTTCCGATGGTTCAGGATTTGGGATAGCTGAAGTTGATGATGGGTCTGGTAAAGATTCAGGGTTCAGCTATCTGAAATTCTTTCTCTAATGGCTTCTCTTCTACTTCTTTCGGGATGTTCTCTAAGATTTTTGTAAGAAAGCTTCTCCCCGCATTGGTGGAGACATGCAAGAACGAGCCTCTTGAGGCCGTATTAAGAAGCTTCGAGGTTTTTCTATCAAGACCCATATAGAAGTGTGAAGAAGAATAGGGTCTTGAATGGCAAGGTCAGGGCTAGTATTAATAAGAGTATTAAAGCATTCCCAAGCCGTGCCTAGAGATTCTTTTTTCTTTTGTTTAAAAGATAGAACCTCTGAATGAAGTCTGACTACCCTAGAGATGGAAAAGAATTGTAAGCAAATGCTAGAGCACAGGGCTTCCCAATCTCCTTGTCTACTCCCTATGGTGAGATTGTACCAACGTTTAGCTTTTCTCGTCAAAGAGAAGGGAAAAAGCTTCCATCGTAAGGTTTCATTTGACATGCTCGCAATGCGCAAGCATGCACAGGTTTGCTCAAACTCATTTAGGTGGGAATAGGGGTTTGCATCATCTTCGTGCGAAAAGGGTTGATCCCTAAACCATATTAATTAAATATGGGCGTAGCTCATAGCCAGGTGTTAGGATAGGCTTTGAAGACTTTTTTAGGCTGTAGGCTTAGCGTTCGTAGGTGCACCATATTGGTAGATAGGGGTGGATTCTAGATCCATGATAAAAAGGAAAAGATAAAGATAAAGGATAAAAGAATAATGATACAAGGATAAGCTAGGTTCGAAGTTAACTCAGCAACCATTTCCTCAGGCAATGGCGCTAGAAATGCTTGCTAGTATAAATTAATGCACATAGAATAATACGCAAGCGCACGGATGTTATACCGATGTAGCACTTTACCAGGGAGTATCCTGTTTTATATCAAACTCGATGAAACATGTGTGAGAATAACCAAATCTAACTTATCCCAAGTTCACAATCAAGGCTAGATAATAGGATCGTAGAGGAGACTGCTAAGGTCTTCTAGTTCTAACTTCAGTAAGCTTTGTCATCTATTAGTTCAATTCTAGGGGATATTACTAGAGAAAACATAGGCAGAGTATGTTTCCTATAGCAACAATGTCCTTGCTAGGTCTACTAACGGGAGGTGGACTACAAAGGATTCAACTAGGACTATAAGAGTCACCCTTGCGAGCTACCACTAATCTAGAAAGTAGGGTACATCCACGAGTAACCGAGTCTAAGCACCATGATTACGCTATGAATACTACTTTAACCCTAGGAGCTACAAGGACTAAAGTACTCAAAAGAGAGTCACAAACCTAAAGAACAATATGAATAAGATGCTTACTTGAATTATAAGTCGATTACGAGAGAAATCTCATGAAGCAAGCTCAAGAAGAACTTGATTCTGCCTAGGTACAAGCCATAGAGAGAGCACCGATAGGTCGAGGCTCCTCCAAACTCTTCCCTCTCACTCTATCTCACTATCTCTAATACAAGACTATATCCTATTGAGGACTAATCATCTCTTGATTGCTAGCTTTGATCCTGGTGGACATATAAATTAGGGTTTCTAGCTTCTCAGCTCTCAGGATCAAATGAGACATGCCCTGGAGGGGGGTGGAGGCTGGTATATATAGCCTAGAGCATCCAATGTGAGCTCTTAGATCAAACTGACTTAAAGAACAGCGGAGATGTAATCCTTAAGGCGATAGAGAACCGACATAACAATGAGGCTGATAGGTGAGACCCACAGGGGCCCAATGGCCTCCAGGTGAGGCCAGGTGGCCCCACATGTTAGAGACATGTGTCCCGCTTTGGTGATTCTAGAGTCTTCCCATGCTGTTTATGTGGTGGAATTCCATGATTTCCTTTGACGAATAGGTCCTCCTTAGCGGTTTTCTGATTAAATCCTGTTAAAAACATAGATTCACAAAACTCGTGAAATTTGTTAGTTTAAACCCCTAAGTCTACATTGGTGATCCATTTTAGCCATTTATTCAAGTTATATTGATGGGTTATGATGAATGTTAACTACCGTCAATGACCTTATATATAGAATCAAAACAACTACCTACCTGAACAAAGGCATGATGTAATTATAACAAAATACAGCATATGCACCTTTACTGCTTTGCTAATGACTCCATGAACAAGGGAACATAAGGAAGATAGTGAGGTCCGTCGCTCATACATAATAGTTTCTAGGTACTTCTAGGATAGCCGATGGCCTAGGCAAGGAGGGCATGAATTTTACTGCGGTTCATGTCATATGCAAGCAGTGATTTGTCCTCCCCAACAAGGAAAATCAAATTCCATTGTAGATGAACTGCAATCACTCTGTAGGCCGCATCACAAACCTCGATACCAATTTCAATATTCTTCTTTCCAAATAGCTCCAACGTGGTCACCTTATGCTTCAATGTCTATTACTAGTACCATAGTCTTCAAGGATCTAGATTGAAAGCTCATACCTCTTCGAAGTATCAGCAGTACATAAACACAACTAACCCTGAGCTTCATGGATGGAGATTGCATCACCAGTTGGCCTAAGAATTTTCATCCATGTCTTTCCCTCCATATCAACAACAACTATCTAGGTGAACTCCAGCATGTGCATAAAACCATTAACAAACACACATTTCCCATATGTGGATAGTACAATACCCTTGCCCCATTCAGATTCTTTAAAGATGTATGCTCCGATCTTAGATGAGTAGATATTGACAGCTAAGGAGTCATCATCATTGATCCCATATTCAAACACATGGAAGTGCGAGGATACTATCGGATCGAACCCCAAGCGAGCTAAACCACAAGAATGGTTGCTATCTGGCAGTAACAACCATTTCTTAGTCATTAGATTGTAGACAACATAGTGAAACCTAGAGTACTAGAAGAGGATGAGGCCTTGAGAGCAATATCTGAGATCATGACATCCTGAATGGGGAAGGGCAAGAAGGACAAGGAGGGGTATTCACCGTTGATGCTGGTGAAGTTGTATTTGCATTTCCAGCTACGGTAGAAGAATCCGATGAGAATCTAGGGTAGCTCCTTATGATACTCGGATCCCGAGATGAAGCTATTCTAGGAGCAACAGACACACTTGCAGCTGCACAAGGACTGGGTGGTGAGGTGGCTAAGGATGAGGACCAAGATATGGTCTAAGAGGATGGCCACTTTGTTCCTCTTGTTGGGGACCTCCTCCTCCATCTTGACGAGGATCTGGTGGAGCGGGGACGGCAATGGAAGCGGCAGCGCTGTCTTCGAAATTAGAGAAGGAGCGACTACGAAAGTACTCAGATGGGTGAAGAAGGGAATAAAAATCCAAGAACAATGCATAAGGGAAGTGTGAAAGCATTACCCTTGCCTTTGGAACTTGCAGCATTAAGCTCGAGTGACGACAGCGGTGATGAGTACCACCCTGGTCACTGGTGGATTTGTATTGTCTACGTACTAGTGAGGCATACCGGCATGGAGCACTAGCTTATCAGTGGTGGCTGGTGGCTTGCTCACCGCTGAGTAGGGGTGGTCAGCAGTGTTTGGCACTAGGGAGCAGGAGCGGTGATGAGGAACAACAGCACTGAGGAGGAGAAAGATACAGGTGGGCAAGCGTCCTTTGTAAGCAACTATATTAGACAGCGGGAATGCAAATTTCTGAAAAACTTTGTAAATACGCATGGGAGTGACGCATAGGACTCACGCGTGGGCTTGGAAATTTATGAAAGCGGTGGTGAAGGCAACTGGCGGTGATGATTAGGAGATGTTAGCACCTACTAACTACGGACGTGTCATACAGGTCCTGCGAACTCTAAGGCGCATAAATGAAACAGTTCAAGTCACAGCAAATAGAGATAAACTCAAAGTAATAACTACTAATATTATGAACATTTTTATTTAGAATGCTAGAGACATGTTACAATCGAACTACTTGCGGGGAGCAGTTACGAACGATGTCCTCTACATCCAACATGGCCTAGGACGCCATCGCCCACTGCAGAGAACTTGTCGATCAGATTCTAGCACTGCCGATAGCTCGTCTCTCCTGGGAACCCCGGCTCCACCACGGTTAGGTCCTCACCTAGCCAAAGCTAGGTAGTGTCCATGGCTGAAGTGGCCCCTAGGCGAATGTAGTACGTGGCCACCTCCATGACTCACAGTGGCACAGTGCGGAGGCAGTCCGCCAGGGTCGTCCCCACAGGCGTAGGAGGCAAAAGCACGCGGATGGCGTTGCCTGCTGCCGCATGGAGGCCTAGTAGCGCCTGTTGCTCTTGGCCGCATTCTAGGAGGAGACACGGGCATTGTCCTCGGCTACCTGGCGAAGGAGGATTGCCTCCACTACCTTGCCCTGCGCGGTGATCAGCTACTCGTGGACGGCTAAAAAGGAGACAAGAAAACGCTACAACTAAAGATACGACATCGCATGTAGTGAAAGAGCAAGATCATATCGTGTCGAATGCCTTACCAGCGAGACACGGCTGGGCCTTGATGGCGGCATGCTCCGCCATGGCCGGTTCCCGCTTTGCGGTGGCAATGGAGAGGCGTAGTTGGTCTGCCTCCTGGCTCTCCTCACGGAGGATGGAGGTGGCCACATCTACTTGCTCCACTAACATGAGGACATCATCCACCCCCTGTCATCATCATCGGAAGATAGCCCTCCACATCCCTGTCCCATTGCAGCATCACACAAAAGCAGGGGATCGGCTCTCTAGTGGCGATGCCTCTGAGCTACCCTCCCCGTCCCGTCGTAGCATCACACGAAAGTGAGGATGAGCAGGGACAACCTCCGATGACTCTTCCATTATGTGCTTCATTGCTCGATCCACCATTGGATGAGATGTGAAAGATGGGGTGTTCAAGGCGGAGCACCAAATGAAGAAGATAGAAGTTTGAGAGAAAAGGAATCATGTACTTGCTTCCCCGCCTTAGCCTCTGCTTTTATAGAAGGATGGGCGAGATAGGCGCCCATTAGAGTTCCCTTCGATTGCACTGAGCAAGAGCCGGAGTTAAGGCGAGGCCACGTCTCGCATTATCTTAGTGGAGCACGCTTCTCCCGGTGGAAGTAATGATGATGGAATGGTGTTAGAAGTTGGATGGAGAAAATTGACTCAACCACATGGCTCGGCCCCTCTAGCGCTAACCATGATCTTAGGGGCGATGAAGTGACGAACCACTTGCCTATTTTATTCTTATCGACTGCTTTGAATTATCTTTTGTAATGGTAGAGGTGGATAATTTACTTGCAAAATTAGGGGGTTCACACTGTTTACATACACGGTTTACGTGGTTTACACCGTTGGGGCCTCTAATTAGTAATCATTGATAGTAAGATAAAAGATTCTTTCATTTCAATTTTTTTTGCATTTTCATACACGGTTTACACGATTCACACGGAGGATGACGATTGACTTCCCCGAGATGTTCGACATCCCCGCGCCGTGGAACCTTCAAGAACGGAGCGATCATAAAATCCCAAGAGGGTTTTTTGGAACTCACCTTGCTCCACTTAGATCCCTCTCCCCAGTGCTCCGTTCTGCTATGATGTCACTCCCTGAGGATTCATCTTTTGCAGCCGTCACGTGTGTCCTCATTCCATGGAGAAGCTCCCGAAGGATATGGCTATTGAGATAGCTAACCATGTCGCTGCGGCTGCGGGCAACCTGTTCGCAGATGCGTAGGGTGTGCGACGACGCCATAGTGGGACAGAGCATACCACTGTGATGGGTACTACTGCGTGGGATACACCTTGGGACCTAGAAACGGTTCTATGACCATGAGTACCATGCCAAGCTCATCGTCAGGCTTGCTAGCGTTGGCAACCTGGAGGCCTATTTTTACACAGGGATGCGCGCCATCTTCGTGGAAGACCGTACCATGCTCATGCCATGGCTCGACATGCTTGAGCATTCTGCCATGGCAGGCCATGATGTTGCTGCATTTGTTCTCTCCCTTGTGCTCCATAGGTCCAATAGTTGTGCCAGCAACGACAATATTGCCCGGTGGTGGTTGAGGAAGGTCGAAGGTGATGAAGCAGGCCTGGCGGTGAATGTGACATGGAAGAACGAGATATGTACATGGTGCTTCCAATAGGCCATGTTCATATTGGAGGACTTCGCTTGGCGGCTAACGTCGGGTCAGTCTAGTCCTCTGCCTCCTCTAGCCATGTCGGTGTGTCACCAGGATGGACATCAATGCAGAGGTAGAGGCTGTAGCGTCCACGCAGGATGGAAAGGTTGGGAGGAGTGGGCTATGTTCTGCAGCGAGGAGTGTAGGATCTGCTATGAGTGTGATAGGTTCTTCAGATCAATGTGGTAGATTCTATGCAGATCAATGTTGATATGTACTATATCTGGATAATAGAGATTTGTATGATAAACTTTTTTTTGTATGATAAACTCTTCATTCTCCTTAATACAATGATACGCCAAGTACGATTATTCCTTTCTAAACTCGTTACAGTTACCTTCCTTCTCATATGATGCGGTTCAGATTCCCTTGCACATGTTTCTAATTTCTTAATACAAATTAAGTCATCTCCACTAATAAACACAATTAATATCAATATAAGAAATATAGAAGGCGTATGGTCGCCAACATGGTGGATACGGTGGAGCGCTAGCCTAGAGGGCATCCAAGTACCACTGATCTAATTGCACACATGTATATGTTTCCAATTTCTTAATACAAGTTAAGTCATCTCCACTAATAAACACAATTAATATCTTGAGGACAAGAAAACGCTACAACTAAAAAGGCGAACATTACACAATAATAAAGTGATGCAAGGAACTCTTTAGGCCTTTGCCTCTCTTGTCTCCTGAACCAAGGAAGTTCCTTCAGGACCAATGACTTTCATATTCATATGAATAGCCCGACGATGACTAGAGTGTCGTATGCCATCGGTTGGAGTCACTACGGGTTGCTACTCATTCTCTACCTCTGCCTACGAATAAAAAAACTCAATGCCTCTATCTCCCTCGCTGCTCACGATGTTTGGCCGCTTGTGCTATTTTAGTGTCATTCTTGTTGTCCTTGACAATTAGGGACTTCTTGCTCTCTTTAACCACTATCGTCTTTCCTTTGAGTTTCTTGTCCCTTCGAGGGGGTTCCTCCTTTTCATTTTGATTGATCATAGCTACAAAAGTTTACAAAGAGAGAGACATAGTTATAAATAAGCCAGTGGTGAAACCTGGGCAGCAAAAATGAGGTCTATCGTAGTGACCATAAATAACAACTAAAGTATATGAAATTATGAAACATACAAAAACAAAAACACAATCTAAAATATATAGTGAATTACAAACAACAGTTTCATATTTACCTCGTACTTGCAGCTTTGGAAGCATGTAACTTCTTTGGAGGGCATTCTGCTTCTGTTTGTATAGAACTTGAATTTCTAGAACTAGAATCAGCTTCTGCAACATCAATAATCCTGGAGAGCTTATTTTTCTTACATGAGTATTGAAGAAGAGGTGATGATCGAGTCACTTTAAGCCCATTTAGAGCATCAGTTGCAGACTTCAATTGCTGATTTTCGGTAGTCATCACTGAACAGTGAAGAGCTAACTACTATATGGGTGGGTTGAGAGAAGGCTGCAAAGATCCTTACAGCCGGTCTCTAAGCGAACCTCCTTAATCACAAAACTTCCACTAGCGCCTAGATCGAGCAGCCCCTCGCTGCGCCTTGATGCCGATAGTATCCCAATCTGGAAGGCCTTCTCCCAACGCCACCACTGCCATAGGAGAAGTTGGAGAAGGAGCGCCATGGCGATGAAGAAAATATAGATGGTTGACTCAAGAGCTTTGTCTGTATCTATCTGTATCTAAGGAGTAAGGAGTGTGTGGATTGCCAAGAAGTACATCTAGCCCTAGCTTAAATAGGCCAACCTCGAAGATGGAGAAGCAGAGAAGAGCAGTTAATATAAGCATCAGGGAAGACGAGGCATACTTCGTAGGAAAGTAATGGTGATGCAATTATGTTGTGGGTAGTTGGGAAATGAGAAAATAACTCACGCTAAATTTACTACCGTCGATACACCAAACGGTCGTGTAGGGCCGGCAGCCATAACGCCTATCCCAGTCGGCTCGGCGTTCCAAATGACAGTGGAATTCAATCCCACTGCCACCGCTGCATTGATGGGTTTCAACTGTCGGTTTCATTCCTTAGGAGGCCTCCCTATCGGTCCAACCAAAGGTGGAAGTATCACACCAACGTTTTTATCGCTACAGCAGTGAAAGTGGCGATAGTGATAAGTCAATCTGTAGTAGTGTTTATTCTTTTCCACGCCCTTCTTTCACCTTTAGATTGGCCCATAGATACGCGTGTGGTAGATGTGCCTATATATCCCCGCGATCCATCTATTTTTTCAAGCGCGGAAAGATTGAGAGGTGGGATTGGGAACTGTTAGAGATGAGTTTTTCCATGCTTGCCAAAAAAATCCTAGATTGGTAGGCTTTATTGAAAACTCTTAGAGATGCTCTAACTCGATATTCTGAAACTCCGAGGGCTATATATTCTAGAAACAACTAATATATGGCGTCTTCCCTAACTCAAACCAAAATAGTGTGTTTTTTTCTTGTGCTGATGAGAGAGAGTTAGGGTTAGATAGAAGATTTGAGAGGTTTTGACTCATCAAATATATCAAATAGAGAGTGAGATCCCTGGTGTATGGTCTCCATCATTGTTGGCTCCCACCTCTACTATTTATCTTATGGTGGGTTGCTCACTGTTATACCAAATTTCCTCTTTTTGTGAGCTTTCCATGTGTTCAAATATACTTAAACATCCACTATATTTAAACTGATGTTGTAATAACTTTATTATAGAACCTTTGTGATGTATTCAAGCTATGTATGGCATTGTTGGATACCATTCAGAATGTGATGAAAATGTGGACGATTCGAGTTCTCCCTTCGGATGGGCTCGATGGAGTTGAAGGCCCCGTTCGCTGGTCTGAAACTTGGCTGAAACTGGCTGGTTTTGTGAGAGGGGACACTGTAGCGGCTGGTTGATGAACAGTGCTTTGTGAGGAGGAGCAGCCGGCTGGTCTGGAAAAACCAGACCAGCGAACGCAGCCGAAGTGTGTTTAATGATGTAATGGTGACATGCACATTTGAGTCATTTCATCACAAAAAAAGTTTAGGCCTTAATTAGAATCCTTGCTTAAGGGTTAAGGTATCACTAAGAAACAAAATTGCAGTTTTGACATTTGGACCGGAACCGCCGATGACAGTTTTGGTATTTAGCCAAAAGAACCCTTGTGTGAGTTAAAGTTTCAGAAAAGATTAGCATCAGATTTGACATTTAGCCCACAAATAATGCACGACAGTTTTGGTATTTACTAGCAGAAATCAAAACCATTTATAGCTAAGGTTTCATAATGAAATAAACCAAATATATTTAATGTACTATAAACTCTCTCTAAGAAAATTCTATCTACTATATAAATTCTCTATGAGAAAAAAAATACATAAATTAGAGGTTAACCAGCCGAAAAATCACACTACTTTTGTGCTACTCTGCAACTGCTATCCATCTCCTTTCCCCTCCGAAGGCCGGCCAGGTAGTCAGCGTGGCCCAAGCCACGAAGTACCGGGCCGCACTCTGCATGCGCATGCTCCTCCTCCGCCACCTTGGAAGCCTCGACAAGTGAATGCCCACCAACAACATCGCCTTCTCACCGATCTCCTTCCACGTCGTGCTCGTGCGCGACCAGCCAGATTTGTCCCATTCCGTACGGGTGTTTGGTTTTTAGTTGCTCTTAAAATTCGTGTCACATCGAATTTTTAGATATTAATAAAGAGCATTAAATATAGATTAATTATAAAATCAATTACATAAATAAAGACTAATTTGCGAGACGATTTTTAAGCCTAATTAATCTGTCATTAGCACATGTTTTCTGTAGCACTGCATTGTCAAATCATGGATTAATTAGGTTTAAAAGATTCGTCTCGCAAAATAGTCGTAAGTTGTGTAATTAATTTTATAATTAATCTATATTTAATACTCCATACATGTGTCTAAACATTCAATATGATAGAAATTTTAGGAGTACATGTAGAAACACACCCTGAGGTCACATCCGTCGTTCCCGCCGGCTGCGAGGTCTGCTCCAGACATGGGCGTTTGGGTCGATGGCTCATCTCTAAAATGTGTTTTATAAAATCTGCAAATAAGGCCAAGAAAGTTTTTTAAGCCCATGAGAAACCCACTAGGCAAAAAAAAACCCTACTAGGTAACCCTGCAGCCACACCATCACAAGTAAGGCGATAACGGTACGGATATTTTCCGACCATATTCGAGACCGAATCCGTTTAGAGGGGTTCACATCTGTCCGTATCAGAGTCCAGATATTCAATATCCGATACTATATCCGTGTCCGAATACTCAAATCGCATATTAATGATGTCGCTATCCAATCGTATCCTATCCGACATGGTGGACATTATCCGTATTCGAATCCGAATCCGGATAGAAATATGAAAACAAATGTAATATCAATGATATTCGTCCGTACCTGATCCGTTTTCATCCCTAATCACAAGTCATGTGATTTTCACACTACGGCCATTTTTTATACAAAGTAGTTTTAGAGTTTTAGAAAAATACCATAGTTTTGTGAAATACTTTAGTTCTAGAGCGTCATAAAGTGTTTAAGTGTAATAAATTTTACGGTTTTGAATACCATGGTATTGTTGAAATTGTAGTCTTTTTGAAGTTTTAAAAACTTTACTCTAGGCCTCTTTTTCTTAAACCATGGTTTTGCATATCAATTGGTTCTAAAACTATAGTTTGTTGATACTACGGTTGCTTATATGCTATAAGATCCAAACGAGGCCTAAATATGCACGTACATGGCACGGGGTCAAACTCAGTTGAGGACAGGTTTTGTTGGGCCTCTTGTACCTTTGTCGCTCGTCACCAGCTATGACCCCAGCTTCCACAGAAAAAAAAACTATGACCCCGGCAAAAAATAAAGGAAATACGAACCCCGGCAGTCCATCCCAACTACACGTAACAGGCATCAACCAGCAGGTCGGCAAGCTGGAAGTCCACGTCCAGCCACTAAAACCAGCTGAAGCCCACTCCGCGAGAGCCCAGAACGTCGGGCTCCCTCCGCCGGCTGCCGCACATCCACAACGATTCGACAACACGGCTTGCGCCCCTGCGGCTGCGGCGAGGCTCTCTACTTCTGCTCCAACTTTGTACAGCAATCACCACTACGAGGCAATTCGAAGCACAAATCCAATGTCTTCCTGTCTAGTGTCGTCTGCAACTAGACGCATCACGGTCCTGGCTCATTTGAGATGTTTAGGGTTTTTATTTTTTTTCAGCAAGGATTTTTTTTAGAATTACACAACGCAGACACGTGCGTAAACCTTACCCCTACGAGCATCTCCAAAGGACTGATCCGGCAAATCTCGAGATTCACGAAGTCACCATAGACGCATCGCTGTCTTCGGAGACGTCGTCTACCACTAAAAGCATAGCGCCGTTAAATCCTAGAATAAATCCAGAAAAATCTGTTGAATCCTAGAATAAATCAAGAAAAATATGAGCACCCGTATAAATCGAGAACTTAAACCTGGATGGACAAGTTTGACCACAAGAAACCTAATCAATTCATCTATGATCAATTCTCTTGCTTCCTTCAATCCTTTTTCGACAAGGATTGAAGGAAGCAAACAAGGAATTTTCCTTACGTTGCAACAACCAACCAAGTGTGTTCTTCAACGTTCCTCGTTCTAGCAAAATGTCATGTAAGGAAATCAGTGATTGTTGTTCCTAGTGTGACTACTTGTGCATGTAGTATCTACTTTGTGTTTAATTTTGTTGAATAATTTTATAGGAAATGAAAGCAAAATGGAATGATTTCTGAAAAGGATATTGACCCCAACAAATGATAATGACAATCAACAGGTTTTCCAAGTGAAGCAATAAGATCGATGACGCTTCTTGTCACCTGGGAGCTTTGGAGAGAGCGAAATGCACACATTTTTTTTAGCATCAACACACATTACCGACGGTGCTGATTGCAAAGATCAAGGAAGAGGCTAGATTATGGTGTAGTGCGGGAGCCAAGCGATTACGAGAAATTTTGCCTATGGATTAGGCCATTTGCCGCATTTGCTTTGAGGGCCTAAATCCCTCATTTGGGCCTATTGGTTTGTCTTTTCGACTTTTCACTTGTACTTTCACTGTTTCCTCTCCTCTGTCAATATATTTGCCTGACATAATCCTGCCAGCAGTTTTCGAAAAAAAAAGATAACGACAATCCTGATGCAGGCACTTTAAGAAGAGATGGCACTGAGAATCTTGATCAGGCACTTCAAGAGGAGATGCAAGTGCAACAAACACCAACTGTAGGACTCATCGTTCTCCCAATCTCACGACGTGAGGTAAATTTTGATGAGCTTCCACATAATCCAGCAACAAAAAAGGTTATTATGAGGAATGCTGAAATGGTCGCTCCAGACATTCGGAAGGATATTGGAAATTGTTTCGCTGCGGTAAGAAAAATACTTCTTTGCCTTTGTTCAAAAATTAAATAACATTGTCTATTTCAATATTTCATCATAGACTATATGTCTATATGTAGGTGAATTAATGGTTCCCATTTTTCCAGATAATAGCGAAATCTATTGTAAAGAGCTTATTTTACCACATCCTGTGTTATTCCTAACTTCATCTCGATATTAATCTAAAAAAACTTCATCTCGATATTAATTCATACTTTCTGTTATAATGTCAACAATATTATATATCTATTACTATGCACGGGTTAATAGAGTCATGTGTATATGCTGGCCCTGGCGGCAACTTATCTGCCCCTGGTCCTTACCACTTTACCCAAAGTCACTTATACAAAATGAATGATACTTTCATTTTGTATTTACTAGTGTGAATCTTGTAATAAAAACTTAAGCCCATAATGATTTCAGATGGAAAAAGTTTAAACAACAAAGTTTTAGATACAATCGAGTACTGCAATTTTTGTTTAGGTCGTCTCTCCATCTAAGGTCATTTGAATTTTTCAAAAAAAAAGAATTTTAAAATATGAGAACTTGGCCCTAAATGATTTCTAATGAAAAGGTTATCAACTACAAATTTGTATATGTTTTCGATCTCTATAAGTTTGATATAAGGTTTGTTTTCATCCGATTTGATTTGAAAATGTTGTGAAATTTTTAATGTTGTATCTATTTTTATAGGTGGGACACATCGCCAGCCGCCTCTATAATAAATTTATAGAGAAGGGCGAAATTTCTAGACAATGTAAAAATGGCTCTATTTCTAGAGGCGGTTGGGATTTCCAATCATCTCTAAAAATAGAGAGTATTCTTACAGACGACTGGAAACACCAACCGTCTTTGGACCAATTTTTGGATAAATTTTTTATTGAGCCATCTCTGGAAAAAAAGAGAGACATATTTAAAGTTGTTCTTGTAGTAGTGAGAATCTTTCATGGGATGGTTGGACAGACTGGTCTTGTACTCTTGTTTGGTTCAGATTCTAGCCTAGCTGTGACAGTGTGCGAAATTAGATCCCTCCGAGAGCGCAGCATGGGCCATACAGTTCTGCCACCCTGTGAGATTTTTTTTATTTCTAACACTTTTTTAAAACTATTTCTAAATTTGACAATGATTTTTTTTGTTTTCAATTCTAACACTTTTGGCCGCGCCTATTGCATGCAGCGCGGCAGCGGCAATGACGTGGCACTTCCCCGGGCCCTGGCCGCTGACGTGGTAGGCGCTGCCGTGCCACGGCCCACGGCGCGGCGAAACCCAATACAGGACCGCGGACCGGCCTCCCTCCCCTCACTATCTCTCTTTCACTCCAGTGAAACGGATCGAGGGGGAGACGCGCCCGCCGTCGCCGCCCGCGTCCACCCACCGCCGCCGCCGCCGCCGCTGAGGCCACAACCCGCGCCTCCCCACCCCCCCCCCCCCCCCGCGACCACCCGCCTCCCTCTCTCCCTCTCTAGCCTGCTCCAGGAGCTGTGCCCGTCACTGGCGTAGCAGCCCCTTCCCCACCGCCAGCCGGCCTCTCTCTCCCATCGTCTCCTTCACCTGCGCCCCCCTGTCCCTTCCTTGGCCGGCCGGCGGCCACCTCGTCGCCATTGGTGGATTTGGCTAAGCCCTAATCTTCCTCTCGTTGTCAAGGTACTCCCCTTGTGTATTTGTTGATTGAATCGAAATTGTTGTTACTTAGGGTTAATATGCAAAATTAGTTTGAATGATTAGTTAGTATAGTAAGTTTGTATAGTTAGTAAAGTTAGTTAGTATAGGTAGTATAGTAAGTTAGTGTAGTTAGTAAAGTTAGTTAGTTTAGTTAGTACAGTTAGTGAGTCTAGTTAGTTATTTTATTTAGTATAATTAGTTATTGTAGTTAGTCTTGTATAGGTGTTAATATTAGATTAGTTAGTATAGTTATAGTTAGTATAGGTATTCATATTACTATAGACAGTGCGTACGATGATTTGGATGACTTGATGAAGTTTCCTCAAATGCTTTTGTAGATGGATTGTTGTGTTCGAGTTTTTTACAGAGGAAGTGTTAGGAAAGAAGATGGTATGTTTGAGGATATGGAAGAAGAATTGGAATGGTTTGATGAACCTCCTAGCTTCAACGACCTTTGTGTCCGTTTGAATGCAAAGTTTGACGGTGATTTCACACTAAGGAGAGGTTTGATAGTGGGAAGACTAGGGCACACTATGTCTTGATGCCCTTACGCGACCCTGCTCACTAGTCCCGCTACAATAGGGTGCTCCAAGGTTCCAATGTGCCCATACCTGAGGTGGTGGGGGAGAATGGGTACAGGATGCAGGTCTCCATGACGGGCCATCCAATGACGGTGTTGGAGGCAATGAACAAGAATTGGGGGTCGAAGGGAAAGCAACTCAGGGTAACATAGATTTGGACGGTCAGTTGACGCAGGAGCAGTTTTATTCAACTCTAGTAGGCTGTATAAGCAATGACTTCGATGTGAACGAGTTCGAACGGAAGAGGAGGAGCAGGAGGAGGACCGGATTGGTGATGTACTTAGCAGTGATTCAGACGATTCTGATGATGACCAAGGAGGTACAGATGCTATGCCAACACCGGTTCATGCCATGCCAGTATCGGTTCATGCTATGCCATTACCAGTACCAACTGAGGGACTTCATGCTATACCGGCTCAGGGTAGACTAGTCATAGATTTGCTAGAGGGTGGTACCCCCTATGATTCATGGGGTAGAATTAGCGAAGCACAGCAGTACGTTCCACCACCACCTTACACAGCGACAGAGCTTATGCAACTGAGGTCGATGAACGTACCTTTCAGTGGCATTCCAAACTATAGGGATGTCAGCATGACGGATATGGCAGTTTGTGACACTGGTCTGCAGATGTGTAGGAAATCATTGTATGACCATGAGAACAAAATCCTTAGCAAGAGGATGATATTCAATACAATGTCAGAGATGAAGTTGTTCCTTCAGGACTATGCTGTGTATCACCATAGGCCGTACACCGTCACCCATTCGACTAGGAGTTGAGGTACCACGTGATATGCAAAAATGGTTGTATGTGGAGGTTAAATGCACGAAAGAGATAGAGTGATGGCAAGTGGAGGATAAGTAAAGTGGTCCAACCCTAGACTTGTCTATCAAATAAGGGGAAGGAAAATCAGCAGCAGCTCACTGCACGTTACCTTGCCCGTCGTATATTGGGGCTCGTTGATGACAATAACGACATTTCGGTGTCTTCATTACAACAGTCCATATATGGATTCAGTTAAGTATGATGTTAAGTACGAAAGGCTTGGCGTGCTAAGCAAATTACCCTAGCTATTCGTTGGGGTAGCTGGGAGGAAGCGTACAATAGGGTTCCCCGAATATTATGTGCAATGCATTACTACAACCCTGGTTTGAAATGGTTTGTAGACACCAGAGGGATGTATTTCGAGGACCCATTGAGGCATGTCCTGCATCGTGTGTTCTGGTCATTCGCACAGACACATCATGCATTCCAGTTTTGTCAGCTAGTCATACTTGTTGATGGCACTTTCCTGACAGGAAAGTATAGGGGCACCTTGATGATGGCTGCTTGCTGTTGATCCAGAGGACTAGATAGTACCCATGGCTTTTGCTTTGGCAGAGGGAGAGAACAATGAATCGTGGTCATGGTTCATGCGACTTCTATCGTGTACAAGTGCTTGGCCCATCTCGCACTATATGTTTGATCTCGGACCGTCACCAGGGATTCTTAATGCTGTAAGGTGAACATATCGATGGGTTCCCGCCTCTAGTGCACAGATGGTGCATGCGATATTTTGCCGCTAATTTCTGGCGGTGTCAGAGGAAGAAGGAGGTTTGTGACAAGGTAAAGCCTCTATGTTGTGTACGTACAGAGCACCAGTTTAAGGAGACAAAGAGAGAGCTAGACAAGATGGTAAACGAAGCGAGCAAGGCCTGGTTAGAGGCGTAGATGGAACAGAAGGCTAAGTGGGCGTTAGCATATGATGAGGGCGGTTTCAGGTATGGCATCATGACCACCAATTTGTCAGAGTCTTTCAAGCCGTGTATTCACCGGAGTTCGATCATTGCCTGTGTCTAGGAATTGTTGAGTTCTCATTTCAAAAGTGCAACGAATATTTTGTCAAGAGGTGGGAACTTGCACAGAGGAATCTAGCTGAGCATGGGCGATTTGGAAAGGCTAGAACATAACATTTGAAGGGGCCGAGGAATTGGCCAAGTAGCATACCGCCGAGCCAGTATGGACCTCGCTGGTATGTCTTCAGTGTACGGGGAAAGGGTGGCACAAGGTTGGGCGTGGCAACGTTATGGTGGATGGAACTACCGAGTTGATCTTGACAAAGTAGAGTGCAATTGCAACATCCCTCAGATCATGCATGCCCCTTGCTCTCACATGATCACTGCCTGCAGGGTCCGCGGATATGACTTCGAGGGTCTACCATACATGTCACCCCTGTATCTCCGTTCGAACATCCCTTAGTATATGGGAGAAGAGCTTCGAGCCGTACCTTGACCCGACATAGTGGCCCCCTTATCATGGTTATGACTACGTGCCGCATCTAGACCTAATGAAGGTAGGGAAGGGTAGGAGCAAGAAGAAGCGACTCAAGGGGGACATGGACGCTATGAGAGGATACGACAAAGACATGTACAGAAGGGGGAGACTTCAATGAGACCCATGGTAGGAATCTTTGCTCCATTTGCAAAGAACCTGGTCACAAGGCTAGCAGGCATAGAAGACGAGGGCAGCGGGTCTATACATAGAACTTGCTTATTTTCCTAGTGAAGTTGTTTAATATGTTTGTTAATGTTACTTTCAATATGTAGTTTTAATTTTGCAATGCTACTTAATGTTAATTTCAATATTGTATTATTCATTATGTTTGTTCTAACCCTTTGTTTATCAATTTATACCAGGATGGCCCCTCCGAACATAGCACCCGTTGTACCCCCTTCTTGAGGTGGAGTACGACAACAAGCACTGAGCTCATGTGTTGATCGACACCGACACAGAGGTGGCCTTGCCTCCTTTGAGGCCACGCACGCACAGCAGGGCGCACCAGTGGGACGGGCCTTATGCGCCAGTACATACGGCGTGCCAGTCTTCCTTGAGCTTGTCTGAGTTGTCAACTACGGTCTTCCAACCCTTGACACCACACTTCTCACTGTAGCTATAGACAGGTGCGAGTCCCTTCATCCTCCGTAAACATTCTTATAACAAAATTGAGGTAACTAATCAGTCGTTCTATTTTCATAATGCAACCTCACAGGTGGAGACCTGAGACCCACATGTTCCACCTACCTTGCGGCTGAGATGACCATGACCATGCAGGACATGAAGGCTATCTTTGGCCTTCGGTTGAGGGGACTTCCAGTGATAGGTATAGTTGACAACAATCACTGGAGAGAGCTAGTGGCTCAGTTCTATGGCTTTGTTCCACCGACGACGAGATGCAAAAAAATAAGTAAGCAATTGAACCCTATTTACTACTTGCATTGCTTTCCTGAATCCATCGCGTCCTCATTGTCTTTGGTGAATTTCAGGAAAACTTCCGGTGTTTCATCGTCATGGATCATAGAGCGCTTCGATAACTTGCACCCACAAGCTGATGAGGCTGAGATCGACAGGTTTGCTAGAGTGTGGCTCTAGCACTTCTTTGGCACTTTCCTATTCCTGGACACGTCGAGCAACACCATCAGCTAGATTTTCCTTGACATACTACGCCAACCGTGGTAGAACATAGCGACATACAGCTGGGGCAGCGTGGTCCTAGCATGGATGTATTGATAGCTATGCGTTGCCTGTCGTTGCACCTCAGGGTTTGCGAGCCTTGGTGGAATGCTCCTACCTACTCTAGGTTTGGTGTTGGGAAAGATGGCCCGTTGGGAGGCCCCTTCTTAACATTTTTCCTGTAAGTATTTTGGTTCCCTAGTAACTTCGAAGTTGTTACATATCATGAAATTATGATTGCATATTTCATTGTCGTGTTTAATGCAGCATTGGAACAGGCAGGATACACTTCCTACTGCTCTGTATATCTAGAAGGAAGCAGAGTTAGTTAGAGGGAATGTGAGATGCAAGTACAGGGAGTACATGGACTGTCTCGATGTCCTGACACAGCACCAGGTTACGCTCTCTTTCGTATCATACATGTGTCTTGTTGGATGTACACTATATCAATAGCTAACTCAATTACAAAATGTTCAGGTCTACTTGGTGTACTTGGGATGCTCCAGAGCTGCCAATAGCACCTCAGTCCTATCACTAGGGAAGAGTTCCGATGAATATCGCTACAACGTCCCTCTTATTTTCTTCCACGTGGTCGAGATCCACTTGCCCGACAGGGTTTGCAGGCAAGTTCAGAAGAATTATAGGCTACCCACCACCGCTCTACTCCACCAACCAAAAATTGCACAGTTGCATCATCGAACACCGCAAAGTTACATTTATGAGGTGATCGATTGGTAGAACTAAGTATCGTTTTGTTCTAGGTTTGACCGCAGGAAGAGGTACAAGGATAAGGATTGGTGCGTGAAGCACTATGAGTACATTCAGCTATGGGAGACCAAGGAGCGGCGAGCGGTCAATGCAGGTCCCCCACACAACTAGCACACCTTCGATGAGTACCTACAGTGGCTTCACAGGTATATGAGGACACATATCAAGCCCCCTACACTGAGGACGCAATTGACGAGGACTCAGAGGAAGATGTCATTGAAGATGTGTATGACATTACCACTAGGGAGGACACACAACTATAGAGAGCCCTGCTTCAGAGATACATGGTAAGATACTCGAATGCTACAATTTGTTATTCATTTGGCATTTAGTAAGTGTACTAAAATGGTCCAACCGCGTTTCTATATCCAGGCCACACAATTGTCAAGGTTGTCCAACGAAACAACGTTTTGACTCCACGAGTCTAGAGGGTAGGGCCTAGGCATTCTACAGGTCTTTGTGGAGGTACACATAATCTTGTCCATTATGAAAATGTTCTTTTACTCTCAACGCGCTTGATGAATAATTTTTCTTTAACGTCTATTGATGTAGAAAGTGAAGAAGAGCAGCAGGAAGCTGGCTCAAAAGTTGAGCTGCATGGATACTCCATGGGAGGAACCCGACTACCCGGCGCGGTTGGGTGGAACAACTTTGGCTTCATTGAGTACACCAGTCAGTTCTTCTAAGCCGATGATAGGTGTGACTTCCACTATGTGTACACCACCCCACCATAGTGCTGGGAAGGGCCCTGCAGTAGAGGACGATGAGGACGATGAAGATGACAATGATGCCCTGGGCTTCCATGTACACCACCACCAGCAGGACCCTTGACACGCGGATGAGATTGGTAGGTCTTAGCTAGGTGGTGCCCCGCTTGGTACCCTAGGAGACAAGCAGGTACTAACAAAGCTACATTTTTTTAATACCTAGCATGTATGAACTTACAATGCTAAAGATTGTAACTAATCTTGCCTGTCTTATACTTGCAGGGTCCCAGTGATGCAGAATAGTTCAACCGACAGCCCCGGCGACACGGACCGCACGGACGTTGGGTACACTTCTAATGTGTTGCCTACAAATCCGAAGAGAACAGAGCTGTCCGAGGTAGCCGTTCACTCCTAGGACATAGGATCTAGGTAAACATAGTCCATGTTTTCTTTCAAGTATCCTCAATTGCAAAACTTGTTGTCTTGCCTCCTTACTTACTCTTTTGACAATAATGTAGGTACACCTTGAACAAGGCCTTCAGATCTTATGTAGAACTTATGTAGTCAAGAACTTATGTAGTAAAGAACTTTGATCTTATGTACCAATTTGTGAACTTAAGCTCTTGGTGATTTATTTGTGAACCTATGAAATTATATTTGTGAACTTGTGGTCTTGGTCGAACGAATCTTATATGCTTGAAATTGCTTCAACAGCATCGATGCTCAATCCTTGGTGGTTGCGCTGGAAACATCGTAAGGCTCTGTCACGTCGTGAAGGATGGTGCGGCAGTTCACCGCGTGATGACACGTGGCGTGTCAGGCTTGCCGTGACCTTTGCCCTAGCGTGTCAGGCTTGCCGCGCCGGGGTAGATGGTGCCGCTAAAGCTGGGCCACACTGATCACACCACATGCCATACATGCTTAGCAATAGGGGATTAGACAAGTTTTGTGCTGCTGCAACTCTTGTATGTGCATCAATTCCTACTCATACACAGACATAGCTATAGACATTCCATGCAATTGTAATGTCATCTCAAATGGGCCTCTGTATTTCGGTAAATGTATACATTGTTCATTAAATGGGTACAATACATCAATACTTGAAATGAAACACAAGACAACACAATGAAAGGTCTAGTACATAACAACATTGTTCATTACTAAAGCATGGAACTACCACAAGGCGCAATCCGAAATCCTCAGTCAGAAACATACTGAGTAAGCAACTCGTCGCCCGAGTACCAATCCTCTACCACAACCTTGTTGCTGTGGCTAGGCTCACCTGCATTGCCCTGATCCACCTGTCGCATGTAGTAAGCGGCCTATGCTTCATCTGTGGCCTAAGATAAGAACGTGTTCTCCTCCGCCTCGTTTAGGTGGCTAGGCTCACTTGCATTGCCCTGATCGGCCTGTCACCTGTAGTAAGCGGCCTCCGCTACATTTGCGGCCTCTACGGCCTGAGAGAAGAACGCGTCCTCATCCTCCACCGCCTATAAGCCCTCCTCTACTAGAGCGATGAGCTCACTCAGTCTACCAGTGTTATCCTCATCCTCCTTCGCCTGCAAGCCTGCCTCAGCTAGAGCGATGAAATCACTCAACCTGGCAGTGTCGTCCTCATCCTCGTCCCCTCATCGGACAACACAATCAAAGATTAAACAGTGTGACCAGCTTGCGTTCTATGCTCATGTAACTTGCATGGGCCACCTCTGCGGCATGATCCTTGCTGCATCCAATCCATTCATGTATAAAATGCAACAAGTTAGCAACGCAATTATATTACATTTAAAAGCACGCAATGAAAATAGCAAGGCTTCCAATGACTCACTGTCACACAATGCAACAACATGGTCGTTCAAGACCTGCATCTGTACTCTTGCCTCCTCGCTTGCCTCCTTCCTTGCCCTCTCCTCCTCTAACGCCCTTCGTCTCTCCAACCCCCATTTGTCAAGCCTAACACCGATCGAGTTACGAATACCGCGCTGTCTAGCAAACTCACGCATCTTCTTTATGTGCAGTTTAATGAAGAGGTCGACATACTGAGGTCCATATCCCTCTTCCATGCAAGTACTTGCCTCTCCTTCAAGTCATCCAAGAACTTAGCTTGACCATCATAAGATTCCCACTTGCATTTCCTAGTGCTCTGTAAAAACAAAAAATTAGATCATAACTCTTTGGAAAAGAAAAAAATGATTTTCATGTTTTCCACAACAATAACCAACCTCATCATAGTCAACCATATGGCCGCAATAATGGCCTACTCCTAAGCTCCGAAGGGACTAGGCCGTAGTTGGCTTTAACACCACATTCGCACATGATAGGAGGTGCTTTGAAAATTACCCTTTCTTTCTTCTTTTCCTTTGCCTTTGGCAGCTCTTCCAGCCATTGATTCTTAGGACCATAGAGCCACTCCTTGAAACGTCACTTCACAAATGCAAACACATAAAAGAGGTGTCATTAGTATAGGAACACATAGAGCTAAACATTTAAACAGATGCACTTTTCACTTACTTCGTGCTTGTTGGGACACACAACCTCCAACGTATTCTCAGGGTTTATCATAGCTCGATCTCCGCAATTACATAGAGGAGGTTCCTCGAGTCGTCTAACTATGGCTAGGTGCTTCTCCTTAGCCATCATTGGCGGGGGGTTAGGGGGAGGTGGAACCCACCGCTCGAAGTGCTCACGTGGATGTCTCCCTCTCTACCAATCATCGAAAAGGAGGTACCTTAGGTCAAACTTGTCTGCACCATCGATCCACTAAAAGAAAAAGCACCTCTCATGGGTCTACACAACAAGATTCCAACAAAATATTAGTAACCTACTAACACAAATGAAGAAAAAAAGATACAGAAAGAATTACTTACATTAAAACTACTGCATGTGTAGAAGCAACGAGCCACTATGTCCGGATGTCTCGATTGAAACACGTCGGCCGGACGGCCATAGTCACAGTTAGGGACAGGTCGGTTGTAGCACTCGGTTTTAAGGACAAAACTAGATACACACCATATGTGAGCCCAGGAAGTCAAATCTCACATATAGCTACAAATAAGGGTAATATCAAAAGACAATACCCAATATATAATGTACTTAGTATAAAGGATATAACCTTAGATAGCAAACAGCGGAAAGACAACTTCGATCTTCGGGTGAAGACTCCAATTCCACAGGGACAACTGACTGGTTGATCACAAGCCTAATTCATCCAAACTCTAGCAATCTAGTACCCATCTGGGATTTTTCCAAAGATTTAAAAAGTAAAGCAAGCGTAAGTATATGTCGTACTCAATAAATATAACATGGGGTTCATGATGCTCAAAAGGCTAGCACCGGTTTAACTGTGATTAGCTTTTAGTGAGTCATAATTTTAAGCAATTGAGTAGCAACGTGTTTTTCACAAGCCCATGTAAACACATGATCAGGTAAACATGAATAATGAATAGCATAAACAATAATCATTATTGAGCATCTTTATCATTAGTATCATTAGTGTTCATCATCATTAACCATTAATGATCATCTATTCCATAAGGGTTCCAAGGTCGCTCGTGACTGTGAGCACGGCTGATATACCAGTTTTACACTCTACAGAGGTTGTACACTTTTACTGTGAGTTGTGATTTACCCTTTCACCTGAGGTAGCTAGCCTCTTAACCCACAACCTAGGAAGGTCGGCAGGGTTCACTATGAAGCCTTTCAAAGGTTTGTCTAACAAGTTAGGGCCACTAAGGATTCCCCATCGACCAGTAAGATCCCTCCCCCAAGGTGTGACTAAGGAAACCAAAGTGCACTCCCTTGGTAGGCCGAGATCAAACCAATCGGAGCCCCTCTGCGCCATAATGGTAACCACTAACAAGCTAGAAAAGGTCCTCATACTTGACTAAAGCTAGAGCCATGTAGCCCTCATAGTTGTACTGTAAATCCCGGATGATCACTTATAGATAAGTCCTTAGGGAGAGGAATCTAGAGCACCATAAAAACAGCTCAATGCTCTAGCTCCCTTGTTCCATGTTGCTAAAAAGCATCTTTTAGTGTTTATTGCATAATCCATTAATCAAGTTACAAGATCATGGCTTTAGTTTGAGCACTAGCATCATACTGCCCAATGCATAAACCCATAGGAATCAAGGTACAAGGTAACAAAGTACTAGGAACTCCTTAGTGGTAGTTAAGGTAGACACATGCAGCATGAATTAAATGATTAAAGGTGTATAGGACAACAAGGATGATCCCATGCTATACTTGCCTTAAACTCATATCCTTCTTCTACTGAATTGTAACCTCCAAAAGACTTCTTCTGGATCACCAACTTCTTCTATATCACCAACGCAAAGCTCATCAACTGGACATGATCATAAAGCACCACACAAGCATCCATGCAATCATACATGAAGCAAACACTAGAGCTAGATTAGAACCATACATCAAACATAATAAACAACAAGTAAAAAGGTTTTAAAGATGTTCTACACATTACTACGAACACACAGACACGAGAAGCACTCTAATCGGAGCTATAACGAAGAAGTTATGAATTAAACAAGATTTCCTTTAATAAAATAATAGATTAAATCTAACCTCGAATTTCAAAAGTTGAAAACATGTTTAACAGTAGGATGAACATGTAGATTATGCAATTATGAATCTAACACAACTTGAATAGGTCAAATCAGAGTTAAAACGGAGAAGTTATGGCCTAGTGATAAAATTATAAATAGATGAAAGCGTATTTTGGATCTAACCGAAACAATTATGTTTTCAAAATAAGAAAATGTATTTTGAATCTACTAGAAAGAAACTACGCTTTTAGAATAGGAAAACGTATTCTGGAAGTGCGCCATGGACCGCGGGTTCGGATATAGAAAATTACAGGGGCTCTTTAGCAAAAGTGCAGGGACAGTGGGTTCGAATCTACAAACGTGCGGGGGTTCTTTTGCAAAGTTGCCGGCTAAAACGGTACGGTGAATCTGGGCCGTCGGATCGAGAGCGGACGGTTGGGATTAGAAGAGGGAGGGAGAGGTGAGAGAGAGAGAGACGCCGACGGCGGCTTCTGGCGGCGGCGCCATGGCCGGGCACGGCGAGACCTCGCCAAAGTTCGTTAATTCGATGACTCCGGGCATCATTGGCCGCGGGGTTTGCACAGGAGGAGAGAGCAGATGAAGGCAAACTCACCTAGGGGGTTTTCGATGGCAGAGAATGGATGGGGATGGAGCGAGGCGACGTAGGGCTCGGCGACAACTAGGGTTGCGGCGACAGCGCTGCGTGCTAAAACAGAGGCGGCGACTGCGAGCCAGGGTTGGGATGAGGGCAGTGCGGCACCTACTGCTCAGTATTTAAGGGGCGAAGCAGCTTGGAGCGCACGGCAACGACATAGAGGTGGGGTGGCAGCAGACTCTGGCGACGGTAAAGTCTGACTTGATGCCGACTCAAGGTGGAAGACGCCACCGACGCATGGGCCCGGCACGTCAGCGACACAGGGACGAGGTCCAACTGTCAGCCAGAGAGGAAGGGAGGGTGGCGACTGCGCGAGTGGGCTGCGGCCTGCGGGAGCGGTGGAGAGCTGGGCCACGGAGACGAGCTAGGCCAGCTGCGCGTGCGGGCCGGTGGTGAGAGAGACGTGAGTGCGCTGGGCCAAGGGAAGAGAAAAGCTGGAGCGGGCCGCATGGGAGAGGGAGCAGGCCGCAGGGAAGGAGAGGGGGATGGGGAGTTGGGCCGGCTGGCCTTCGGGTCAGAAGGGGAGGAGGGAAGTTTTTCTTTTTTTTTTTTACAAATTTTCAAAACCAAATTCAAATCAGATTCAAATTCTTTTGAAATTTTGATCAAATCCAATCACCACAAAATAAATATGCAGCAGCATGTATGCACAAACATGTTGCTACCTTATGATAATTTTTAAATTAATGAAAATTTTTATTTTCCTATGTTTTCATGAGCACAAAAATTCCAAATTAAATCATTTTAGCTCTATTTCCAAAAATTCAAATTTTAGGGTGTTACGGAGGTTAGGAGGGACGGGGGCATCTTTGCTAGACACGTTGGGGTATAATTTTCTATGACGACCCGGTTTTCGCCAATACTCCTCCCGATACATGTCTTGCATCTAACAAAACGGTTGTAATTTAACATCAATCAAAAAATCACTTGGTAATGTAAAGGAGAATCATTTACATTACAACTAAAATAATATAACCAACACTTATAGGAACAAAAGTAAACCTTATACTAAACATGGTAAACATACTTCTAACTAACTAATTAACCTTAACATTGCCAAAAGCGAACTAATATTTTCCTCAAAACCATAGCTCATAGTTCCCAAATACAATTTTCCTCCAAACCCTAGCTACCATTCATAATATTTGAATCCACCATTCAAACGACAAATAAGAGAATCATTACCATGATCGAGGCCGAGGACAAGCTTCGGGGAAGGGAGGGACGGAGGCAGGCAGGGAGAGGCGGGAGGGGTCGGCGGTGGAGGAGCCAAGGGACGGGGCGACGGCGTCGTGTGCGGATAGAATGGAGAGATAGGGAAGAGGAAGCCAGTCCGCGGGCCCATACTGGGCCTTGCCGCGCCGTGGGCCGTGGCGCAGCAGTGCCGCGCCAAGATCTGAGGCGCGGCAGCGCCTACCACGTCAGCGTCTAGGGACCGGGGAAGTGCCACGTCCCCGCTCCTGCCGGGCCCCCATGCATGGCGCGGCAGCATTATTTCGCCGCGCCGTGGCAATAGGAGCGACCAAAAGTGTTAGTTTTGAAAAAAAATATAAACAGTGTCTCAGATTTGAAAATAGTTTAAAAAAAGTGTTAAAAATAAAAAAATCCCCTGTGAACCAAAATAGGACTAGAGAGCCTTGTTTTTTACGAAATTTCACTAGGAAAAAAGAAGAATCAGAAACATGGAAATGGGAAGAAGGAGCAGATCCCACTTTCTTGCTAATGCACACACCAATTTGACCAAGTGCAACAACACTTTCAACAGTTCATGTTTAGCAAGAATCCTTGCAAACAAACAAAATAGCAGTTTTAACAATTTAGCCTGCAAACCATCCATGACAATTTGGTAATTTAGCCAAAAGAACCCTTACTTACTTGGGGTCCAAAGTTTCAAAAAATGCAGGTTAGTTTTGGTATGTAGCTAAGAAAATCATTTACTTACAAGTTAAGGTTTCATTACTTATGAGTTAAGATTTCATAATAATGAAAGAAACTAAATTGCAAAACGAGCATAAAGCTGAAAAAACAAAAAAATCGCAAAACTATGGTGGTCAATAAGGGGATCTGGAACACGGAACGACTACTTACACTACATGAAACACTCTAAGCTGAATTCTATATTCTGACCAACAAAATTAAAATTGGCAGGGCGGTGGCCCAATCCAATACATGCTCTCCAATAGATGTTTGTATTGATATAGGAGAAGAAAATTTAAAATTATTATATCTATGTAAAGTCATAACTAGGCAAAAAAAAAAAACTACATAAAAACAACTAGACAACATGTTGTACACCAAAAATAGCATATGTTAAACCCATCGTGATCGAGAAGTGAGAAGACAACCAAGCACTGAATTGACTGGCATTAAATGTGACAAAATGTTGCTAGGCCATGAAAAAGCCACAAATGCTTCGCCGGATAGAAGTTGACGGTGAGATAGAAGAAATCATTTCCCAACCACAAGAGTAGGATGAGCTGCAAGTAAGATGGAGAGGCATGATGGAATTCACTAAAGCAATGACACATAGATCTTTTGGAAAGCCTCTTCAACAACATATGCACGAGATGAGCCACCCGATAGGTTGTTCATTTGCCACGTGTGTCTAACAAGCGAGGAGCCCTTCTTTCATTGCTTCCATTCTCAGTGACCAACCCGCAGATTGAGATGGCTAGATGGGCATGGTCTGGGTTTGACAGGCCCGGCCCAGGTACAACCCAAGAATAACTAGTTATCACTGGCTTGCTTTGTGCCTCGTGCAACCTCAAAATTTGGAACCAGAAATATGGAGGCTCCATGGACATGATGCTACGGTTTTTAGCCCCAAGAAACTTCCATCCTCCTTCCAATCCAAAAAGAAAGAAAAAATGGACACAATGACAGTAGCCAGTAAGGGACTAGAGCCCCGTAACCCTATTACACAGCACAGCAAAAATCTTCCCAAAGTTGCTCGCAATCAGGCTAGCACCACACCTGATCCTCCATATGTATATGTTGGTATCCAGTCTCCACCAGCCAAAGCCCTCTCTCTCATCAAGATAACTTTCTCTACACAAAAAAATTGTATGCCGACTGAACAAATCGAAGACACCAGCCCTTTTCCCCAAGCTGCACATTCATCAAAAATATTGAACGCCCTTCTTTCTTCGTCTTAAGTGAGGGGAGCACTGAACATTTAGGGTGGTCGTGATGCGTGACTTGATGCGCTTCATTCAGCCTCATCCTCGTCATCTTCTAGGAGGTCCTGGTATGGCTCCAGGAGTTGTTGTGGTCATGTCTATCATTGATCATGAAAAGGTACCCTCCCCCAATGGTGGAACCATGGGTGGCCCGTAGGGGCCCATGCCCCCCCCCCCCCCCGCCCTCCCAACACGTCAAAAAACTTTGGAACCCGTCTTTGCAAGTCCTCTTCAATTCAAAGTGCATGCAGATCATGAAAGCCGTAGGGTCTCCTTGATGACCGCCCTGAGATAGGGAAGTTCGGTGATGTCGCCTTCAATAACCATAGCTTGCCCATCTTGGACGCCACTCTTAACTCTGTTCGTAGTGTTGACATGGCCGCACAGGTTTCTCAGCAACTCCACCATGGCAAACTCCAACACTATGTAAGACGTGTCCTGATGTGACCACGCCAGCGTCGGGAACCTCTCCGACCACCTCGGCGACCTCTACGACCAACCTTTCCGACCACCTCGGCGACCTCTCCGACCACCTCTACGACCACCTCGGCGACCTCTCCGACCACCTCAGCGACCTCTCCGACCACTTCACCGACCTCGGTGACCTCTCCGACCACCTCACCATCTGATACACCATTCCAAGTCCCTACTGGACCAATCACCCGTAGCTGCGCCCAAAAAATACAGCAAGAGCTGCACGCGCTACTTTGTGAATCTCAATTAAACATTGATGGTAATTTCGCGCTGCCTAAGTCGTGCATGTTGTTATTACTCAGGTTCTCCGAGGAGGAAGACAAGGATACATCAAGGATGGATCAGAAAGAAGAGCTACGTTCGAGTCAACCCAGCATGACAGAACCATCCAGATGAAAATAGTCATATCTTTTGTCTCCCAAAAGCTATGAAGGAAGGAGTTATGACCAAAATATTGAAGACTACACAGAAGCCCAGAAGACGTGCGGGAACTGAAGATCACCTCGTAAAAGCTCTAGCCAGTTGACCTTTCACCTTCCAACGTGGTTTCTTCAGTTCACATCTATCTTAGAAACTTCTCATAGTATAAATACCACCACTAGGCTACTAGAAAGGTACTTTTTGATGATTTGATAATTCCAGTGATATTGCAGCCAAGCTGCCGAGTGCTTACTCAAACCCTTGTTCTTCCTTGTTCTTCCTGGACTTATGAAGAGATTCCTCTGGAATCCACTAGTTCGTGCTTTGTGGGTTCCAGTACAGCTGCCCCGCCTTGTGTGGATTAGCTCCGGTTGTGGTTCTGCGGTCGTTCAGAGATCGAGTCGAAGTCTTCGTGGTCTCGGTGTCTCTCTCCCCGTCGCCTGGTCGCATCCAACCTTGGCCAGGTATAAAGCTAGTTACTCCGCTGTTCTTCAGCAAGTTATCCTTTTATTTTTCCCTTCCTAGTTGCAAGTTATCTTGATCGTGACCTACTGTCGTGAAGATCAGGCCAACCCCCGTACTGAAATAGTTCAGTACCTATCATCTGGTATCAAAGCTTCGGATTGACACGGTAGGTCTTACCGACATCCACATCGTTATCCTTGTTTAATCTACTTCATATATTTGTGTTTCTTCATATCCTATAGTCCAAAGCCACACAAAAAATACCTATAACCATTTCACGGTACTGTTACGTGTGTTTTGTGTTCATCGAATTGCTAGTCACCACCGTTTATATATATTGAGTTGTTTTGTTCGTTACCATTGTCAGTGTTATAAAATATATATATATAGATCAAAAAAAGGAAGAAGAGAAAAGAATTTGAAAGATCTGTGTTGCGGTGTATTGCTGAAAATTTTAGTTTACATATTTGAGTTGGTGGTGATCTTGTTAGCAGCAACATCATATCTTTGAGCACATCAAACCACTCGGTTCGTAGTACCGTAGCCCTCCTTATTAGCCACCTATAGCTCCACCAAAAACCTGAACTGGGACATTCGATTCGTAATCCTTACGACCTCTCTACCACCTCCGTTGAAGCTGTCGCACTAGCACTGTCACGGTCCTTGAGATCAGGAAAGAACTTGGGTAAGTAAAAGGTGAGATCGAGTGTTTTCACAAATTTACCTAATCCATTTTTTTCTTGCAACTAGTCTAACATGGCAGGATCCAATTCGAGTATTCATGGTGGAAACCATGGAGATGGGGAGCCCCCTGTCTCACGGGCTGAGGTGCGCCACATGGCAAACTCGCTGGTGGAGGCGATGGAGAGGATGCTTGACGCTCATCTTCCCGTGGAGGGAGGCCAAGGGCCACATCGTTGTCATGAAGACAATCACCGGGAGGAGTCTGGTGATGAGAATTCTAGTTTTGGCCATGGATTTGATCGCTTCGGCGATGGCCATGGAGGACATGGTGGTGGTCGTCGTGCTGATTTTGATAATCAGCGTGGTGGCTGTCGTGCACATGGACGTCGTGTACGATTTGAAGATGAAGAGTCTGAATACAATGATCATGAAGGATCTTATGAAGATGAAAATCCTTTTGCACATGGCGGAAGGTTTGAGCGACGTCATCATCACCGACGTGCTGATTTTGAAGATAGGAATCATCATCGTGGTCATCGTCATAGAGATGACCCAAACAACATTGCTCGAGTCAAATTGAACATTCCAAAATTCACTAGGAAGGAGAATGCCGATGAGTACCTTGAATGGGCTGAACAGTGTAATCAAATCTTCAGGGTACATAACCTTTCATAACAGCGCCGGGTAAATCTTGCTTTGGTGGAGTTCTCTGGATATGCTCTTACTTGGTGGAATCAAGTACAAGAGAATCAACTTGAATTGGGTCTTGGTTATATTAATACATGGGAAGAGATGAAGCGAGTGACGAAAAGGCGATTTGTGCCTTCGAGCTATCAGCGTGATCTCAGAAACCGGTTGCAAATGCTAAAGCAAGGGAAGAGAATAGTTGATGAGTACTATAAGGAGATGGAGTTGCTGTTGATACGGGCCAGGATCAGAGAAGATGCAGAGACAAAAATGGCAAGATTTTTAGGAGGACTCAATGACAAAATTTCTGGTTTTGTTGAGATGTTTCCCTACCATACCTTGCAAGACCTAGTTGATCAAGCTATGCGTACGGAAAGGAAAATTCAGCAAGAGTCCCATGGAAAATCATATGGCAGTCATTCCATCACTGCCCCTTGGCGCAAGCAGCATTCCAGTATGTCTTTAGGTGGAGGACGATCTCAAGGAGCTACAGTTAGACCTTCTCCATCAATTGCTAATTCAAAGATGGCGGCTTCCACAACGTCATCGCCTGCAAATCAACAGCGGTTTGCTGCAAATTCAGTAGCCCCAACCGTTGCCTCAGGTGCTGCTTCTTCTACTCGAAGCAGAGAAATTGTATGCCATAAGTGTCACGGCCGTGGGCACATTGCTGCCCAATGTCCAAGCCATAGGACCATGTTGCTGAATGAGAAAGGCGAATGGGAATCAGAAAGTGATCCAGAAGATGATGGACCAATATTTGATGAAGAAATTGAAGAGGACGCGAGTGAAATTCAGCCCGATGAAGGAGATCATAATTGTTTTATTTCTCTTCGTGTGCTTAGTATTACTGTTGGAAATGAAGAGAATGGCCAGCGGCACAATCTTTTCCATACCAGAGGCATGATTAAGGACAAGCTATGTCGCATCATCGTTGACAATGATAGCTGCAATAATATTGCAAGTTGAGAATTAGTTGAAAGATTGGGATTGAAACAGCGGCGCCACCCTTCCCCATACAAGATGCAATGGTTAAATGATTGTGGTGCGCTACGTGTAACAAATATTGTGACCGTTTCCTTCTCCATTGGGCGGTACAATGATCAAGTGGAGTGTGATGTGGCTCCAATGGAAGCATGCCAATTGCTGTTAGGAAGGCCTTGGTTATTTGATCGTGATGTTCAGATTTTTGGAAGAACCAACAAGATGTCCTTCATGTACAAAGGAGAGCGAATTTCTTTGCTTCCTTTAACACCGGAGGAAATTTTGAAGGATGATCTTAAGAAGAAACAGCGAGAGAGCGAGAACCACTTACGAGTGACACACAAACATAGTGAAGGAGTGTTTCCAAAGCCAAATAAAACTCCACAGCTGCAAAGAACCGAGCCAAAGGGAAAAGAGGGTTTAGTGATGATGGCTAGGAAGGGGGATTTAAAAGAATTGAGTGAACCCAATGCTGTGTTCTATGTACTCCTGTACAAGGACAATTTTCTTGTCACTAACGACTTACCCTCTACTTTGCCTAGTGTTGTTTTTGATGTGTTACAGGAATATGAAGATGTGTTTCTGGATGAAGTGCCACCAGGACTACCACCTAAGAGAGGAATCGAACATCAAATTGATCTTGTGACCGGTGCTTCACTCCCAAACCGTGCTGCCTACCGCACCAACCCGGAAGAAACCAAGGAGATTCAGCGACAAGTGGAAGAATTGATGAGAAAAGGGTACGTACAAGAAAGTCTGTCACCTTGTGTTGTTCCTGTCCTTTTAGTGCCTAAGAAAGATGGGTCTTGGCGGATGTGTGTGGATTGCCGAGCAATAAATAACATTACCATAAGGTATAGACACCCCATCCCTCAGCTGGATGATATGCTTGATGAACTTAGTGGTGCCATCATATTCACTAAAATTAATTTAATAAGTGGATACCACTAGATTCGCATGAGAGAAGGAGATGAATGGAAAATAGCCTTTAAAACAAAATTTGGGTTGTATGAATGGCTGGTAATGCCTTTCGGGTTAACCAATGCACCAAGTACATTTATGAGATTGATGAATCATGTGCTTAGAGCTTTCATTGGCAAGTTTGTTGTCGTTTACTTTGATGACATCTTAATTTACAGCAAGTCTCTTGATGAACATATTGAACATATCCAATGTGTGCTTGCTGTCCTACGTGAACAGAAATTGTATGCTAACCATGAAAAGTGCACCTTTTGCACCGACAAGGTAGTCTTTCTTGGATTTGTTGTTACAGGACAAGGAGTGGAGGTAGATGAAGAAAAGATCAAGGTTGTACGGGACTGGGCACCTCCACAGAACATGAAGTAAGAAGCTTCCTTGGACTTGCTGGTTTCTATCGGCGGTTCGTGAAGGATTTCAGCACTATTGCTGCACCAATCAATGAGCTGACAAAGAAAGAAGTGTTTTTCAAGTGGAGAGAAGCACAACAGAAGGCATTTGAAGAATTGAAGATGAAGTTAACAACAGCCCCAGTCCTTGCACTCCCAGATTTTGGTAAGTCATTTGAAATAGAATGTGATGCAAGTGGAGTTGGGATTGGAGGTGTGCTCATGCAAGGACAAAGGCCAATTGCATACTTCAGTGAAAAGCTAAGTGGTCAAACTCTAAATTATTCAGTTTATGATAAAGAATTATATGCTCTTGTTCAGAGTCTAGAAACTTGGTAACATTACCTTTTTCCTAAAGAATTTGTGATACATTCAGATCATGAATCATTGAAACACCTTAAAGGACAACTGAAACTGAATAGAAGACATGCAAAATGGTGTGAATTCATTGAATCATTTCCCTATATTGTCAAGTACAAGAAAGAAAAAGAGAATGTTGTAGCAGATGCGTTGTCTCGACGTCACACTTTGCTAACCCAACTTGACACTAAGATTCTTGGATTAGAAAGCATAAAAGGTTTATATACAACTGATCCATATTTTGCTGAACCATTTTCCAAGTGTCGAGATGGCAAAGGATGGAAAAACTTTCATGTGCATAATGGGTTTTTGTTTCGAGCTAACAAACTATGTATTCCAGATTGCTCTGTTCGAATTTTACTTGTGCAGGAAGCCCACGCAGGAGGACTCATGGGCCATTTTGGCGCCAAGAAGACAGAATAAGTCCTTACCGACCACTTCTTTTGGCCAAAGATGAGAAGAGATGTGGAGAGACATGTTCATCGCTGCGAATCATGCCACAAAGCTAAGTCTCGTGTGAACCCTCATGGATTATACACTCCTCTGCCTATCCCTACTGTGCCTTGGGAAGATATCTCCATGGATTTTGTTCTTGGTTTACCTTGAACCAAGCGGGGAAGGGATTCCATCTTTGTTGTGGTTGATCGTTTTAGCAAAATGGCACATTTTATCCCATGTCACAAGAGCGATGATGCTTCACATATCGCTGAATTGTTTTTCAAAGAAATTATACGACTACATGGAGTGACACGAACCATTGTTTCTGATCGTGACACCAAATTTTTGAGTTACTTTTGGAAAACTTTGTGGGGAAAACTTGGAACACGGTTGCTGTTCTCTACGACGTGTCATCCACAAACGGATGGACAAACTAAAGTTGTGAACCGTACTCTATCAATGCTACTACGAGCTATCCTCAAGAAGAACTTGAAACTTTGGGAAGAAAGTTTGCCACATGTCGAGTTTGCATACAACAGGGCAGTACACTCGACCACTAAATTTTGTCCATTTGAAATTGTATATGGGTTTAAATCCACTGCTCCCATAGATCTTTTGCCTTTACCTATGCAGGAACGTGTAAACTTCGATGCAAGCAAGCGAGCCGAGTTTGTCAAGAACCTTCATGATAGAGCTCGGACAAACATTGAAAAGATGACAAAGATGTATGAGAAGCACGCCAATAAAGGTCGAAGGAAGGTGTTATTTGAACCAGGAGACTTGGTTTGGGTGCATCTACGCAAGGACAGATTTCCTGAACAACGCAAAAGCAAGTTGCAAGCCCAAGCTGATGGTCCTTTCAAAGTGCTACGCAAGATCAACGACAACGCTTATGAAATTGATCTGCCTAGTACTTATGGTGTGAGTACCAGTTTTAATGTGGCCGACCTATCTCCATTCTTTGGATTGGAAGAGTCGAGGACGACTCTTTTTCAAGGGGGGGAGGATGATGTGACTACGCCAGCGTCGGGAACCTCTCCGACCACCTCGGTGACCTTTCCGACCACCTCGGCGAGCTTTCCGACCACCTCTCCGACCACCTCGGCGACCTCTCCAACCACCTCGGCGACCTCTCCGACCACTTCACCGACCTCGGCGACTTCTCCGACCACCTCACCAGCTGATACACCATTCCAAGTCCCTACTGGACCAATCACCCGTAGCCGCGCCCAAAAAATACAGCAAGAGGTGCACGCGCTACTTTGTGAATCTCAATTAAACATTGATGGTAATTTCGAGCTGCCTAAGTCGTGCATATTGTTATTACTCAGGTTCTCCGAGGAGGAAGACAAGGATACATCAATGATGGATCAGAAAGAAGAGCTACATTCGAGTCAACCCAGCATGACAGAACCATCCAGATGAAAACAGTCATATCTTTTGTCTCCCAAAAGCTATGAAGGAAGGAGTTATGACCAAAATATTGAAGACTACACAGAAGCCCAGAAGACGTGCGGGAACTGAAGATCACCTCATAAAAGCTCTAGCCAGTTGATCTTCCACCTTCCAACGTGGTTTCTTCAGTTCACATCTATCTTAGAAATTTCTCATAGTATAAATACCACCACTAGGCTACTAGAAAAGTGCTTTTTGATGATTTGATAATTCCAGTGATATTGCAGCCGAGCTGCCGAGTGCTTACTCAAACCCTTGTTCTTCCTTGTTCTTTCTGGACTTGTGAAGAGATTCCTCTGGAATCCACTAGTTCGTGCTTTGCGGGTTCTAGTACAGCTGCCCCGCCTTGTGTGGATTAGCTCCGGTTGTGGTTCTGCGGTCGTTCGGAGATCGAGTCGAAGTCTTCATGGTCTCGGTGTCTCTGTCCCCGTCGCCTGGTCGCATCCAACCTTGGCCAGGTATAAAGCTAGTTAATCCGCTGTTCTTCAGCAAGTTATCCTTTTATTTTTTCCCTGCCTAGTTGCAAGTTATCTTGATCGTGACCTACTATCGTAAAGATCGGGCCAACCCCGTACTGAAATAGTTCAGTACCTATCATGTCCGTTCCACAAAAGAATATGTCCTGCATGCATGCACGGATCATGGTATTGTTTATCGAATTGCGCATTGTATGGATGATGGACAAGGAAATTAAATGCATTGAGATTGAGACATGGAAACATACACACTTAGAATTAAATGCATGTTACTTTTTGGAAACAAAAATGGAGAAACTAGAATTGTAAGCACGTAGTGAGGTAAAGATTTTGTTGCTTACAATAACCAGAGCCCTCATGTCGTCTCTGGAGAGGTTGTACTCTTGCTGGTGAGTGAGGAGAGCCCCAAGGAGGTTATCAGGCTCCTCCTCCGCCTGCTGCACCATGTTGCCCGCTTTGTTTTTTTAGGGAACAGGAGGGGCCTATGCCTCTACTGGTATTTATTAACAGGCACAAAAAGAGTACAAAGCAAAGCAAAGCAAAACTAGCAGGAAGGGAGGGGAGTGAAAGAGATATTATGATCACTCAAGAGGGCGATGACCCTATCGAACAGGCTGTCCCACCTCTTCATCAATTTGCCCCCTTGGTGCGCACGATCTCCCAAATATGCCAAGCCACGGGAAGTAGTCGTCGAGGTTGAAGCCTACGAGCGCGGCCGTCTCATCAAGCGGGTTGCAGAAGAACTTGGTCCAGTCGGCTGCCTTGAAGAACCTGCATGCAGGGTTTTCGTTGTCGGAGAACATAATTTTTTTTTTGAGAGAAAAATTCCAGTCTTTTGTTTTCCTAATCTAACTGAGCGCGTCGCTTTTTTGGCTGTCCGATAGAAGTCCCCATTCGTTTTTTTCCAGCCTAAAGAGGAAAGAGAGATACTACTGGCCGATTCCTACCAGCGGCAACATGGCATACAAAGATTGACAGCCACAAGTGGAAAGAGAGATATGTACTGTCTGGCTACTATATATCCGCCAAACATGCATGCATGACAGGATCGGAAGTCCACTTCTGAACCATGCATGCCGGTAGCCGCTGCTGCAGATGGCCATGCATGCCAAGTGCGACAAGCAGCCGGTACCGGCCAATGGACAGGGCAAGATAATGCATCCATGTATCTCTACGTGCACAATAACTGAAGTATTCAATTTCCTACTTATTTACTTTTTGGTGCAAGAGAAAAAAAAGGCTGTACACTATGAGTTATTCATAATAAGTTTAATCAATATATAATCGCTTGGGAATTAAACAACCTAGCTAGGAAGAAAGTGCTTTATTAATTAGTGATGGGCTGCCAAACCTATAATATGTCCATTAACATTTTTTTCCTAAACATGCATATGGGGATTTAAGGTTATGAGGGTTCTTGGTACGCATAATAATATAAGGAGATCTAGTCATCTTCCTATTTTATTATTAGTGGCTTCAAATTACAACAGCATGGAATTCCACAAAATATATAGTTACATTGTGTTATTTAATTAAACCGGCCGTAGCTGCGTGACACTTCTCAGCACACGACATTGGTGGTGAAGGTGTACTGCATCTCTGTCACATCCGGTCCAATTTAAAATTTAGCCCGTAGTGCCCCATGTATATGTTAATGAGATATTACGGGGGTTTAGTCCCACCTTCGTTGTTAAAGGTGGGTTGGACCAACATATAAAGCTTTTAGAGTCCATCCCACAATTACCGGGTTAATCCTTTACACGAAGCGAGGACGAAAACGTAAGTGGGATGGTGGTAGGTGTGGTTCACTCAATGTGCAAAGTTGATCTGAGTCGTTTGGACTCGAAGCGTTATAAATGGTATCAGAGCCCGACCTTTGCGGCCACGGGCGCGTGTGGGTCAGGGTTGTGCGTGTAGGCCCTGCTGGTGCACGGCGTGGAACATGTGCCGGCAATCGTTTGCCTAGTTGTGGGTGTGTTGGGCCGACGAAGACATCGGGCCCTTTGAGGGGGTGTTGTATGTCGCATCCGATCCAATTTGAAATTTGGCCCATAGTGGCTCATGAGACCTCTAGAGTCTATCACACAATCTCCGGGTTAATCCTTTTACGCGAAGCGGGGGTAAAAGCGTAATCCTTTTACGCGAAGCGAGGACAAAAGCGTAAGTGGAATGGTGGTAGGTGTAGTTCACTCAACGTGCAGAGTTGATCTGAGCCGTTTGGACTCTAGGACGTTACAACCTCACTCATTCCACCGCATGGCCCGCGGCTGCCGTGTCGCGAATCTTACATGGATATGGTGAGCCGGACCCGTTCCTCGCAGCCGGCATAGGGTTAGACCAACATATAAGGCTTTTAGAGTCTATCACACCATCCCCGGGTTAATCCTTTTTCGCGAAGCGGGGACAAAAACGTAAGTGGGATGGTGATATATGTGGTTCACTCAGCGTGCGGAGTTAATCTGAGCCGTTTGGACTCTGGGGCGTTACAACCTCGCTCATTCTACCGTCTGGCCCGTGGACGCCTGGTCGCGAATCTTACATGCATATGGTGAACCAGCCCCGTTCCTCGCGACCGGCATGGTACGAGGCAATGCGAAGCGAGGACGAAAGCGTAAGTGTGATGGTGGTAGGTGTGGTTCACTCAGCGTGCAGAATTGATCTGAGCCGTTTGGACTCGGTGACGTTACAACCTCGCTCATCATTCCAACATGCATTGTCTCATTCAGCATCTTCCTCGCTTGACCAGCACCGTACGCAAAGAAGTCCTTGCAGCCGTTGAGCAGCGTGCGTGCGGAGGGGTGCACGGCGGTCACGAGGCGAGGGCGTGGTCGCGCGGAGGTGTGCACGGCGGTCACAAGGCGAGGGCGTGGTCATGGGCTGGGGCGGACCCATCACACCAGGAGCGGGGGCACGAGCCTCCACTCAAATTTTTGGTTTCCTCAGGGCATGCGTGCACTCCTTGTTTGCACTAGTACATCTTGGAGGCCAGCTGGAAGGACCGGACAATCCTCCTCAGGGCAAGGGCGGACCCACTGTTGTGCCCATATATTTCAAGACATAACCAATATTTTTTGGAAAAAATTAGTAGTTTGTAGAGGCATATACATATATAATAATATAGCTAAGATCTCAATTCATTAGTCTCTGCCTCTTCTTTGACTCCAAACGCAAAGCCACACCCGACGGCCCATCCGGGCATCCAGCCTTTCCCAGGGGCGTGCTATGCGCCGACCCGAGGGGCGCCGAGTTGCGTGCCGACCAGGGCGACCACTTGGCCTCGCCCCGTCCCGCATGGCCCACTGTAGCCCACCACCGCCCAGCCTTCTTCCTCGAGACGTGCCAACGCCACCCGCGCCCACCGCCGCGTGTGGCCCGCGGCCAAAAAGCTCCGGCGAACCTTAGCACAGCCACGGCGGCCTCCTTTTCTCCTCCCCCGCCCTACTCCTGCTGCCGCCATGGCCATGCTCACCTGCGAGCCGCGACCCCGCCCTAGCCTGGCCCGGCCACAGCAGTGCAGTGCCTTTGAGAGTGATATGATTACAGTGCCGTCCTCCATCACTGGAGACGCATGATTTTTTTAACATTTTTTACGATAGTACGTACCTAGTGATATGATTACACGAATGACCCTCGGTATTACTTAAATACAAAAATATACCTTTGTTGACGTTTCACACTTGGCAAAAAAATCAACTTTCGTGGTTTTAAAGGAAGAAAAGTAGCATTATGTAATTTTAGAAAATCTAGAAAACTATACCATCACATAATAAGAAGGTGCTGGATATTTTCAACAAGTTTGGATGGAGAAACAGGAATCGAATAGGAGCCTTGAGTCTTTTCGTTGAATAGTCAGTTTAAACTTCTGTACCACCGTACGGTGAAGTGGTCTAAGTGCTGCGTCTATGTGTTTGTTAAACGGCTATACTCATTCACTCGTGAACGTTGGCGGCCGGAATACTACATATTCCTTAATCTAAAAAATAGCAATTTTCATCAAATGGTAGTGTGAAAATTTCCATGCCACCCACGTCTTCAGAAACACGCCCCCAATTAAAACTCTGCTAGAGGCGAGGGCAACAGACTGCCGGCAAATCCAACACAGCTTGTTGCTAGCTTGCCATGCAGCAGCCAGCCATGTCATGGAATGTTGCTCAGTATCGCACCTTCTTCAGTTCCTCTGTTCTGTGATACTGAGCAACATTGTGTTATTATTTGGATAAGATCTTATCCAACAGAACGCCTCTGAAGATGTCAAGATGCTGATCCTCGTCCAAATAAACCTCTCTGCTCTCATCACTTTGTGTTATTGTTTTCTGACGAAGCATCTGACATTTCTCGAGGACCAACTTTTGCCGAACACAGTGAGATCAAGTGTATGGTGCCAAATTCCAACTAGAATGTACAAGTGCTTTCATGCTAAAAAAATGTACTAAGTGGTTCCTTTTTCCTCAATAATCTGAAATGCGCCTAAAACTAACTAACTTTGTGTTTCTCCTCCATGTCTATGGATACGAGAGACTCTTCATACCATAGTGAACGGAGCATTTCTCTTCCGGACGCTGGGTATAGTGATCTTTGTAAAGTTTTTGCGACAACGAATGCATGAGCCGGCTAGTAGGCTGTTCATTTGCTACACATGTCTAACAAACTTGGAACCCTTCTTTCACTACTGTATGCATGACTAGCCACTATATATATCTATATATATGGGTTTAGTTTAAACGAAACAAAATAAGAATACATACGATCAAAAGAGAAGTCAACAACAAGCAAGTCATCTCTTCATTAATTGTTTCACTTCAGATAATGGAGGAAAACAACATGGAAGCAATGTCATCACCTAATGGAGCACAATGATCATGCTTCCGGTGGACCTCCAGGCGACACTCATTATCCATGTAGAGGAAATACGCCTTGCTCCCTATTGTGTGGCCTAGCTTGCGGACTATAGGAGCAACCCAAACTAAAATCGTCGCCTAGGTCACATACACATTCTGCTTTTGATGTTCTATGTATGCACAAAAAACTAAGGATATAAGCGTTCCAATGGCACTAGTACCATGTTAAAAAAATTTTGGAGTCGACAGCTATCATCAAAACAAGTGGGCATCCAGAACCTGTCAAGGTGTTGCGTCACCATATTTTGGGTTGTTGGGCCGTGTATCATGTCAGACTCTATTAGGTATGTGTCGGTGTTTTGGACTGGGGGTCCTCAACCAACTAGTGAATTTGTTCTGCGTGTTCCCGATTCCAGATGGTGATGCAAAGAGACACAAGGTTTATACTAGGTTCGGGCAATTCGAGCCCTACGTCCAGTCTGGGAGATTGATCTTGTATTCCTTGCACCGAAGTGCTTGTAGTAGGGGGTTACAAGCTAGGTGAGAGAGGGAGCCAGTCCCAGGTCTCGGCGGGGAGTGATGCGGGCTGCTTGAGACGTTGCTCTCAAGCGGCAAGGAAGTGCGCGTGTTACAGAGTGTTGCTCTTCGTGAGAACCTGTCTCCCCCCCCCCTGAGAATGGCCCAAGTCCTTTCCTTTTATAGTTTGAAGGGAGGACAAGGGTAGTACATATGCTAACTATACGGTGTCGTGCGAACAGAGGCGGCGTGTCCGAGCCCTGTAGCCTGTTCCTATGGCGGCGTAGTCGTCGGAGTGGTCCGTCCTTGGAGCACTAGGGCGGCGTGCTGGTCACATCCGATCCCATGTCGTCATGGGAGCTCTAGGGCTGCCTCGGAGCGGGTGCAGCGGTCAGCGTGCGGGTCGCTGTGGATTGACTGTGCGCGAGGCCGAGGCTCGGTCGGTGCCGAGGCCGAACTGCGGCGGGGGGTCTCGGCAGACGTGAATCCCGAGATAGCCGAGACCCTGGTGCAGAGTGCCGAGGCCCGGAGGGAGCGGTTGATCTGGTGTGTTGGTTCGGAGGCGATGATGACACGGGCCAGGCTGCCCATGTCGTAGTTGTTTTCGAGGCGGGGATCGCGGGGTACAGTGTAGTGCGGGCGCCGATCGTGGGCACAAGCGTCAGAATACAGTTGCCGGTAATCCCCGCCGTGCCCTGTCTCAGCCGGTATGGCGCTGATGCGACCTCATGTCCCGTCGGCCACTCCGCGGTGTCGAGCCATCGTCCGGCTGAGATTGCGGGAGTGGTTGACGTATTAATGGGACATGACATGCTGTCGGGAAGACCGGTCGAGGCGGAAGCGACGGGTTGTTGACAAGCCGGCCTCGAGCGATACGGAGAATAGCTTTCTTATTCGAGGCTGTTCGCACGGGGCCTCGGGCGAGACAGAGATTGGGCTCCTTGCCGAGACCTCTCGCGAGAGGCCTCGCGTGAGGCGGAGATTGCGTCAGGGCGCCGAGACCTCCCGTGCGAGGCTCGAGGCGAGGTGGAGAGCCTGATGGGCTCGGACAGGGCTGGTGATGAGCCCATGGCTTACCCTCTAGCTTTGTTGTTGATGGATTTGAGTGCCCCTTTTGGTGTATGCTCGGGGTACCCCATTTTATGGTACCCGACAGTAGCCCCCGAGCCTCAGGGGGAGTGGGTGCACTCTCCCTGAGGGTTTGTCGAGACTTGGTTTGCAGCTGCTCCCGTAGGGATTGTGTTTTGCTTCTTGAGGTTTCGGTGGGTGCGCGCTGAGCGCACCCGCCGGGTGTAGCCCCCGAGGCCCTGGAGGAGTGGAGTTACTCCTCTAGGGCTTTTTTCAGTTTTCGTGTTTGAGTGAGGAGTTTTTATCATATTTGCCGAGCCCACAAGTGCGAGTTCGGGTCATCGGGGGTCTCGGCGAGGTTGCAGGAAGAGCCCCCTAGCCTCCGCACGGAGCAAGAGGTCCGTCAGGGGTTCCCCTGGCTTTTTGTACGACCCTCACGCTTCCTTTTCGCTCGGAAGGAGGGGTGGAATGTGCCAGGCTACCCTCGGTGGGCACGAGCGTTGGCACTTCTGGTGAGCTGTTATCGGGTAAGTCCGAGTGGAGGCCCATGCCCCGTTCGCTAGGGGACGGCTAGCGGTCCAGAGACGCACTCCAAGAGTACCAGAGGGTTTCTCTAGTGGGTGCCGAGGCCGTTCGCTGGGCCTCGGTGGCTCGGTGCCTCCCTACGGTGGGATCCCATTCGGAGACCTCCCTGCCGGTCTCGGACACGACTTGGGACGCCCCGAGCGACTATTCGCTCGGGCCTCGGCCATTCGTAGGCTCGCCCAAAGTCGTCCCTGACTCCGTTGCCCTAGGGGCGGCTGTCGAAACCTCAGGGGGCCCAGCCTTCGAACCCCTAGGACCGTAACGGGCTCGGTGCCCTTTATCGTATTCGTAACGAAACTTCTAGCAGGGATTAGATCGTTTGTCTTTGTCTTGGGTGCAGGAGGAGCCCCCGAGCCTCCGCCTAGAGCAAGAGGGCGGTCAGGGGTCCCCTGGCTTTTTTGTTCGACCCTCACATATCCTTTTCGTTCGGACGGAGGGTTTGTTTGCCGAGCCCATTCGGGTGCGAGCCAGAGCCGCTGGGTCTCGGCAAGGTTGCAGGAAGAGCCCCCTAGCCTCTGCACGGAGCGAGAGGGCCGTCAGGAGCTCCCCTAGCTTTTTATACGCCCCTCGTGCGTGAGGGTTTGTTTGCCGAGGCCCCTTTGGGCGCGAGCCTTGGTCGCGGGGTCTCGGTGAGGTTGCAGGAAGGGCTCCTTAGCCTCCGTACGGAGCAAGAGGGCCGTCAGGAGCTCCCCTGGCTTTTTGTACGACCCTCACGCTTCCTTTTCGCTCGGAAGGAGGGGTGGAACTGTGCCAGGCTACCCTCGGTGGGCACGAGCGTTGGCACTTCCGGTGAGCTGTTATCGGGTAAGTCCGAGTGGAGGCCCGTGCCCCGTTCGCTAGGGGACGGCTAGCGGTCCAGAGACGCACTCTAAAAGTACGGAGGGTTTCTCTAGTGGGTGCCGAGGCCGTTCGCTGGGCCTCGGTGGCTCGGTGCCTCCCTATGGTGGGATCCCATTTGGAGACCTCCCTGCCGGTCTCGGACACGACTTAGGGCGTCCCAAGCGTTTCGCTTGCTTGGGCCTCAGCCCCGTATAGGCTCGCCCAGGTCGTCCCTGACTCTGTTGTCCTAGGGCGGCTGTCGAAACCCCTAGGGGCCCAGCCTTCGAACCCCTAGACCGTAATAGGCTCGGAGCCCGGTTCCTTCATCTGAAAGGAATAGGGTGGGGGGAATATCTTCCCCATCGGCTTGGCAACGGGTGGCGCGCCTTTTGAGGCGGTTTCCTAGGGAGGCGAAACGACGCCTGCTGCCGTAGTGGCCGAGCGCGACGTGGTGGATGGGACGTAACTGTTCCCATAATTAATGAGAAAGAAGTGGGCGCGTGGGCGGTAAAATCGGATCGTGGTTAACCGTGCCGAATCGAGGGGAAACTTCCCCGATTTCATCGCCCGTCCGTTTCGCCTTCACCCTACATAAATACTCAAAGAGTCTCGCCCCTCCTCACCTTACCTTGCCTGCGTTAGCTCTACCTCCATCGAGCCGTCGCTAGAGCAGCGGGTGCCGGGAAGAAGAAGGGAGAAGAGCGAGCCAGGGAGAAAGCGAGAAAGAGCGAGAGAGTGAGAGAGAGAGAAAAACTCACCGCCGCATCCGATCCCTCCACCGCACTCATGGCCGGCGACATCATTGTCATCGAGGCGGACCCTTGGGATCCTTCCGACGTTACCGTGGAGACGCTCGAGTCGCTCGTCGACGGCGGACTCCTTCGTCCAGTGACGGACCCCAATAGGCCGGAGTGGATCGCTCCGTACGGCGAGCCAGAGCTAAGGCCTCGTGACGGCTACGTCATGAGCTTTGTCTCCTTTCACGAGCGCAGCCTCGACGTCCCGGTGGATCGGTTCATGCAGGCGCTCCCGCACTACTATGGCAGTGGAGCTCCACAACTTCAACCCCAACTCCATCGCACAGGCGGCCATCTTCGTTGCCGTCTGCGAGGGGTACTTGGGGATTGCTCCCCATTGGGAGTTGTGGCTCCATCTCTTCCGGGCGGGGCACACCACTAAGCCGACGGGCACGTCGGGCACGAGGAAAGCGACGAGGGCCGGCGGCTACACTCTCCAAGTGCGCCAGGACCGCCAGCACCTCTACATCCCGGCCCAGCTCGCGTCATCCAATCGCCGATGGTACACAAGCTGGTTCTACCTTCGCAACGATGATGGAGGACTTCCCCCCTACACCGGGCGGATTGTGGGGAGCTGCCCGGAGAGGTGGAAGTATGGCATCCCGAGGGACGACCAGCCCAAGCTGCAGCCGCTTCTGGAGGGGCTATGGGGCCATGGCCTTACCGTGGCTGTGGTCGTGGCTACCTTCCACCGCTAGAGGGTGCTGCCGCTAATGGCTCGGCAGCGGTGGCTGTTCGAGATGAGGCCGGGTGAGCCCATTGAGGGCATCCGGATGTCCTCCTCTGCCCTTTCTGACGAGGAAATTCTTCGTCGGGTGGGAGAGACGGTAGAGGCGAAGCTGAGGGGCGGCAACTTGACCCCCATCGCGATGCGACCGTCACGGGGGTTCCTCTCGCTGGTAAGTCATGCGCCGCTGTAGCCCCCGAGTCTCCCCCGTTTCTTCTTACTTCTTGTTCCCTTATGCGCGTTCGCCATTCCTACAGGGGATGAGGGACGTGCGCTCCTCTCCACCGCCTGTTCCTGAGGACGTGAGGCAGCGGGCGATCAACCGGGCGCACGCCGATGCGTAGAAAAAACGGAAAGACGCTAAGGTGGCGAAGCGCACGAAGAAGATCCTCGCGCGCGAGGAGCTGGACAAGCGCCTGCCGTCAACAAAGGAAGGATGGTCTCCCGTTGGAGGAATCCCCGTCGCCGTCGCTGTCGACGGAGGCCTCGGACAGGGATGACGAGGGCGAGGTGGGGCGAGGTCCCCTGGACCATCTCCCTGACATAGTGGAGGTGGTGCCCGGGGCGTTGGCAAGCAGCCCGGCACTCCCAGGAGGAGGAGGAGCGGACCCGGGGTCGGCAATTGCCCGCTGCGGGGCCGAGGCTGACACGCCCGAGGCACGGGCGTTGGGCAAACGCGCCGTCAGCCCGGTGGGCTCGGCGGCGGCGGTGGAACAAGTGGCGGCGGAGGCGACACAACTGCCCCCGCAGAGGACCGAGGGGACGCCGAGGGTCCGTTGAGGACCAACCGGCGCCGATGGACACAGAGGCGATGCCTCTGCCGCCGCCACCGCCTTTAGGGACGAGGGTCGCCATGGTGAAGCGGTTGCTGCCCCGCTCGAGGTAGGTGTATTTTTGGATGGGGTCGTAGTGCCTTCCGTTCGTTCTTTTGTCTTGTACTGACCCTGTGATCATCTTGTCCTTAGCCAGAAGCGGCCTGCGGAGGTGCCTACCTTGGCGCCCCTTAAAGCGCTCAAGGTTAACCCCGGCTCCACCGCCCACTGGGTGGTGGAGGCGCAAGCCGCCCAGCATCGTGGCGCGGCGTCGGCGAGGGCCGACCCGAAGGAGCCGGCCACTCCAGAAGGGGTTGCCGAGGCGGCCTTGACACAGGAAGGGGAGGTAGCACCTCCGCCCCATGATGGCAAGGCTCATGGGTCGGATGCGGCCGAGGTTCCCTTGGCCGCCGAGACCACCGGGACCGAGGTCCCCGGGGTTTCACAGGCCAGGGCGACGGAGACTGCGGCGCCCGGGACCATCGAGGCCGCTGCGGCGGGCACTAGGGCCCTCGCGACCGCTGAGGCCACGATGGCGGAGGCCGGAGCCCCCGAGACCACCGAGCCCATGATGGTGGAGGCCGGAGCCCCCGGGACCACCGAGGCCACGAATGGTAGAGGCCGGAGCCCCCTGGGACCACCGACGCTGATGCGATCGTGGTGGGGCTGCCAGCCCAGGAAATGGAGATGAAGGCGGCGAAGGCCTTGGCAGCACCCTTGGTTTAGGGCCCGCCGCCGTTGCGAGAGAGCGCCCGAGAGGTGGAGATTCTTCCGATCTCCTTCGACGATACTTCCTGGGCGTAGGAGATGGTCCGGCAGCCGAGGCGACCGGTGTCGTGGAACAGCTGGTTCCAACTCCGGGCGAGGGAAGCTCAGCCCTCGTGCGGGTGTGATCCCGAACCCCGCAGGAACCACCCGCGTGTCCTGTGGCAAAGCCGGGATGATCCTGAGGCAGAGCCTCTGTTTGCCCTTGAGGACCGTGGCCGAGGGCGGTCGCTGGGACACGTTCGAGCAGTACCGCCAGCTGGCGGAGCGATCTCTACAGACGGCGCTGTTCGTGGTGGCCAACGATTTGCCCGGAGTCGCCCAGGTTCGTGCTTTCTTTTCCCATGCGGTGGTCTTTTTCCGAGCTTTCTCTATAGGGATTGACCCCTGTTCTGTTTCCCCCAGGAGCTCGAGACCCGATCTCTTGGGAAGTCGGTCTTCCTCCGCCAGGAGAGGGATGTCTAGGACCAAGCTTCAGCGGCAGAAGGGCCTTCTTGCCGGCGCCAACGAGCTCCTGTCGGCGCGGAGCGCAGAGGTGGAGGACCTCCACCTTCGTTGTGTCAACGCGAAGGTCGAGGCAGGCCATGGCCCAGTAGCAGCTCGCCCCTCTGGCGGCGTGGGTCAAGGAGTTGGAGGAGGAGCTCACCCGCGTGGCCAGTGATCGGGATGCCTTCAGGGCTCGAGCCATAGAAGCTACGGCCTCGGCCACGGCTCTTGCTGGGCAGCTAGGGGCGGAACAGAATGCGCACCAGCTGACAAAAGGTGCTTTGGATGAGGCCCTTGCAGCAGCTGAGGCCTCGCGAACCGAGGCTGTGGTTTGGAGGGGGACGGCCGAGGGTGAGTCCTAGTCCCCTCATTTTATTTTATTTTCCTTATGTTCGTTCCCTAACTTCCTTGTGTGATGCAGAGCTGGGGAGTGAAGCTTCTAGGGCGGCCGAGGCTTCTCAGGTCGAGGCCCAGCGCCTGAAGGAGAAGGCCAAGGCCCTGCGCTGGAAGGAGAAAGCCGAGGCCTATCAGGTTGAGACCCGACGCTGGGAGCAGAAGGCCAAGGGTGAGTTCCGTAGGCTTCCGCCCCTAATTTAGGTTGTTTTTTCCCTCGCTCAACCTCATTCCATTTTCTGTGGTGCAGAGTCAGAGGCGGAGGTTACCCGGGCAGCCGAGGCTTCCAGCGCGGTGCAGACGGTGCTCGAGACCGAGATCGGGGAGCACGAGGCGCTGAAGAGTGCCGCCCGTGCCACCTGTGATGCCCTGGCGATCGAGGGGGTTCAGTCAGGCAGCTCCCTTGGGAGCCGTCTGAACTGCACTGAGCGATCAAGTGCGTGAGCGGCTCCGAGGAGCGCTACACACGGGCGTCAAGCGTGCACTGGCCGTCATCGCCTCGCACTACGTTGGTGTCGACCTTCAAGCCATCAGCGATGGCTACGTCTTGCCCGATGATGACGACGAGGCCGACGAGGTGGTGACGAAGCTGTTGGAGGCGGCGGAAGGCCCTGGCACCGCGCTGGCAACGTTGTTTGAAGAGGAGGTGGTCCCTCCCCCGCCGTCTGCCGATGCCGGAGGTGCTGAGCCTTGACCTGGGCCCAAGTGGCCATGTAAATAGAGTAGGAATTAGATTTGTATCGTAACGCTTGTGGCCGTCGAGGCCTTTCTTTTTAAAGTACTCGTGTTTCTTTAATCGTTTGTCTTGTATTTCCGAGCCTCTGCCCTCTTGTTGTCTCCGATCTGATTTCTTTGCAAAAAACCTCTTTGGAGCCTAAGCCGTCCCCTAGGGCGAAAGGTGGTGAGGGAGCGCCGTAGCCCGGAGGCTTAGGCTGTCTCGCGACTCAACCGGCCTTCTGGCCCTGAGTCGGGCTTTTGGTCCTTGGGTTTTCCGCAACCGATTCGTCAGAGCGTGCTAGAGGGTTTGGCGTAGGAATTTTTTCGAAAGACGACTAAAAATGGCGCGTGGGACTTTAGGGGGAATCCCCCATCTAGCCCCCGAGGGAGATTTGGTTCTACGGAGGCAGAGCTAAGTCTCCCTTATAGTGTCATCGTATTGCCGAGACCAACTGATAGGCTCGGGGAACTTCTCGAGAAATTAGAACAACTAAAAACGGGTTTCAATTGTATTCCGAGAAACAATATATACAATGCTTGGAATTTTAAGGATAAAAGCGACGTAGCTGTTCTATGTTCCAAGCGTTGGTGAAGATTTCGCCCTTCTCGTTGGCTAGCTTGTAGGTCCCGGGCTTCAGTACTTGGGCGATGATGTACGGTCCTTCCCATGGCGGGGTCAGCTTGTGGCGGCCCTTGTTGCTCTGTGCTAGCCTCAACACCAGGTCGCCTACCTTCAAGTCTCGGCCTCGGACGCGCCGGGCCTGATAGCGCCGTAGGGTCTGCTGGTATTTAGCCGAGTGCAGCAGCGCGACGTCTCGGGCTTCCTCCAGTTGGTCGAGGGCGTCCTCTCGGGTGGTGCGGTTACTTTGTTCGTTATAGGCTTGTAGCCTTGGGGAACCATATTCCAAGTCAGTGGGGAGGATGGCCTCGGCCCCATAGACCAGGAAGAAAGGCGTGAACCCCGTGGCTCGGCTTGGAGTGTTCCTTAGGCTCCAGATGACCGATGGGAGTTCGGCGAGCCATTTCTTGCCAAACTTCTTCAACCGGTTGTAAATTCTTGGCTTGAGGCCTTGTAGGATCATGCCGTTGGCACGTTCTACTTGGCCGTTGGTCCTTGGGTGTCCTACAGCCGACCAGGCCACACGGATGTGGTGGTCGTCGCAAAACGTCAAGAACTTTTTGCCGGTGAACTATGTCCCGTTGTCGGTGATGATGGTGTTAGGAACCCCAAACCTGTGGATAATGTCGGTGAAGAACAGCGCCGCTTGCTCGGATTTGATTCGATTGATCGGACGAGCCTCGATCCATTTGGAGAACTTGTCGATTGATACCAGTAGATGGGTGTAGCCCCCGGGGGCCTTTTGTAGAGGCCCGACCATGTCGAGCCCCCACACGGTGAACAGCCACGTGATGGGGATGGTTTGGAGGGCCAAGGCCGAGAGATGTGTTTGTCGAGCATAGTACTGGGCTACACCCATCTACTGGTAGCCTCGATGCGGATGGTAGCCTCGAGCGGGCCCCTCCCCGTCGTGGCGCCATCGCTGGCCGATCACCTCGTGGTCGCCCTGGGCCTCGCGTCGGTTGTCGAGGCAGTTGTGGACCGGGGGGACCTTATTGATGGTCGACGCCCGAGTAGGCTCGGGACGAACCGAGGCCTCCCTATCCTACCGATGCGGTGTTGAGGGGAGGTCCAAGACGGCACCGCGCCGCCTGGAGGCGGAACTCTCGGCCTGCTGCACCGCGGCGGTCTCGAGGAGATCCCGGAGCTCGCTGCGAACCTATCGTCCTTCCGTGGTGGAGGGCTCGGGCATCACGCGCACTAGCATTGCCACAGCCGCGACATTCTGGCTAGCGCGATTGAAGATTGGGGGACGATCGTCCCCTTCGTCATCGTTGATGCGATGGTGCACGTCGCGAGCCCGTCGTCGGGCTCCTCCACCGTCACCGCGGCCTTGCTGCTCCTGCTCGAGAGTGCTTCGGAGCTATTGCAGAAGGAGTTGATCTTGCTCGACCTTGGCCTAAAGCTCACGGAGTTGTTCCTAGTCCGAGCGCCGGAATTGTCCGAGGGCAAGGTTCTCGTTCCATGCTGTGGGTGGGACAATGCGCGAAGGCGTAGCATCACTCGTTCCCTGATGAAGCGGAGTGCGGTTGTCTGCCCCCTCGTCCTCGTCGCCCGTGCTTGGCATCCCAAGTCCGACGTGGAAGCACTCACGAGTGGGATCGTAAGTACCTTCATCGTCAGAATCGGAGTAGCCAAAGCAATAGTCGCTTGCGGCCAAGAAGCGACGCATGGTTTCATGGTCGTGGAGGTCGGAGAAATCCGCTCCGGCCCACGCCTCGTCCTCCTCCTGAGGAGTCGGCATGGGTGTGGGTCGACGTGGCGGTGTCGAAGTTGAAAGCGAAGCGCTGGCGGCGCTCCGAGAGATCCGCGTGAGCGGAAGCGTAGGCAGTAAGCATAAGAGGCAGGCGGCGTTTCTCAACCCGAAGGGGTATGGAGATAGGCGCCGTCGCTAGGCTCTGCTCCCCGGAGTTGGCTCCTTAGAGAGTGGCAGGAGCTGAGCTTGATGTCGAGGGCGTCACCGGGCGCCACCGGCATCTTTCCCTTTCCTAGGCTCAGGCTAGACAGGATCCCCAATCAGGGGCCCTTGCGCCAACAGCTGGTCGTGGGATACCGTCGGAGAGCGGTGAATCGCCCTGGGTTTGTGTGGCATCGGGGTAACCCTGCTCAGCGTCGTGCCTGGCGAGCACGGCGAGAATGGCCGCCAAGGCGCCGCCTATGCCTGGGCCGCCGATGCGTGACTTCGTCGTCGGTAGGCGGGGCTCGGGGTGTGAGAAGTACCATGTCGTACTCGTGCCCTAGAGACATGAACTCCAGGCTCCCAAACCAGACCACCGTGCCGAGACGCAGCGGTCGTACGGGGTCTGCCATCCGGAACTTGTTGGGATGACGAAATTGACACGCAGAGAGCCCCTACCTGGCGCGCCAACTGTCGGTGTTTTGGACTGGGGGGTCCTCAACCAACTAGTGAATTTGTTCTAGCGTGTTCCCGATTCCAGATGGTGATGCAAAGAGACACAAGGTTTATACTGGTTCGGGCAATTCGAGCCCTACGTCCAGTCTGGGAGATTGATCTTGTATTCCTTGCACCGAAGTGCTTGTAGTAGGGGGTTACAAGCTAGGTGAGAGAGGGAGCCAGTCCTAGGTCTCGGCGGGGAGTGATGCGGGCTGCTTGAGACGTTGCTCTCAAGCGGCAAGGAAGTGCGCGTGTTACAGAGTGTTGCTCTTCGTGAGAACCTGTCCCCCCCCCCCCGAGAATGGCCCAAGTCCTTTCCTTTTATAGTTTGAAGGGAGGACAAGGGTAGTACATATGCTAACTATACGGTGTCGTGCGAACAGAGGCAGTGTGTCCGAGCCCTGTAGCCTATTCCTGTGGCGGCGTAGTCGTCGGAGTGGTCCGTCCTTGGAGCACTAGGGCGGCGTGCTGGTCACATCCAATCCCATGCGTCATGGGAGCTCCAGGGCTGCCTCGGAGCAGGTGCAGCGGTCAGCGTGCGGGTCGCTGTGGATTGACTGTGCGCAAGGCCGAGGCTCGGTCGGTGCCGAGGCTGAACCACGGCGGGGGGTCTCGGCAGACGTGAATCCCGAGATAGCCGAGACCCTGGTGTAGAGTGCCGAGGCCCAGAGGGAGCGGTTGATCTGGTGTGTTGGTTCGGAGGCGATGATGACACGGGCCAGGCTGCCCATGTCGTGTTGTTTTCGAGGCGGGGATCGCGGGGTACAGTGTAGTGCGGGCGCCGATCGTGGGCATAGCGTCAGAATACAGTTGCTGGTAATCCCCGCCGTGCCCTGTCTTAGCCGCTATGGCGCTGATGCGACCTCATGTCCCGTCGGCCACTCCGCGGTGTTGAGCCGTCGTCCGGCTGAGATTGCGGGAGTGGTTGACGTATTAATGGGACATGACGTGCTGTCGGGAAGACCGGTCGAGGCGGAAGTGACGGGTTGTTGACAAGCCGGCCTCGAGCGATGAGGAGAATAGCTTTCTTATTCGAGGCTGTTCACACGGGGCCTCGGGCGAGACGGAGATTGGGCTCCTTGCTGAGACCTCTCGCGAGAGGCCTCACGCGAGGCGGAGATTGCGTCAGGGCGCCGAGACCTCCCGTGCGAGGCCCGATGCGAGGTGGAGAGCCTGATGGGCTCGGACAGGGCTGGTGATGAGCCCATGGCTTACCCTCTAGCTTTGTTGTTGATGGGATTTGAGTGCCCCTTTTGGTGTATGCTCGGGGTACCCCGTTTTATGGTACCCGACAGTATGCATCAAGGGGGTCCATGGCCACCTTTAACACTATATTTGGTAGTCATCACCCAAGTTAGAGTTTGGATGATCTTTCAAAAAAAGGTTAGTGCTCAGACTTTGTTTAGATTAATCAATCATAGAACAATTTTATTGTTCATCGTTTTGTGAAACCTCAACTCGTGAGTTTAATCTTATTTAGAAAAATTCGGTGACTTCTTTTTTTTTTGCTTGATTCATACGCAAGGAATAGCCTTCGTGAATAGGTAAACCGGACAGTGCATGATCGATAACCAGCAGGGACATGGTGTTGCGATAGCAGGGTTTAGGTCTTTGTGATCGAAATCCTGATCGTGAATGCCAAGTTTCCACCAAATCAAGAGTATCTTCACTTGACCAAAGATCGAGCACCATCATTTCCTGTCACCTCCTCCGGGGCTCACCATTTTTTTTTAATTTGGAAAACCACTATCACTGCCGGCATGTAACACAAGCTGACCGATGGTGATAACCCTGATTATCACACCGACGAAGGATGAACTAGCGGTGATGAGCAATATGTAGTAGTGAGTTCTCTGCCATGGCCGGCCGCCCTTAATGATTAGCTTTTAATTGTCGTTAGATAGTGGTAACCTACAAAATCTCGTGTGAGATAACTTACGTAGTTTTTAAATATTTACATGTTGATAGATTATTATAGTCTTATATGAGATTATGTATATACTTCATAATTATTTTATACAAGGTAATGAATTGTGCTCTTTTGTTCGTTCATAGTATTTTTTTGGTTAATTTACTGTCGGTAATGCTCGATTGAGGGCGTCCGTCGGACCAACCCCGCGCGCATGTGATGACCAAGAAAAAAAAGAAGCGAGGGCATGCACGCAGTTACAGTCATGCGGGGACTGCAACGGTCCTTTCTGCGGGTCAGCTTATGGGAGCGTGTGCGGCCATTGATTCGATGTGGGGTGCATGTGGCGCGGGGTAGCGTATGGAAGCTCGTGCGGCCACTCGTTCGGTGTGGGGCGCGGGGCAGTGCATGGGAGTTCGTGCCACCACTCGTTTTGCGTGGGGCGTGGGGCAGCGCATGCGGCCTCACTCGGTGTGGGGTGCATGCGGCACGTGGGGGCCTGTGCATGTGCCGTGACCAGAGAGAAGGACCGAGAGAGAGAGAGAGAGAGAGAGAGAGAGAGAGCGCGGGGCCCGCATACTCCATGGCACCGAGCTCCTTATGTTTCATGCGTTTAGATATATGTTTGAAATATATGTTTCAGTTGGATGTTGCATGTGTTTTATCTGGATGTTGTATGTGTTTCAGCTGGATGTTGCATATATTGCAAGTGCTATACACGTATGTTGCAAGTGTATGTTTTCAAATGTTTCATCTGTTTTAGACGTATGTTGCAAGTGTTTTATTTGGATGTTGCATATGTTTCAGTGGCTTTATACATATGTTGCAAGCGTGTATTCAAAATGTTTTATTTGTTTCAGACGTATGTTGCAAGTATTTTATCGGGATGTTGTATATGTTGTATTTGTTATACACATACGTTGCAAATGTATATTGCAAATATTTCCTATGTTTCAGACGTATGTTGCAGAAGTGCTTCATATTGCAGCATTAGCAGGCACAGAATGCGGACCCATGCGGAGACCGTCCCCATGGGTGTGGCGGTCACCACGTGCTCGGCAAACGAAGTGGATGTGGGTGGTCCCCACTTGCATGCACATCACCAGGCACGAGGCGGGCATCACTAGGCACGAGGCGCACAACTGCTTATGTAGGCACACCAACATGGGGGGCGGGTGTGCAGCCGTGCAGGCGCAATAGTTGCTCGTGACATGTGGGGGCAGACGTGCCGGCACAGCAGTTGCGTGCGGGATAGGCTTAGTAGCATGCGTGGCACACGGGACAAGCGCAGCAAGCGGGGCAGGTGTGGGTGTTCGGACGGGGGCTAGCCAACCTGTTGGTTCGTTGGTTTCAACCAGGACTTATCAGCTGGTACAATATTTTTCTCTCGTAACAAACCAGCATCCAACCTATGAACAGGCGGCTGAGCATCCGGACGTGCGGGTGGACGCTAGCCACGACGATACTGTACACATGGGTTCTCATTGCACGCATACGTACGGCCAAGTGAACCCACAACAATCGAGAAGGCCGTAGCTTGCGCCGCGCCTGTTGGCTATCGCACAGGCACAGTCCGCTTCCAAGACGGGGACGACGGACGGGTTGCCATGATTGCCAGGTGGAGGCCGCCATGATAACAGGAGCTCTGCTCGGCGTCGCTGTTGCCGCATCTCACATTCTCCCAAAGGCCGGGCCGGGCATCAATCCGTTGCTTCCGAGTTCCGACCCACGGCTGGGCGTGGGCTGACGCCTGACAAGCAGAGTACTACGTGTCTACGTCCAATTGGCTAGAGTACGTACGTACTCCGACACGGTACAGAAGCCATCGCTTGGCACTTGGCAGGGCGTTCGGCGTTCCCTGCCTTGTTGGGACTTGAGATTGCATCGCAGCAGCGCTGCTGTCTATGACTGCATCCACCGCCGAATTTTTTTTAAATAATATTTTTAATGATTAATCGTAAATGTAGCATTTAATTAAAACAAATTGCAAATCTAGTAGCATGTCAGCCACTGGATAGCCGACTGGAGGCTTATCGGCCTCTGGGGCGTCGACAGGTCCCTATTGGTCGTCCAGTAGCCGACAAGGCTTCGAAGGGGGCCAGCTCGTACGGCAAAGTGGGCCATATTGGGCCGATAGGCGTATCGGCCGTGTGGGGGCTGATAAGGCCCTGTCGGCTATCCGCTGGCTAATAGGTCCTAAAATATCTAGCCGACATCTTCCTCCTTCCCTCTCTCTCTCTCTCTCTCTCTCTCTCTCTCTCTCTCTTACCGTGTCGACGGCGGCCGCCGCCGCTGCTCGCCCGCCCCGCCGCGTGGGCGGCCTCCCTGCGCCGGCCGGCACCGAATCCGGCGAAGGGCGTGCCGCCGCCGACCCCACCCTACCCGCGCGCCGCCTGCTCGCCCAGCGCTGTGCAGGTAAGGTTTTTATTTTTTTTGTAAATTTAGATTTCAGCTTTTTAGTTAGTTTATTTAGATTTTGTTAGTTTAGTTTGTTTAGTTAGATATGGTTAGGGTTAGATTAATTAATATATTTAGTTTGTAGTCGTACATTAGGGTTAGTTTTTTAGGGTTAGATTAATTAGTTTTTAGGGTTAGATTAATTAGTATATTTAGTTTGTAGTCGTACATTAGGTTAGATTAATTAGTTTTTTAGGGTTAGATTAATTAGTATATTTAGTTTTTATGATTAGGGTTAGTTGAGATTAGGGTTTGTTTTTTAGGGTTCAGTTTGAGTTGTAGATTAGTTTTTTTAGTTAGATTTTTGGGGTTAGTTTTTTAGGGTTAGTTTTAGCTGTCGTTAGCTATTTTTAGTTAGGTTGTAGGGTTCGATTTACTTAGGGTTAGTTTAGTTTATTTATTTGTTTAGTTCGCATGGTACTTCATATAACTGACACGATACTTTGCACGATGTGACCAGGAATGTCGACCGATTTAGTTCCTTTCAGAATTTACCATGGCGACGGTGAAATCAGATATGGAGACAGGCGGAGTAGACCTTAGTGAGTTCCAGGTCTTTGACACAGAACTAAATTCGCCGCTAGATTATAGCCGCAAACAAGTTTTAGCCTAGGCTGCATGAATATTTGGGTGTTCCGCCCTCCCAACATCGTTTCAGGATTAGTATGTTGGTGCCTAAATTGCAGGGAGAATGGATGGAGGTAGGGAGTTGTATGAGGCCAGTAACACGAAGAAGTGGCATTTTCTCGTGTCTAAGGCGTTGGAGCGTCGTTATTACAACATCATGCTTGTTGAGTTCCTGGATGGTGGCATGCAGGGTGAGAGTAGCAACACAGGTGTAGTAGAGGACAACTTAGAGGCCGCAAATGCTGAGCAGACCTATGTTTCCGATCCTCAGGCGGTTCAGAACACGATAGAGGATGGAGAAGCAGGAGTGTTCAAATTCGGTAATCAATATTCTTTTTTTATCACAGGCTATGTGCTGCTGGTCTGCTTCCGTTCGCACGCCTGGTTGAGCGACACCGGCACAGGAGTGCGCATTTTTCCGGTTGACCGTGCACTCCTCTCTGCTTGGGTCGACCGTCGGAGACCGGAGACGCACACTTTCCACCTACCTGTAGGTGAGGTGACCGTCACTCTGTAGGACGTCGCCATGCTGTTCGGTCTACCTCTCGCTGGTGCCCCCTGTCGGCCCTGTAGTAGTGCCGGGGACTGGGAGGACCAGGTCCTGCACCGTTTCTAGGGTGTGTTCCAGCCGGGGGAGTGAGAGGATGAGCAGTTTGGCTTCCATGACCGCCACGGCCCTCCGAAGGCGAGGTTGTCTAGAGGCTCACGGAGGACGAGGATGACTAGAGGGTCCAAGCGACACTTGGAGGCGTACCTGCTGTGGCTGTTCGGCTGGGTACTCTTCACCAGTTCTCACCACGACACCGTCGACAAGCACTTGGTCCACTACGCGGCGCAGATAGCGTACGCACCACTTGGGGCGATTCCCCAGTACTAGTTGGGGTTCAGCGTTGCTTGTAGCTACGTACCGGGCTTTATGCGACGCTTGCACTCGGAGGACTACGACAGGTATGTTCTCTGGTTGTCCGTTGTTGCTGATGTTGTGGTCATTCGAGCGGTTCGATATCGGGAGGACCGGCCCTATCGTCATACGAGCCGTACGACGATGAGATGTACGCTATCGACCAGGTTGGTGTGGCCGACGAGCTCGACTGCCCCGACAATGGGCACACTCTGGACTGTCCCGTGACATAAGTATTTTTGTCTATACTATTTGTTGAATTATGTTAGTATTATGCTTTCAATGTTCAACAAGTTTGTTCTTTGCAGCCGAGGTGGGCACCAGGCACAGGTAGAGGCACGTACAATGCGTACTGTCGATGCGTTGGACCAGCTCACAGCTGATAGGGTTCGGTGGACCCCGTACACAGCACTTGACATACAGCACCGTGCTCTGCAGTGGCTTGTCGGAGATGTGCTACCGTGACCAGGACCTGTGGTACAAGAGGAAATGACTGGTGTTCGACATCTTCGTCGAGCCGTACTGTCCGGAGCGGGTGGCACGCTAGTTTGGGCGCTCGCAGGTCTTCCCCCTTCCCCGACTTCAGCTTGACGGGTCGCACAGGTAAGTCTTGTTGTATTCACATTTCTTCTTGATGTTGGTACAGCTTTGTTCATTATTAATTCTATTGTAGGATTTCAAGGAGAAAGGTCAAGGCATAGTGTTTGAGCAGTCGTGGGTGGATAGGATGATGCCTTGGGTCAACGCCTGGGCAGAGGCGGCTCGTCGACGTGCACGACCTAGGTGCACCATTCGATGAGGGCACGTACCGCGAGTACTTGCGTTGGTTCCATGGAGCCACAAGCGTCCGTTGCTTCCCCGTGCCGGTACAGGCCGCGCCGCACGAGGCCGAGATCACCGACACGTTCGCGATGGAGCCACCCGCTGCTTTCCATGCTGCTAGTAAGTAAATTTGTAAACTTCTTTGTCCTATCATTACTTTGCCAATGAGTCACAATAATTCATGCAACAATACATGCCTGCCTTGCAGACAGATATCTGCAGCGACGATGGGCAACGAGCTGCTTTCGTATGCCCAGCGGTTCGAGCAGAACCCCCCAACGGTTGGTAGGATCGAGTTGGCTGCCGCCCTTCGACGACTGGGGCAACGTTGCTTGGCGGGAGTACGCCGGGCATCGTGCCGCCACACCACAGACGTAGTTGTTCACGTCCAGCAGGGTGAGGCTCCAGCGCCGCCTCCACCTCCGCCTCCAGGTCGTAGGATCTAGAGGACGTGCTCAGTTCTTCACACCGACGGTTGGAGTCCTAGGTACTTTTGCGATGACCTTCCCATTTCTTCATGCATTTTGTACGTAACATGCTCTATGTGACCTTACAATTTTTTGGTAGGTGGACGTGCTTCTTGCGGTGACTACACGATAGGGTACTAGCAGCTTCGCGACCTTTTGCACCGACGACACGTCCTCCTTGGTTCCCCGATGAGGTCGGGCCCTCACAGCTTTCAGGTGCACCTCTACCTACTCAGCCGACTGAGGGTACACAGCCTAACAGAGTCGACCCTCGCTGGCACGCCAGCGTCGTCCTCCAGACCAGCTCACTCACCCTACGGTGCAGATTCGTCACTGAGGAGCATAGGCCGTCAAACAGTGAGCGTCGTGTTGGTTGACCTGTATTAGTCATATGGTTGTATGGTTGCATGGATGTGAACAAATGTACTCCTGGATTTCTGATGCCTCCAACCGTATTAGTCGCTTTACAACCATTTAATGGAGGCAACGCTCCGAATAACTTCCGACGCCTGCATCGAGGCAAAGGACAATTCAGCGGGACAAACGACGTAGGCTTTGCAGGTTTGGTCCATGTACCGCGCTGAGTTAATATTACAATGTGTTTGCCTTCAAAAGTTTGTAAGGTTCCTTAGGTTATGGTGCGTAATATATGTTTATATGTTCGGAAAAGGAGAGCAAATGTTTTTATTGTTGCAATGATAAAGTTAGTTTTATGTCTAGTGATGGTTATGTTCGGAAAAGAGCTCATATTGGGTCATAAAGCATGAAATAGTATAATTAGTTGCTGGATAGTCGATAGGCCTGTCAGTTGCTGGAGAGCCGACAGGCCTGTTGGTCTCCCCAAAGCCGATGGGGCCTGCTATCGGCTGACACATCACCCCTATCGTCTGCTGAGGTGCCGACATGAGACCAGTCGGCCTTCCAGAGGCCAACAAGGCACCTGTTGGCTTCCCAACCGCCGACAGGATGCTATATCTACAATTTTTGTATAACAGCTTCTAGATTTGCAATTATTTATTAAAAAATCATCCACCGCCTACCATTCTCACCCTAATACACAGGACACAGCACAGCAAAGATCTCACCAAAGTGGCTCGCAATCAGGCTAGCACCACGCCTCGATGTGTATATGCTGGTCTCCACTCTCCACCAGCCAAAGCCCTTTCATCAAGATAACTTTCTCTACACTCGAAAAAATTATACACCAAACATTCTCTACACTCAAAACATTGTACACCAGCTGCATAAATCAAAGACACCGGCCTTTTCGTTCCCTCAAGCTGCACATTCATCACAAGCATTCAACGCCATTTTTTCTTCGTCTGGGCACTGATGCCATGATCAGCCGTAGTCCTATCTATCATTGATCATGCAGAGGTACCCACCCCCTGCATTCCGCTCCAGGGGATACCTGGTGGCACCTTTCATGTCCTCGAGGTGCTTCATGGCAGCATCTCGTAGACCAGATCTGTTTGGTTCCTTCCCTTTCCTGCGCTTCTTTATCATGGTGCAAGTCCCCAGAGGGCTATTACTTCCAGCCCCAGGTCTCCTGCAGTGACAATTGCAAGTTTGAACTTTCAGTACAGTTACCATCAGTAACGGTTCATCAGTTTTGCTAATACAGCGCCGTGATTCAAGGAGATACAGACACTGAAGAAACACAGCAATTATCCTGATGAACAGATGAACTAAATCACAAAAGAAAGGAAGGCCCCGAAACTTACTTCAACAACTTCTCAGAAGCAACTCTGGCAGCCTCGATGGTAGCCCTGGTAGGCAGCCACTTCACTGTCCTGCCAGGATCACCTCGCATCGGTGAATGGATTTTTACCAGCTGCACATGATATATTTTTAATATCAGTACACCACATTATCATGGGTAACAAGCAAAATAACATAACATAATGGATGTAAACAGTTTTGTTAGCTAAGATTACAGCAAGAAAGAAACTCACGCCAAGACATTCCATCATCTGATAATATGCTCTACCATGTAGTGGAGTGTGTCCCTTTCTGACCTCTGAGAAGTACCTTGTCCTGAAAGATAACAGCTCCAGCTGTAAGCAAAACTGTAGACCAGAATTCTTTACTGTCACTACGTGAAGATCAACCATTCACTAACCATTCCTTGTAACCTGGGTCTACTGTGAAGCCATACATATCAACACTGTCACAGATGGAAAGGGCGAATTCAAGAGCTTTAAGCCCTGTTCCTTTAGCTGAGGAACCAAATGATGTGCCTAGCATGAGGTATACCGGATTGGTTATTGGAAGTTCCTACATAGCAAGAGTTCCAGCAGCCAGATAAGAAAATATAGAACATGTACTCAAGGTGGTCTGATTTCTAACATGGAAGTTAAATTACCCGAATCATTTGGTTCATAATATCATGTATTGTCGTCTTAACGATCAGTACTTCTTTTTTTGTTTCTGCAACCATAAAAATTAGCATGCCTTTTCATATTGATATCCCACTTATAGGGGACAAAAGATAGATGGCAGACTTACCATCTAACTCAACAACTTTATCTAGTGCCTTTGCAGATCCTCTATTCAGAAGGCGAAATGTACTCTTTGTACCAACATATTCAGTGTAATTCTGCAGTATGGATAGAACGAGTTCAGGGAACATCCAAATGTAGGGGGGAAAACTGGCCAGCTAACAAATCATCTTAACAAACCTGGGTAGGGTGCACCATTTTCTCTGAAGACGGCATCATAAGAATCAATTTCATCCCCAAATTTAGTTTTAAGAAGATCACCTGAGTTCCCAACAACAGCACATCTACCAAATTGGTGAGGAACATATGGAGATGTCTCAGGTAGAACTAGTGAGAGCTTTTCCATGCAAAGGCTTCTGTTCTGGCACTTATTCCTGCAAACTCAGAACTATATATGCTTAGTAATCTATTGGAGTTAAACCACACTTTATAAGTCTAGGTGAAATGGCAAGGATTTGTATCTACCCACAGAAGGATTCCTTTGTTGATCCTTCTCCATGCATACTCCTTCCAGCCATTTGGCAAAGCATCAATGTACTCCTTTGTGAGTACTGTTGTACTGTTTCGGACCTGGGAGAGAAAAACTACTTACTTAGTGACCATATCAATAGCTAACCGTGTAGCTGTGAAGAACTATAGACCAACATTGCATTGCAGTACAGTGTATGTTATGGTGTTCATGAAATTCAGATGGGGCAGTTGAAAAGTGACAGCGTACAACTTTGTCAACATTGCCAATGTTGTCAGGCACTCGTCATATGACTTTTGAAAGCAGTGCTATATGATATTGGATTCATTGGGTTCAATAAATCACATAGACTTATGAATACGAAGTATGATCACCTGCTCCCATGAGGCTACAGCTTCGCACAGATTGAACTCAAACGACAGACCTTCAACCTTATGGGTGATTGGATCTCTCTGCAAAAAATTAGTCCATAATAAGAGCTACAAAAAATGGTCATACACCCTAGTTACGAGAGGAGGCCGACAGAGTACTATATTTGCTGGCCAAACATGCAGCAGAGTTTCAAAAGCATATAAGATGCTAGGTAAGCACAGAACCAAATGTACTTTGCAAGCTGATCCATAAGGATGAAATGGGGAAAGTCCTGCCTGTATCAAGTAAAAGCTTTGCATGACACAACAAGGAAAAGAACTTACCCACTTAGAAACTGTGTCACTTGGGTATTGTATCACAACTCGACAGTAGTCCTCCCCAGTCACCGCTTTCAGTCCTAGCCCATTTGCATCCTGCAGATTTTTTAAGCAAGCAAGTAAGGTTTGTCTGAACCAAGACATCAATGAAGATCCTGAGGCTGCTAACACTGCAAACCTATGCAGCAACTGCCATCCAATTGAACTATAGATACGCTATAATCCCAGAAATTTGTATTCACACCAAAACAAAAACCTCACTGTCACTGTGCTATCTCGTACACACTGAACAGTGCACTTCAGACTCAGAACAATTGGCACACGGAATCAAGAATTTTGAAGCAATCACCCTCCCAGTCCACCACAGCTGGTGGCTCCGACGAGTTAGTGACCCCAGAGGTCACAACCACAATGCGGCACGAGATGAGCAGGAGCACTAAGACAAGTAATCAGCTGATCGTGAGAGGAGTTGGATGAGCAAGAGCCGTACCACGCACTTGCTGAAGCTGCCCCGCAGCGCGGCGAGCGCCGCCAGGTCCGCCTCCGAGAGCCGAGCGCCGCCATCTGCACGCACCCACCAATCCGGCGTCAGGGATCTCCCGCACGACACGCAAACTGAAGGACGAGAGAGGTGGGGGCGGGGCATTACGTGAGGAGGAGACGCCGGAGAGGTAGATGAGTATGGCGGTGAGCCCCGAGAAGATGGCCGCGGCGAGTGCGAGCGGGAGCACCCGCAGCGCCGGAGCAGCCCTAGGCGCCATGCTTCCGCGGTGTGCCGCCTCTTGCCGGAGCAGGAAGGGGAAGTGTGGGGCACACCGGCACACGCCTCGGTTTGCTAATCCCGAGTAGCGCAGGGGGCCGCCTGCATAATCGCATGTTTAGTTTAGCTAGCTAGCCCAATTGCATCTTTAGTCTGTGGGCCTCTTGTGCCTTAGTACTGAAGTGGGCCGTGCACATTGGGCCCAACGTAGCCACTGAACAAACAGCCCAGACCAGTTCATTTAGCAGCACAGAAGTAATCAACTCCATTCATCCTGCGTCCCTTTTAATTCCTGTGATGTGATGTCATCCTTTTTGTTATATATACTGTATAAAGATTACTGCAAAGTTAGTTTCAAAAAAAAAAATACTGCAAAGTTCATGTGAATGAAACTCGTATATGTCTGGTTCCGAACAAAGGAACTTTGACGGTGAAGGGCCTGTTTAGAACGTAGGAATTTCGCAGGAATCGCGTAGGAATTTCACAGGATCAGTTCAATTTCACAGCAAAAACCTAGAAATAGGTAAATTTCCCCTTGTTCCAAACCAGCCTGAAAAGTTTTCATCCCTCGCTGACTCTTCTCCAGGAATATAAGAACAAGGAAAAAAACGGTCTACGCGTTGGAAACCTGGACGTATTACCTGTACCACACCGACACCAGTGTCGCAATCAACACGCGTCTTCCTGGCGGAGTGTCGTGTCGGCGTCGGCACAGTTACGGCGAGGTTAATGGCGGTAAAAGGCGCGAGGCGACGTCCTCTCCGGCCAAGTCTTGGCGGCGACTCGCTTGCGGCGCGTCCCCTGGATTCCGGCGATGGCTTGGCTGGACCTGAGACCGAGAGAGATGGGCCTGGGTTGGTGGGTTGGTTGGCAGGCTGGAGACAGGGAATGAGTTGGACTATTGGACCTTTGCTTGGGCGTCAAAATGGGCGGCCAGCTGGCCCAGTAAGGTCCAGATAACCTGTCCCATCCCACCCCTGTTTGCTTGGTCAACCGAGGACGTTCACAGGATCTACAGGATTTGGCGTATTGATTGACTTTTCTCATGCTTTGTTTATGCTCCCACCTCTCATATACGTTACGCGCTCGCTCTTTCAATTATTGTTCATCGGATACATATAATTTTATTATGGTTTAGCCATAGAAAAATAATTATGAATTACCTCTTATGAGTTGGTATTTTAATCGTATTTCCTCTGTTTTTTTAACGTGTAGATTTGTCTTAAGTTCAACATTTTTAATTTGATGATAGATTTTCACAAATGTTGTGAACTATATACTATTATGGAAGTTATTTTTTTAAGTAAATCTAAAACACACAAATGTTACCTTTTTGCTGTTAACCTATACAGCTTTTTTAAAACTGATGGACATGTTTGTTAACCTATACAAATTTTAAGATTGATGGTCCACATATTTCATTTAGGGAAAAAAACTAATACGATGTGTAAAAAAAACAGAGGGAGACAAATTGATTGCATAAGATTGTTGCCAAAAAATGCAGGCGCCTGAATATAGCAATCCTCTTATATTTCGCACCCCTTTTTTTTGTTCTCTTTCACAACACGCACATTATTTTATATGGTTGATGAAATAATTCTGCAGACATTTGACGCAGGCGCAAGCATCACCACATTGATGATGTAATTCATGGACCCATGACCATGATGATGCAGCTGAGATTTGAGAGACCAGCAACGATCTAGTCAACACGCTCAACACAGAAATCTATCCACATCTTCTCAAGTATAAACTCCACGTCCTTTTCCAAAGGTTCATGGAAAAACAACAACACATACTCAAAAACCTATCCTTTTCTTTTTTTTCTTTCTCGAAATTACATTTTGAATGATTATTCATTTCTTCTTACCATGTTCGCTTGGCTCCATAACTGAAAGGCTTATAAGCCAGGTGAACAGGGCTTCTATTTCTACTATATTAGACTATAGGCTACAACTTACAACAACCACCACCCCTCTTGAATTCCTTGCTAATTAATCTCATAATACACCTCATCATGATTGCGCAAGAACCACCTCACGAGCCATGACAACACCACACCAGCAATCACCAGCAGGCATGGCATGAACAGCACACAGATCAGGCAAAAAATTACGCCATTTACATGAAGAATCGTCATCATCCGTCACTGCCGGAGTAGTGTCACCGCGCAGGCCCTGCCGGCGTGGCCATTGGCGGCCCTGGACCGCGCCACGGCCGCGGGCTCGCCACTGGCGCGCGGCGACCGCTGGTGCGCCGCGCCGGTGCGGCCGTGGTGCCGGTCCCGCGACGATCCGCCGCTCGCGTGCCTCCCGCGACCGGCTCTTCATCGACTCGATCTGCTCCAGCGTCTCCACCACCTCCTTCATCGACGGCCGGCTCCGGGGCTCGCCGGCCAGGCAGTTGAGCGTCAGCTGTGCCGCCTGGAACGCCTGCTTCGAGTTGTACTGCCCCTCGAACCGCGGGTCCATGAGCCGGGCCAGCTTCCGGCGGTCGGCCAGGTACGGCTTGGCCCAGTCGGCCAGGCTCAGCTGCCCGCTCGGACGGTTCGGGTCCAGCGCCCGCTTCCCGGACAGCATCTCCAGCATCACCACGCCGAAGCCGTACACGTCGCTCTTCACGTACAAATGGCCTGCACAATGGACATGGACATGGTGGTTTCTTTCACAGTCAGCACAATCATCGTTCATCAACATCAGCAAGCAGCAGCTCAAGGAAAGTAACTGTAACTGTAGCAAATTCTGCATTCGAATGGGTAGAATTTGCTGAGAGGATAACAGCGATGAATGGGTAAACAGATTGCACATCCTTGTCATGGTTTTTTTTTTTGTGGAAAGTGACAAGGCACTGGAATGGCCATGCATGATTCTTGTGGGATATTATCCACCTGGGGGCAGCAAGTGCAGGTGCAGGTCATTTTTAGTAGTGCCCCACTACTCTAGGAATTCAATGACAGAAAATCTCTCTGTTCCCTTCTACTAGTAGTTAGAGATTTAGAGTAGGGAAACCGGTTCTGCAACTGGATTCTGTTTCGACATCCATGGCCATGTTCCAGTGTTTGCATTTTCTGGTGTACAAGATTCTAAATTAAGCAAGACAAAGGTGTAGAGTCTGATGCACACCGAAAACATGAGTGAGGATGACCTGGATGGAGACTAGCAAAGGTGTGAATATACCCAAAGTGACGTGAATGATATGTATGCCTGCTGTTTCACACAAATCAAATGTGGAAATGTCTGCAGGGCGAGAATAGCGTGATATTGGTTGTGGGGGACAACCGAATCTATGTCGCGTATGTTTCTGTTTCAATGTGTGGAATGACTAGCACATGGAGTGTTGGCAATTCATTACAAGGGAAGCAGAGTGTGATTGTATCAGCTGGTGAGAGAACATGAGGACACATACCGGTTGCTACATACTCTGGAGCTGCATAGCCATATGTTCCCATCACCCTGGTTGTGATATGTGAGTTGCTACCAGTTGGCCCAAGCTTAGCAAGGCCAAAATCAGAGAGCTTTGCGTTATAGTTCTGCCAAAAAAAATAAAGCACTGTCACTATTTGACCTTAATAGCGAATTGATATATCAAAGGTACATTGCATAGCATTTGCCTGTAGGGGCTTAGGCCGCCCCCAGTTCTGTAAAAAAACATTGCATAGCATTGAACTTACCGCATCTAAAAGGATGTTAGACGCTTTGAAATCACGGTAGATTACTTGCTTTTCTGATGCGTGCAAGAATGCAAGTCCTCGAGCTGCACCAATGGCTATCTTCAGCCTCAGTTCCCAAGACAGCGGGGCGCATCCTCCTAAAGGGAAATGCAATTAATTGGCTCCAATATCAGTATTTTTTTAATGTTTTTATATATGTAGTTAGTATTCATAAAGAAAAATCACAATATTATGATGGCAAAATAGGTGAATTGATGCCTTGGTGTGCTATGAATTGAAATATCTATAGGGGTATTAAAATCCATATTGTGTGTGTGTGTGTGGGGGGGGGGGGGGGGGTACGGCCCCCCTGGTTCCGCCACTGTAAGCAAGGTGATTTCCAAAACTTGTTCAGTGAAATGTGCACGGAACTTCATCGAGGGCATTTTTAATGAGCAGTAAGAACTCACTCCTGAATAGATGGTTTTCCAAGCTCCCTTTGGCCATGAATTCATACACGAGAAGAAGTTCCTTGTCCTCCAAGCAGTAGCCCAAGAGCTTCACTAAGTTCGGATGGGAGAGCCTTCCTAGAAAATTTATCTCCGACTGCAAGTAGATTGAGAAGTCTCCATTAGCTATGCTAGTTAACATTTAGCAAAACAAGGACATTTATTAGACTAAACAAAGAGAACTGAGTGAGTAAATTGTGTCCACAATTTGCAAATGTGGCACGTTGATGAAATTGTTGAGTTTTCTGAAAATGACATAGTTCACCAAACAAAAAGTAACTGCATTGTGATAAACATGTGGCTTGTTGTATTATTGTATAACACTTCCAACAATATCTTTCTGGTCAGCATTGGACCATTGGTACTACCGAGATAACGCAGCTGAATTAAACAATCAGCCATCACACATGTACTAAACTGACAGACAGGTCATCAGAGGTTAAACAAAGCATAAAGAACCATAAAGCATCCAGTGATCAGGAGAATCTTCAAAATCGTTGTGCTTCTTTTAAGCTCTCTAGCTCCATTCGTGCTGTATTACCAGAAACTGAACTGCATCTGTAGCTAACAACAAGGCGATTGTTTTGATTGTACTGGTACCATGTACCATCATCAGAGCAAACAAAACCAAGTCAAAGTCCAATTGTCACGATCTTATACTAACTAATGCTCATCAACTTGGCATCCTCTATTCCAAGATTATCATCGTTGTTGTTTAATATAGTAGAATATATAGAAGGAAAGAAAAAGGAAGCTAGATTTTACCTGCCATTCCTCATAGCCCTGCATGCTCTCCGAATTAAGCTTCTTAACGGCAACAACAATGCCGGTGCCGTTCCTGGTCGGGGCCATGGTCTTCTCATCCACCCATCCTTTGTAGACTCTGCCGAACCCGCCTTCACCGAGGACACTGTCGGGCCTGAAGTTCTTGGTGGCCGTCTTGAGCTCCATGAATGTGAAGGTGCGGAGGTTGGGCGCCTCCAGGATCTGGCCGTCGGGGTACTTGGCCCCCTCGTCGACGAACCCGCCGCTGGTACTGCAGCTGCCGGCGGACGCCATGAAGCTGCTGCTCACGGAGGAGAGTTTCCCCGTGGTGCTCTGGCTGGTGGTTATGCTGCCGCTCGTCTTGGAGATCATTGTCGTCCCTGTCACACACGATTAGGCAACGATTAAGTGTGATTACTGATTACGGTGGGAATTAGTGAAGAACATGGAGAATTCAGCAAAAAGCTAGCCTTTTTCCCACCCCTCGAGAATAAAAACTGCGAATTTCTGATAAATAAATAAAAGTGAAGAGCAAGAATTGAGCTCGGAGAAGTTCCTTTTCATCACAAATCTGAAATCCCCCCGTCTCTAAGTCTCTACTGCCATGATACATACAAGGAACAGGAAATCCTAATCTAGGATCCTAAACAAAACATGTATCTTCAGCTAGGCGAACTGCAGGATGAAACTTCCAGGAAACAAATTGAGCAGAAGCCAGGAAAGTTTTCTCGACCAGGATAGGCCGCCCCAGCCTCAGGATCCACGAATTGGAAGGATCACATGAAAAAATACAGGAGAAAGAAGAAGACGAAGAAGGGGAAAACAAAACAACACGGGTTCTTGATTGATGCAGGCCCTCACCTGGGCTAGACGGCCTGAAATCCTCGGCCACCCGATCCTTCCCGCCGCAGATGTTCCCCATCTCCGGTTCTCTCAGAGCTCGCTCCCTCTCTGGATTCTCTCTCTACAGGGGAGGAGTAGGAGGAGGAGGAGGAAGAAGAGAGGAGGAAGTCAGGAAGAGCCCAGAACAAAGCGTAGGAGAGGGGGATGGCGAAGTCAAGGAGGGGGATATAAGTATGCAGGGAGACTGACTGACGAAGAGAGTGCAGCTGACCGAGAAGAAAAGAAACCGAGCGCTCGCCGGCTCGGCCTCGGCGAAGTCTCCGCCCCGTTTCAGTTGCCCGCCTACACTGCCGCATGTGGCTGGCCTACCCTGGACCGGAGGCTCCGGAGCCCAGTTTCAGCTTTCCCTTCACCACAAACGGCAAACTACCTGTTTGCTTTCCATGGATTAGTCACCAATCTTCCCCCTCCAGCTGTGTAAAAGCATGCCTGAAATATCCTATTCTTAATCTGGACACTTTATCTGCTGCATTTACCTTTTTGGAATTGGACAAGACATGTTGAACCGCTTAATGCCAATTTTGTTCCAGTTTAGCAGTAGAAATGCACTTTTTAACAGTGAACTGGACATTGTGTTGGACTACTTATTTCATATATATAAGTTCTATATATAGAAACTTTGCCAACGACAATGATTCAGTACAGATTATGGCTAGTACTGTTTTATTAGCTAGCGAGAATTTTACATCATACACAAGAAAAAAAAAGGTTTGCAATCAGTAGTTCCTATATTTTTTCTTCTTTCTTTCTAAGAGAGAAAGCAAATGTCATGACTTGGGATTTGTTGGGAACTTGGGATGTATGTAGTACGTAGCTTAGACTGGGTCCAACCCAACCCAACAAGAGCCAGCCAATGGTTTGTTTGACCAGCCACGCTAACCTTTCACGAAATAGTAATAAATGTTCTGCAATTCCATCAAAAAGCAGATGGACAAGGACAGAGACTTCAGAGCATGCACCGAGTCATGAGATGTTCCGAGGTTTGACAATATTGGTATGGTATGTACAGGTGCTAGACTGTGTCAAACAAAATCATCTGAACTACACTGTACATAATTTTTTTTTCTATTTCTCTCGCTCAAGTATCAGATTGTGGAATATTGCATTTTGATTGGTTCTTGAGTGTGAGTATAGACAAATCTAAAACCATATTTACATCATTAACCCTCCAAATGTTCAGTCTATACCATCTCTTTTTCTTTAAGATATGTTCACACATTCTAGAAAAGGATGTGTCTTTATGGACTTGTGTTGTGCGTACAACATTTGACTTGATTTTAGACTGAGCATCTTTTTTTATCTTACCCTTCTCTGTTTGAGGCAAATGTTGGCGGTATATTGGAATAGAATTTCAAAATAAGATTCAACCCTCGCAAGGCGGTTAGAAGTATCACCCTTCTTATGATCTTGGAGATTTGGAAGGAACGGAAATGCAACAATATTCAGAAAGTGCGAAACAAGCCCTCTGTCTCTTTTTGCACAAATCAAAGCGGAATTGCAGCAGGACAAAAAAAGTCTAGCGATTTTTTTGTCGAGAGAGTAATCGACTTTGGTTTTCTTTGCCCATTTTTTTTTTGAAAGTAATAGCAGGAGTTCTGCCTTTCAATTAAGAAGAATAGAATTGGCCTAAAACAGGCTGTCTGTCTACCTCTTCTATATCAATGAAAAAGGCACACTCTCGTGACCATTCGTTTTTTTTTAAATAGATTCAGCTGCCAGTTAGTAGAAGTTGAGTGTATACAAGACAAAACACAAGCAGCCAAGCAATCACAAGACTCTGATGCAAGCAAGCGAGCATCGCTTCATCTGCTCCCTGAGACTTGCCGGTTAAAGTCAGATGTGAGACTTGAAATCCATGGTAAAAAAAATAATTATGCTTAATTTTTCGTCAACTTCGATTGATGGACATGCTTTGACAGCTCATGGCAACGCTCCCCGAAACACAAAAGTAGCAGCCGTGGAACCGTTCTTCGATGACGACTGAACATATTGACAGGCAGAAGAGAGAAGTTCAGTAATAAAAACTCCCACTTTCTTTTTATCTTGTGTCACGAGATTGGTCGGTTAATTCAAGATTTCTCCATTTCACCCACCAGTTATTTGTTTAAGCAATGGCCTGTAGAAAGCACAACAAGAGGATCTTGGAGCAATCTTTCATAAAAATAGGACCTTGGAGCTAGTGATGCAAGCACTGCACTGCATCTGTACCTATCCGACTGTTGGGAAGAATAGTGCTAGCTCCATCATTTGCAACTCACAGTGGTTGACATTCTGTCTTGACAAGTGCATTATTTCAGTTTACATTACATCGATCATTTCATACATGTGTAGTATATATATAACAAAAAGACAAACCTAAAAGCACCAATTAGCATATATAGTGCTTCTTATACTGATCCATGATCCGGTAGGAAAGGCAGATCATATAAGTGGCGAGCTGTGACTGCCTAACAGCATGTGGTTGAAGCCTGCAGAAAACGCATGCTAAGCTACCGATGGTTGACTTGGCGAAACCAATTAAACGCCACTAGTGGTAAGCCTTAAAAAATTTAAAACTACTAGTTGCATATCTCCTGATGCTGATGCATTGCATAACCCTTAGGAAAATGCCAACCCTTTCCCTTTTTTTTTGTCTCTTTTGCTCTTTTTGAACTCTTTTGCTCTTTTTGAACAGAAGCATCACTTTGCAATTTAGGGGTCGCAGAATGAGATGATGACTATAACCATCTTCTAACTACAAGATCGGCGCAGTCGTTTTCTTTGCATCTTCTCATCACCTTCCAATGGTAGGTTAATTAGGTCTCAGCTACTATATATGCATGGTGAATAAGTGAATATATATAGTTTGTCACTCTGAAAGTCCATTTCCCCCCTTATTTATATTCTAATAAAAGCAGAAAGACGTACAAGGGAATAGACTACAGGGCACTCAGTCATGGGATATTCAGAGGTTGACAGTAGTGGCATGCACTTGCAGCAGGTGCTACTGTGCTAGACTGTGTCAAACAAATCAACTGTGAATTGTATGTTTCTCCCAAGTATAAATCTGGAATGATGTGGTTTAAGAGTATAGACAAATCTAAAACCATGCTTACTTCATGAACCCAAACATTATGTCATCTCTATCTCTACTCTTTCATGTGTTTACATATCCTAGAAAATTGAAAGGATGTGCTCAGAACATTTGACTTGACTTTAGCATCTTACTTCTAAGGTTGAGAAAAATGCTGGACTAAATTTAAAATAGCAGGTTTCTAATAAAAGAGTCCAAGTCGGTTCAGCACCAAGTAGCATCTCCGTTTAGGTAAATAATAAATCTGGTATATATCCTCATGTTTCCTCATATGACAAGGTGATGCTGGTTAAAGCCAAGAGAATATTTGACTTGAAAACACAGTTTTTTTTTAAATAAAAATTGAAAACACAGTAAAATTAATTATCCGTCGTTTTTGTCAGCTCATTGGATGACGCTTGAAAGTAGCAGCCACTGAACCATTCTTCGTCGATGAGGACTGAATAAATTGATACACACCAATGACTGATTCAGTAAAAAGATTTATTTACCTTTTATCTTGTTGGGCCGATTGCTTGGTTACTACTAGTACAAACTATCCAAACTTGTCTGTTCCTTCACCAGCTAATATAATCTTGCTGAGCTATATATTAAGTGTAGCCACCTCCATTTACGATAATTTTATATACTAATTTACGATAATGTCAATATATATTTACGATAGTTGGGTTACTATAACACATGGGGATATTTACCATAACGTTATAGTAAACCACTTAGTAAGGAGTTACTATAATCTCGTAAATTAACATAGTAATTATCGTAATTCAAAGTGGCTACAGAATAAGTTATTTTGTAGCCAGCTACAGGGTAGTGTATATATATATATATATATATATATATATATATATATATATATATATATATATATATATATATATATATATATATCCAATGGCCAAATGGAGGAACATCAAGTTTCAGTGGTCCAAGCACTGAACTGCATGTCCAACTGGGAATAGTAGTGCTACCTCCTAACCTCCATCACCATAACATCATAGTTCACAGTTACATTATTTCAGATTATACTATACTAATCATTAATATACGCATATATAGCAAAAAGACAAACCTAAAAGTTATATCAACATAGTGCTTGGTATACTGATCCATGATCAGCAAAAATCTAAATTAGATTACATAAGTGGGGAAACGTGACTGCCTAACAGCATGTGGTTTGAAGTCTGCAGAGAACGCATGCCTTGGCAAGTAGGCATCATCCATTGCGGGGTTGACTTGACATTTGACAAAATAAACTAACCCAAAGAGAGAGGAGCACAGCAGAACAGATGTGAATATGTTATTGGCTCAAAGCCTCAAACACCACTACTACTGCATCAGCAGATGGAGCACTCACTACACAACCCGGCCAGCCGTAGGAAAATGCCAGCTTCCCCCTTTTTTCACTTTTGCTCTTTTTGAACAGAACCACTTGCACTTTGCGAATTGCGATTGTAGTGGGCGACAAGAGATTTGAGATGATGACTGCAACCAACTACAAGATTGGCAAGGTAGGTTAATTAGGTTTCATGTGCTATATATGCAGGCTGATGAAGTTAGTTAGCTAGCTCAGAGGGAAAGATCAATAAAGATATTCAGAAAAAGAAGACGACCAGACTTTCTTGAACTATGAAGCTGCTAGTCAGAATGAAGATTGTCATATCGATCTGTCCAAAAGAAGTTGCTGGGAAATTTTGAAGCTTGGAAAGGTTGGGCCATGAAAATGAAAAGGTTCAGCAATATGAGTACTTGTTTATTCAACAATGATCAGAGAGGGATAATTGGCTTGTGGTTGTACATATCAAGACTACCAAAGTACTAGCAAGTACTAGTAGTGTTTTTTTTTAAGGAAAGTACTAGTAGTGTTATCAGTTAGGCAGCAAGCTGACCACGCAGCTACCAGAAGGAAAGGGTGCAGGAAGGGAGCAAGTAACTTTCAGAGAAACATCAAAGAACACAGGGAACTTGATAGGATCGAGAGCGACCTCACAACCAAAATCTTCATAATCATTAAACTAGCTAGCTACGGAGTACTTACTAACCTGTGGTTAGGACTCGCTTGAGATTCGCTTTGAAATTATATTGATCGGTGATCTGATACTGATGGCGTGGTTTGTTGACCCAGCTGCGCGCGTGCGTGCCCAGGGAGGAGGGAGACGAAAATGGCGATGTCTTCTTGCCCGCTTTCACACACACACAGTGTATGCGTGTTCGATGCAAGAGGCTCTCGAGATTGACCGGAGTTTTGTTTTGTTTTGTTTTGTTTACGTATGTTTTTTCTACATTGCTTCGAAAGACATCTTCCTAGACTTTCGTTCGTTCTGAAATACTATTGGATTTGAAGTGTTAGGACTTTTTATTCCTATATTTTTTCTATTCTTATGTATTGTAAATCTTTTATTTCAAAGAGGACTTAAAATAACTATGATAAACTTTTCATTCATAAGGTGACAAAACATGGGTTTCAACAAAAGTTGACATAAAGCTAAGGTTTCAGATAAATTGATGCCAAGCACATGCAAAGATGTGATGCGTGAAATATTTTTGGTACATAATTGGTAGATAAGTTTATCACAATTAAAGAAAAGACTGTGAAAACATGTATGTGTGTTGTTTTTTATTAGAGAAAGAATAAATATAAGCAGCTTTGATAAAATGTGGTCTACAAAAACCTACCCATAGGCCCCGTTCGCTGGTCTGAAACTTGGCTGAAACTGATTGAAAACACTGTTCTGGCTGAATTGCTGTGAGAGAAAAACATTATTCCGGTTAAAAAAAAAGCCGAACAAACCGAATATGGAGTAAGCCGAACAGAGCCATAAACTTCTAATATTTAATTTAATTTATAAATGATCGTGCCTGTTAAAATTGCCCCAACAATAAATAATTAAGAAGTATCACATCCCACTACAGTTCCACACGTTAGCGTGTCTGTTTTAGAAAAAAAATAATAGATATTATTGATCTCTCTGCCTCCCTTGCTCTCTCTCTGTGAAAATAGAACAGTTTCGTGTATCGCGCTCATCGACAGAGCCACCACTTAGGGTATCCACACAGTATGTGACTCGTAAGCTAGCTCTACGTATTTTTTTTATATTTTAATACAAAAATGATAAAAGCTAGCTCTTGACTGAGAGCTAGACTTTTATATATATATATATATATATATATATATATATATATATATATATATATATATATATATATATATATATTCTAAAAACATGTGAGAGTGTTATATGGGCCTAATCATACTATGAGCCATTATTAAAAGCTAACACTATTAGAGACGTTGGCTGCTTTGAGCTAATAACCGACTGTTGCGGGTGCCCTTAAAATGTTCATCTACGAGCATGATGTAAGCGTTAGCCGACCTGACTTGAGGGTTGGCTAGGCTGATCTTTGACCTACCTGTACTAGACGATTTAGCTTCTTACACGTGTACTGACTGTAACTCATGTCAACACTTACATCTATTGAAATACATAGGCCTCGTTCGCTCGGAGAAATTCTGGAGAAATCTGAAGGAATCTAGATGAATCTGAAAGAATTTATGATAGAAAAATATTGTTCCAAATAAAAAAAAACGGATCAAACCGGGTATAAGGGCACGCGAACAGGGCCATAGAGCCAATATGGCAGAGAATTGAAGCACGTGACGTTTCTGAGTGACGGTAAACCATGCATTTTACATTATGCAACAACTACTAACAATAACACGGTTTGGTTAATTGGTTGGTTACTGTACTGGCTACCACTACTATAGCGCGCGTACACCAGGAACACGTTTGCCTTCATCATCCTGCTAGCTGGCCGGGCATATATCCGCATATATATGTCATGAATGTGGTCATGTGGATGATCAGCATCAGCCAACCACAAGCTAGAACTCAAGAAGCACACTGTAGAACTAGTACAAGCTTGGACTTGACTTGGCAATCACTATAATTAATCAGAGCGTCATTGCCGGCCGGCCGGCCGGCCGTTGATTGGACTCCATATATGCATGCATATCGTGGATATCGATCGATCGATCACGACTGCACATATCTCTCGAGACTTGTGCAGCAGAACTGTCCGAAATAACATATTTTTTGGAGGCGTTTATCTTCCATTAGACACTAAGCATTCGAAAGTGGCTAAACCGAACAGTTCTATCGAGCCCACCTCAAGGAAGAACTCAAAAATCCACATTTTCCGCCAGGATCGTAAACGAGAGGATAAAGCTTACAACACTCTTAGCCATTTCTTACATCACTTTAGTACAACATCAAAGTACTTGGACCAGTTGAATGCAACAGCGGAATTAAAACAGTTTACAAGTAAACGAGTTTATACATTTCAGGTTCACAAGTTTTATCTTGCAGCGGAAAATAAACATATGATCAGAGTTACAGCGGAAACAAAGATTAATTTACTGACATGGTGAAGCATTAATATAGTGGCCATTTATTTACAAGATATGCTATCAGATTTTATATCTTTTCTTATAAAACTTTTAGTGAGGGTTATAAGTTAACACTACGATCGCAGCGTGAAAGGAATCCTCTCTGAGCCCACTAGGAGATTTCCACACACAAGAGTCAGCTCTAGCATTTACCTGTCACCTGCTACAGAGGGATAAAATCCTGAGTACTCGATTGTACTCAATAAGACTTACCCGACAAGAGAAAAGTAAAAGACTTGAAGGATATGCAAGGTTTATTTGGCTTACTGGTTTATTGCATTTGCAAGAAGCATTGCTAATAGTGCATCCTTATATTCAAAGTTTTAGCAGTTATTTCTAGTTAATTAGCTAACCATTCTAGTTAAGCACCTATGCTACTTTCAAGCATGTGGTAAGCAATCAGAACAATTTTATCACCTTTCATGTTCCAGTTCTTACTACGGTGCTAGACCATAGTCAAGTCGCGAACCAATGTATCCCAGCTAGGTACCCCGAAACACACGCCTCGCTTGTACCCTAGACACAAACGAGACCAACCCATTCCACTCCTGTCGAGGGTCTAGGTCCCCGTCCAAACTTAGACTCCAAGCCCCCACACTTGAGACCTGGTCTCAGTATGGTGCTTAGAGCTCCACCTTTCCCCGCCTCCAATCAGTCGGTCCGAAAAAGAGCAGGAACCCACGACAAGAGCGTAACAAGCATTCCCGCTTCATAAGCAAGTACGTGCTAAGGATAATAAGTCTATAACATGACTACCATCCACAGCAACGGACGATCCTCAATTGACACATGCGGAACAAATGGAACCCGAGCCTCGCTCGAATGTCTAACCAAGTCCAGATCCAAAGTACCATTCCGCCCGGTCTCAAATTATCATCCTGATATATATATATATATATATATGTATATATATATATGTATATATATATATGTATATATATATATATGTATATATATATATATATTTCATGTGATAGTAATATGATAATAACAACAATAATATCTTTTTTTATCTCTCGCGAGTGACAGGTAACACTCGACTTCTACCAGAATTCTTAAGCATAGCAATCTACACGATCCTGACATGCTAGTAGGACTCATAGGATAAGGATATATATATATATGCAAGTGGATTTCATTCAACTCCTTAAAACTTAATGCACAAACATAAGATAAAGTGCAGAATAATAGGGGTTGTGCACCGGGGCTTGCCTGGGTAAGATATAACCAAAAGTTAGCATTTTATCGTGGCAACACGATCACCAAGGCACCATCTTTTCTGCTACTCCTTGTGACAGAACCGCCTAATCTAATGTCTCCCATGAGTACCTGTGGCAGAACCGCCTAATCTAATACCTCTCAGGAGTACTTGTCTTCCATTAGACACTAAGTATTCAAGGGAGGGCACCAAATTATACAGTTCCATAGGGCACACCCCAAGAGAGAACCCGAAAATCCACATTTTTCTATCAGAATCACAAATAAGAGAATAAAGCTTACAACATTTTAGTCATTTCTTACATCACTTTTAATACAACATCAGAGTATAATATTTATTATTTATAATAGCGGCATATGATCATGTTATCAGAGTTATGAATAATTTATGTTAACAACGGAATATAAACATGTGAATAGAATTACACCAGAAATAAACGTCTAGTCATGACATGATGAAGCATCGATATATAAACTATGATAAAAGATTATAAAACTTTCATTTATAAAAATATTTAGTGAGAGTTATAAATAAAGACTATGATCACAGCGTAAAGAAATCTTCTCTGAGCCCACTAGGAGGAATCCCACACAAGGGTCAGCTCTAGCATCCACCTGTCACCTGCAACAGGGGAAAATAAAACCCTGAGTACTCAATTATACGCAGCAAGACTTACCCGATAGGAGAAAAGAAAAGACTCCAAGTATATGCAAGGCTATCTGGCTTGTGGGTTTATTGCATCTGCAGGAAGTATTATTAAGCGTGCGTCCTTATATTCAATTTTTATTAGTAGACGCATTAGTTCATTAACTAACCATTCTATGTAAGCACCTGTGCTACTTCTAAGCAGGTGGTAAGCAAACATATTTCTTTTTACCATCTTTCATCTTACAGTTCTTACTACGTTGCTAGACTGTAGACAAGTCATACCGACACGGCGGCGATTCGTGAATCAATGAGCCCAGCTGGGTACCTCGAAACACATGCCCCGCTTGTACCCACTACCCTCCTGTCATAGGGTCTAGGTCCCCATCCAAACTGGGACTCCAAGCCCCCGCCCCTGAGTCCCGGACTTAGGGCGATGCAAGGACCTCCACCCAAAAACCACCTTGACAGTCAGTCTAGAAAGAGTCGGAACCCATGACAAGGGAGTAACAAGTCTTCCCTGTGTCCATACCCAAGTATGTGCTCGGGATAATAAGTCTGTGACCTGCTTAGAACCCAATGCAACGGCCGATCCTTAACCGACGTAGACAGGGATAACAGTGTAACCAAGCTATGCCCCGTTGGCCGTGGGACACAACCTCTTACACCCACCAATACCCATACAATATCCCTACCCGGTCACCATTTTTCCTTTCACCATTTATATATTCCAAGTGATAATAATACAGTAATATATTTCCTATCTCTCGCGAGTGACAGGCAATCATTTGACTTCTACCGAAGTCCTATAGCATAGCAATCTACACGATTCTGTCATACTAGTAAGACTTATAGGATAAAGATTTATATATGCAAATGGGTTTCATTCAACTCCTTAAAACTTAATGCATAAATATAATTTAAAGTGCAGAAAAATAAGGGTTATGAACCAGGGCTTAGGTAAAATATAACCAAACGTTAGTATTCTATCTTTGTGTCCTGATCCTTGGCACCATCTTTTCAGCTACTCCAATTGATACCATCGATCCACCATCGTTCCTAACGAGATAGCTCTAACATGCTAGTCTACGTATCAATATCGTCGAGAAGGGTGTTATTTCCCAACAAGTGTTTTAGTTATACAATTCCAAGGTGTTTCTTTATTCTATTCTATAGATTTGATCTTTATTCGAAATAGGGCATCATTATCTATCTAGCAAACTAATTATTCTAAAGCTATAAAAATTACAATGAGCAAATAATAACATTAGGAATTTACTGTAAAATTTCTAGATTTAATACTATCATCGATTTATCACGGAAATTTCCTACAAGTTTATATCTTATCAATATTAAGCATGTTAAAATAATTAGAGCAACCCTAAAAAACATACATAACCTATGCGAACGAAATACCCTATCAGATAGATCATGATTTTAGAAACTTAACAAAATTAGTTTGGCATTTTTGTGATTTTTCTATGCTTTATTTTCAATTTTTGAAGAACACTGAATTAACAAAACAAGAATCAACACCAAAAAGAAAAGGGCCTACGCGGCTTGACTCGGCCTATAGACGCGCGCGCGGCCTGCTGGCCAAGTGCAGCCTAGCGACATAGTAAAGGGCAGAGCGGCCTAGGTGGGCAGGGCGCGCGCGCAGCCACAGAGGAGGCCGACGGCCCACGTGGACGGCGAGCATGGCCCAACAAGCCGGCCCCGGCACGATGGCAGCAGAACGGCCCAGCATGGCCTGCCCAAACCGACCTGGCAAATAAGCAAAAAGGACCTTGCGCTCTTCCTTATTTAACTTGAGGTAAACAACCCTATTCGATACTATTCATATGAGTCTCATGTTTTACACCTAGAACCCTGTAATAGTTCTTATTCACACTTTCTCACTTGCTCTCTTTCCCCAAAAGCATAGCATGGAGCAGATGCACCGGCCAACGGTCAATCCTGGCCGGGGAGGGCACGACGATGGCGGGAAGCCCGCCAGCGAGTTGCACAGGAACCCACGCGGCCTTGGGTTGGCCATGGCGAGACCTGAGTCGGCCCCTGGCAGCCTACCCGGGCGAGCCGTGGTGGCGGCAAGCCAGCTATGGCGGCGCTGGCCAGACGGACGGCGGCAACGATGCTGCAGCATTAGTAGGGTGGCTCCATGGCACCGGGCGCATGGCACGCTCATGCGCATGGTGGCTGTCTCGCTGGGAGGGACAGCACCGAGGGCGGCGGTCCAGCGTGGACCGGGGCAGGCACGGTGGCCACACGCGGCCACGGTAGGGAAGGAAGGGGAGGGGCATCGGTACTACATGTGGAGGAACAGCACTGTGGAGCATAGGGGGCTCGGGAGGAGCCATGGGTGTGAGGAGGAGCGAGGTGAGGCGGAGCCACGCGCGGACGCCGTTGAGCTGCAGCGTGCAGAAGAAGGAGCACGGGGAGAGGGAGCAGCAGGGCACAATGGCGGCAGCGGCCACAACGGTTCTCGGTGTGGACGACAACGGAGGAGCGGCATGGTCAGCAGCGGTAGTGGAGCTTCCACGCTCATGCGCATACGTGAAGGCTGGGCGACGATGGCGCTAACGACATACGCGACAAGGATGAGCTACATTGCTTGCGTGCGTGCTTTGCTCTAGTGGTAATGGCTCTGAGCTGCTTGTTTGGTAGAGGGAAAAGGGGAGCAGAGACAATCAGAGGCAGACAAGGACAAGCAGAGGCCTTGATGGTGCTATAGGGTGAAGCAACGGAACTGGCAGTTGGACAATGACGCTTAACGAGGGCAGCAGCAACTGAGGCCTGCTCTTGCTGTGATGGCATGCTGCCGATAGGGTGTACCCATTGAGTGCTGCTAGTACTATGAGCTGCTAATGAAACATGCATATTTGCTACTTGAATGCATATTTGTGCTATGCGCTGGTGGCTTCGGTAGCTCGGCAAGTAGGTGGGATGAACGGCCGAGAGTGGGTGGGGCAAGGTAGTTGAGGTGAGCAGCAAAGATCGCTTGCCACAGATGCTGGTTCATGAACAAAGCGCCAATGACACAGTTCAATGTGTTCTAGCGAAGTTCGGTCAATTTCGTGTGAGCATCGTACTCTAACGTTACCCCGACCTACACCGTGTCCTAGTATACACCTAACTACAATCGATCGTGCGAAAACATAGATGTAGTGCTTAACCATTTCGTTGAAAATCAAGCGCCAAAATGGCATTGTCTAGTATCATTTCACACTTAAAAGAATAATAACTTAGCTAGAACTGCTAACCTTTAGCGCTTTTGCCGTAATTTTTAATATGCCTAAACCGAATTAATTTCAACCACCACGTATTTCATTCACTAGTCCATACGTCATACTAACTCATAGAAACAAAACATCTAGGAGCTAATTAACCTGTTGCTTAATATAATTCACCAAAATTGACACTTTTAAACCCAAGTTAAATTTTAAAATCCAAGAAAATCGCTTCGGTAAATCCTCTTAGGTCTAAATCTCGGTGCTAAGTAAGCTCGTAACACCAGAGGTGTTACAGTACTTATCTTCCATTAGACACTAAGTTCCCAAGAGAGGACACTAAACTACGTAGTTACATCGAGCACACCCCAAGGGAGAACTCGAAAATCTATATTTTCCATCAGGACCATAAATGTGCGAATAAAGTTTACAACATTCTTAAGTCATTTCTTACATCACTTTATTACAGTACTAGAATATTTCCTCAATTTATTATAACAGTGGAATATAACAATATTATCAAAGTTACAGAGGAAGCAAAGATTAATTTAATGACATGGTGGAGCGTTAACATAGTAGACATTTTTATATAAGAGATGCTAGCAGATTTTACATCTTTTCTTATAAAAACCTTTAGTGAGGGTTATCAATAAACACTATGGTTGTAGCGTGAAAGGAATCCTCTCTGAGCCCACTAGGAGGTTTTCACACACAAGGATCAGCTCTATGTATCCTTCGATCACCTGCAATAGGGGGAATAGAACGCTGAGTACTCGATTGTACTCAGCAAGACTTACCCGATAAAAGGAAAATAAAAGACTCCAAGGATATGCAAGGCTTATTTGGCTTATGGGTTATTGCATCAGCGGAAGCATTACTAAACATGCGTCCTTATATTCTATTTTATTAGCAGTCACCATTAGTTCATTAACTAACCATTCTATGTAAGCACCTATGCTACTTTCAAGCAGTTGGTAAGCAATCATAACTATTTTATCATCTTTCATATTCTAGTTCTTACTACGGTGCTAGACCATAGCGAAGTCAACCATATCACATGGTGATTTGTGAACCAATGTATCCAAGCTGGATACCCCGAAACACACGCCTTGTTTGTACCCTAGTCATAAACAAGACCAACCCATTCTACTCCTATCACGGGGTCTAGGTCCCCGTCCAAACTTGGACTCCAAGCCCCCACACTTGAGACCCGGTCTTAGTGTGGTGCTTAGACCTCCACCTTTTCCCGCCTCCAATGAGTCGGTCTAGAAAGAGCCGGAACCCATGACAAGAGCATAACGAGCCTTCCCACTCCCATAAGCATGTATGTGCTCAGGATAATAAGCCTGTGACCTGACTACCATCCACAGCAATGGGCGGTCCTCAATTGACACAGGCAGAACAAGTGCAATCCGAGCCTCGCTCGAATGTCTAACCAAGTCCAGATTCAAAGTATCATTCTGCCCGGTCTCGAATTATCATCCATATATATATTCCATATGATAGTAATATAGTAATAATAATATCTTTCCTATCTCTCGCGAGTGATAGGTAATCACTCGACTTCTACCGGATCCTATAGCATAGCAATATACATGGTCCTGATATACTAGAAGGACTAATAGGATAAGGATATATATGCAAGTGGTTTTCATTCAACTTCTTAAAACTTAATGCACAAGCATAAAATAAAGTGCAGAATAATAGGGGTTATGCACCAAGACTTGCCTTGGTAAGATATAACCAAAAGTTAGCATTCCATCATAGTGACATGATCATCAAGGCATCATCTTTTACGCAACTTCAGTCAACTCTATGATCCATCATTGTTCCTATTATTATATATGTGGATACAACGCAGAGACGCAATTAATCAATGGTAACCGTAACTCTTAAAAATACGATTATGCTCCGCAAGCTAATGAGCTAGCTTAAATGACTAACGTACTAGTCTACGTATCCATGTTGTCGAATAAGGCGTTGTTTCCCAAAAAAATGTTATAGTTTTAAAATCCCAAGGTGTTCTCGCATTTTACGGATTAAACATATATTTTCGAACTATGGCTCATTTAGCTACCTTAGCAAACTAATTATTATGGAGCTACAAAAATTATAGTGAGCACCTAATAATGCTAGGAATTTACTGTGATAGTTCAGAGCCAATACTATCACCAATTTATCACAACAATTCCTATACGTTTATATTTTGACAATATTAAGTATCTCAAATTAATTATATAACTCCTAAGAATATTATAAAACTATGTGAACAAAATATACTAGCAGATATATCATGATTTTAGGAACCTAACAAAATTGGTTTCACAATTTTTGGTTAACTACACAATTTTATATTGAATTTACACCTTAGAAACTAAATTAGAAAATGCATTAGAAAAAGAAAAGGCCGGCAACAACCCTCTCAGGCCTGGTAGCCCAGCGCATCGCGGTGGCCCAGCAGCGGCCCAAGGCCGGGGCACCCGCACGCGATGGCAGCTTTACAGAAAAGCTCCCGTGCTTTTAGATAATAACATGACTACTATTAGTAACTTTACAACCAAACCCTCGGATATTTTTGCCTTTACCACTGGGAGGTCCCTGGGATCCCCGCGTGCGCCGGCCGATGGCACAAGGCGGTTACACCAGGCAAACTAGGCTCTCTATAATGGAATTAAGGGGCCAACCACCATCTATAGCTAACCACGCAAGGATGGGTGATGGTTAGGGACTTGGAGGCGCACTGTCATGGGCTGCAGCGGCGAGCGGCTATCCACGGCGGCGGCGCGACTGTTCTGGCGAGCCTACGCCCTCACGGCAAGGTAGAGATGGCGAAGAAGCATCAGTAGCTCACCATGGTGCACGCCCTACTAATGGTTGAAGCAGGGGAGAACTACAATGGTCTAGCCACATGCGACTGAGCGGGGCGGCGGCGCTCTACGATGGACACCGGCGTGCCACCCCACCAATGATGAGCACCCTGGCCAAAACAATGTGAGCACCAGATAAAGGGAGTCAAGGCGAGCTCAGGGTTATGAGCAATTGAACTGCTACTAATCCTATGATCTCACCCCAACCCACTGATCACAGCGGCGCGCATGACCAGCGGCGAGGAGAGACCGAAATTAACCACTGACAGACCAAGGCTCGGCTCGATGAGAATGCGACACCTAGCTACCTTGCTAAGCTACTCACCGGTGCGAGAAATTGGACTGGGAGGCCTTGAGCGAGCGATTGGAAGAAGGAGGAACGGTGGTGTAAGGAAAATGGACCCTAGACCTATTTACTTTGGATTTTGGTGTTTGATGACCAACACAACCAAATTGGACTGATGAACTTACAAGTGATTGTTTTGTAGTTCAATAGGGTGCAAGACGTGGCTTGGACGAAGGCAACATGATGATCTGATGATCAACACCTTAAGCAAGACCTTAGAAGCACAAGGAAAGACCCAAGATATCAAGCAAAGTCCAAGCACGAAGATAGGAACCAAGCCATACACAAGATCATGAAGAAACGAGCTCACAGAGGTGACCGGACATTAGAGGAAAGTGACCGGAAGCTCCAATCAAGAGGCTCGGCAATAGGCGTGACTGGACGCTGGACCAGACGCTGGCGGCAGATCTACCAGACACAGGATAGCAGAGTCCGGTCGAGTACAGAGAGGTTCCAGAGCGGCAAAAATGCGACCAGACGCGTCCGATGGCATGTGACCGGACGCTGGCAACGTCCGATCAGTGGATCGTGGCTCCAATAGTCAGGACGACCGGACGCGTCCGGTCAGGACGTGATCAGCGTTCGGTCAGTAGCAGAAAAGTGGGATTTCATCCCCAATGGTTACTTTCTCAGTGGGGCTTATAAATAGACTGCCCAACCAGCTATTTGAGCAGCGTGGAGCTAAGGAAACAAATCTAGGGTGTTGATGCACCATTTTAGTGATCTCCACTTACATAATGCTTAGTGTTTCATCAGGTGATTAGCATAGGTGCTTTGTGAAGCACTTAGGTTGATTAGACCACCGCGTATGCGCTTGCTCTTGGTTTAGGCCTAGTGTTTAGTGAGGTTTGCATACCTCTTACCACTCGATGCTTGCACGCACCATTGTTGTACATCGGAGGGGCTTGTAGTCTTGCAAGATCACACCAATCACATTTGTGGGGTGGCCACCACCGTCTACCGAAGGGAACAAGGCCCGTGGCGTTTTGGCCGGAAGCTTGATAGTGAAGACGGCGGGTGAAAGCATCTAGGCCCCTAGTAGGGTTTTGGTGATTAATGACAATACAAGATTACTATGACTAATGTGTGTTTTGCAGATGCAATTAAGTTAGGTCATGGTAATGGAGATCGATTGGGCAATCGAGGTGGTCATGCCCCTACGATGGAAATTGTTTCAGTTTCAAAAGATGGACGATAAGGTTAAGGATGAACTAGTTCTAAGTGTCGATTAGAGTTGAAGAGACACTTAGAGTAGTTTAGGACTTTGTTTTTCCTTTGGCCGTACTATTAAGGGAGGTATGGATGGGTAGCTTGACCTAGGTGAGTCTAGTGGGTTAGGTGTGGTGCACACTTGTTAAAACTAGCGCTAGGTAGCTCCTACATATGCCTAAGATCAAATGGAGCAAACTTCATTCACGTATGATCGAGAGTTGGAAGTGAATGGAGGGTCAAATACTGATCGGACGCTAGCTTTGGTGTGACCGGACGCTGGCGCAGAGTCTGGTCAGTTCATTTGACTGAGGTGAAATCGTTCGGTGTGACTGGACGCTGGAAGGTCAAGTGACCGGACGCTGAGAGCCAACGTCCGGTCGTTTCCAGTAAGGTTCTAGAGAGGGTAAATCATGACCGAACACGTCCGGTCAGTGCTGACTGGACGCTGGCAGCGTTCGGTCACACTGTAAACTCTAGAGTTCAGGGTGTACTAACCGGAGCATCCGGTCACCCCGCAGAGGCATATAACGGTTTGTTTTTCAGCCCTTGTTATAAATACCACCTCCACTCGTGTGTGGGGGTACTTTTGCTCATTCCAACAGCTGAGAAACACCTTAGAGAGTGCCAAGAAGAGCAAGGTCCTAGTGAGGTGATTAAGATTTGAGAATCCAAAAGAGAGCCCTCATTAGTGAAGAGTTCATGCTTGTTACTCTTGGTGATCGCCATCACCTAGACGGGTTGGTGGTGATTGGGAGTTTGGTGATCACCCGGCAGAGCTTGTGGGTGACCCAACTCACGTTGTGAGCGGTTGTGGGTGATTCACCGCGATGGAGTGTCGAAGAATCAACCCGTAGAGAGCACTTGATCCTTGCGCAGATCAAGGGGGAGCTACACCCTTGCGCGGGTGCTCCAATGAGGACTAGTGGAGAGTGGTGACTCTCCGATACCTCGGTAAAACATCGCCGCGTTCCTTCCTCTCTATTTACTTTGAGCATTTACTTTGTGCAATTCAATTCATGTCTTTACATTCTTAGAATTGCCATGCTAGAGTAGGATTAGAACTTAGGTTGTAAGTCTTTTGTGCGGTAGAACAATTAGGAACACATTCTAGGCACAAGGGGTTAATTGGGCTAATCATAGGATTTAATTATTGCGAAGAAATTTAGAATTAGCCCAATTCACCCCCCCCTCTTGGGCATCTTGATCCTTTCAGCGGGGAGCATCTAGGAGAGGCTTGCCGAAAGGCACGTCGGAGACCCACTTGCGCATGGGGAAGGCCCGAGGGTATCCATGGATTTATCTGACCGGTAGCTTGGCCCTTGTGAGGGATTCCTTGTGAGGGGCTCCAACGAGGACTAGGGGGAAGCTTGCGCGCTTCTTGATACCTTGGTAAAAATACCAGAGTCGTTGATGGGAGTTTGCATATCTCTACCTTGCTCTTTAGCTTCCACATTTACATTGTTTGTATTACTACTTTTGTGGTAGAGATAGCAACAAACTAGAAAAACCATAGTTGCACATTTAGATAGTTTATCTATTGCATAGGTTTTGCTAGGGTTAGAAAAAGAGGCCATAGTTTAGAATTAGAATTTTAAGTTGCTTAATTCACCCCCCCTCTTAGGCGTCATGGTCCCCTACAATTGGTATTAGAGCCGGTTGGCTTAATTTGGACCTTTGGCTTAACCGCTATTGAGCCGATGCCATTTAGAGTGGTTGGGATGGATACCTCTAGGCCTCCACACTTTGATGGCACTAACTTTCCCTATTATAAAGCTAGAATGGCTTGCTACCTTGAGGCGGTTGATTTGGGAGTTTGGAGAGTCACTCGTGACAGGATGAAACCCATTAGGAATCTCGATAAACCCACAAAGAGTGAAGAAAAGGAAATACATTTCAATGCTAGAGCTAAGAATTGCTTGTTTGAATCTTTTAGCATGGATGTGTTTAACCAAGTGTTCACTTTAAATACATCACATGAAATTTGGTTAAAACTCCAAGAGCTCCATGACGGTACATCTAATGTCCATGAGCAAAAACATTGTCTAGCTAAACAAAATTATGATTCCTTTACAATGAATGATGATGAGCTTGTTCGTGATATGTATTCTCGTTTGAATCTAATTATCAATAAGCTCCATTCAATAGGATTAACAAAGCTAGATGATGTGGACATTGTAAGGAAGATCATATCCATGCTACCACAAAAGAAATATGTAAGCATCATCACCATCCTTCACAACATGGAGAACTTGAGCACCATGACCCCAGGCATAGTCAATGGCAAGATAGTGGCATTTGAAATGTCACGTAAGATGGGTCAAGATGAAGCCTCTTCATCAAGCAAAGGCAAAGCTCTCACATGTAGCGAGAAAAAGAAGATGAAGGGCAAGCAAGTTGAGACAAGCTCAAGCTCAAGCTCCTCAAGTGAAGATGAAGAAGAAGATGAGGATGATGATGATGATGATGAAGATTCAAGTGAAGATGATCAATCTTCCTCCTCCACCTCCGACCTTGATGAAGAATCAATCAAACTAATCAACATGGTGGATAAGATGATCCAAAGGCTCAATGTCAAGGGTGTGCCCATCCAAATCCAAGATCTCATTTTTACCAATCAAAGAAATGAGCAAAGAAAGAGAGGATGCTATGGATGCAGCAAGTTGGGACACTTTGTGGAAGTTTGTCCAAACAAGCCCACACCCAAGACAAAGAAGAAGGCATGTAAGAATCAAGCCCTCACATCAATAAGGTCATGGGATGATTCTTCAAGTGAAGAAGAACACCATCACAAGAGGCGAGGGTGCAAGCACTCATCATCAAGCTCTTCTCGTATGTGCCTTATGGCACGAGGTAACGAAAGCTCATCCTCTAGTGAGAGTGATAGTGATGATGAAATTGTGCAACAAAATCTTAATTATGCTAAAGTTTGCACTAGTCAACAAAAGAAGCTCGAAAAATTAAAAGAAAAGCTAAATAGTTCACAAGAAGCAAACAAAACTTTGCTTGAACAATATGAGAACTTTGCTAATCTCAATGTTGAACTATCTTCTAAAATTGAGCAGCTTAAGGCTAGTGCAACAACAAATGCACGCACAATCAATGATGAGCAACTTATAAAGAAAAATGAAAGATTAAAAGAAAAGTTAGCTAGCTCACAAGATGCTTATAAAAGTTTGCTTGCTAAAATGGAAACCATGTGCAAACATTGTGATGAGCTAACTAATAAAGTTGCTAATCTTAAAGCCGTTAGTACAATCCTCACTAAGGCATCTAAAAAGAAAAGCTCTATCTTTAACATGACTAAAAAGGATGCTTCTACTTCTTGTAATGACTTATGTTTAGACTCATTTTTGTGCAACCAAGTTTGTGTTGAGAAAGTTGTTATAGATACATGCACACAAGAGGTTGCAAAGGAGAATGAGCAACTCAAGCAAGAAGTAGCTCGCCTCACCAAGGACTTGACTCAAGTGAAAGGCAAGATGAAGCAAGCCCAACTTCATCAAGATAACACCATCAAGGGAGTGAAGAAGCTTGATGAAGGACAAACCATGGTTTGCTATGTGTGCCACAAGGAAGGTCACAAGTCCTATGAGTACAAGGTGAAGAATGGAGGAGGAGCAAAGAAAAAAGAGAAGAAGAAAACAAGCAAGCTCTCCAACACCTACACCAACAAGGTGGACAAGAAGGCCTCCACACCATACTTGTTAAAGAAGAAGAAAAATGACAAGGTGGTGGCCATCAAGGTGAACAAGCAAGCCAACAATGGGGTCAAACGCTTTTGGGTGCCAAAGGAAATCATTTCCAACATGAAGAGCACCAAGAAGGTTTGGATCCTGAAAGGGAAGTGAGAAGTCCAATAGATTTCGGGGAATTTGGAGACTTGGCAAAATATGGATGCATTTCATGGGGTGCATCATGATGGACAAAATCATTACCAAGTGGGTTAGTGAATATTATGGACCCAAATTCCCCTTCCCATGTTAGGTAACTAGATTCAATTTCCTTCAAGTAGTATCAATTTGCATTTCCTACAAGTGGTATTTCTTACAAATTGGTACCTTTAAGCATCTAGTTACTTTTCCTATGTTTGCATTTGTATGCTTATATCTTTTGTCATGCATACACTAGGTATGTCTTATGGTAGGCTTGCTCGGTTCCATTCTTAACCCTTGGAGCAAACCTACATGGTTTAAAATTGTTTAGGAGCACGACACATAGCTTGTCTTTTGATTGTTCATCTAATATGTGCCAAAGTTCAAATTGTAGATAATTTCTCCTGAATATCATCTTTGAAAATGATTCTCACGTTCATGAGATGTCATCTTTCAAGTGGTATTATTGATTCTAAAATCAATGTGCATGACTTCTACAAGTATCCCACACTTGTGTGCACAAATTTAGGGGGCGGTTACTCTACAAGTTGGATGCTTTGAGACTAACACCTTTTCAAGCTTATCATGTGTGTAGTAGTCTCATTGCAAGGAAAATGGAGTCCTTGGAGTTAAGCATCATACTTAATATCCACCACCTATTGCAAGTGGTAGAAATCAAATTGGTTTCTGCATGTGGTATTTCTAAACCGATATAATCATGTTGATCTCATTTTGACATTTATATGCTTTCTCCATGCATTATATAGATTAAAATTCCCTTGAGCAATAATTTGCTAATTATGCATATACTTTGCCTTCTACCATATATATGCATATATTTAGGGGGAGCTTAATATATATAATGTGAGAGTCAAATTTTGTGACCTATTCCACTCTACACTCAAAGGATCACAAAATTTGACCCTCCCTTGTGCTACTAATGTCTTCCTTTTCGGTGTTTGATTCCAAAGGGGGAGAATTTAGAGGACTAAAAGCAAGCATTAATTTGTAGGACCAAAAGCTAGATCATAATAATTTACAAGTGGTAATGATCTACAAGTGGTGTCTACAAGTGGTAATGGTCCGAGAAAGGGAGGATAGTGGATTATGGATTAGTCTATGTAATGAGGAGAATTTGTAGGAAGCAAGGCTTAAATCCATAATGCCATATGGGGACATTTTGCAAGGGCAAGATAAGTTTTTATGTAGTATCTTTTAGTCTTACAAGTAGTATCTTTTGGCATCATATAACCTTGCCCCTTGCATTGCATCCTAGCAAGTAGATAGTTTTTAAATTCCAAATTTTTGTTATTTGCTTGCTTTGGTCGTGTTGTCATCAATCACCAAAAAGGGGGAGATTGTAAGGAAAATAGACCCTAGGCCCATTTACTTTGGATTTTGGTGTTTGATGACCAACACAACCAAATTGGACTGATGAACTTGCAAGTGATTGTTTTGTAGTTCAATAGGGTGCAAGACGTGGCTTGGACGAAGGCAATGTGATGATCCGATGATCAACACCTTAAGCAAGACCTTAGAAGCATAAGGAAAAACCCAAGATATCAAGCAAAGTCCAAGCACAAAGATAGGAACTAAGCCGTACGCAAGATCGTGAAGAAACAAGCTCACAGAGGTGACCGGACGCTGGAGGAAAGTGACCAGACGCTCTGATCAAGAGGCTCGGCAACAGGCGTGACCGGACGCTGGCAGCAGATCGACCGAACATAGGATAGCAGAGTTCGGTCGAGTACAGAGAGGTTCTAGAGCGACGAAAATGCGACCGGACGTGTCCGGTGGCATGTGACCGGACACTGGCAGCGTCCGATCAGTGGATCGCGGCTCCAACGGTTGGGATGATCGGACGTGTCCAGTTAGGACATGATCAGCATCCAGTCAGTAGCAGAAAAGCGGGATATCATCCCCAACGGCTACTTTCTCAGTGCGACTTATAAATAGATCTCCCAACTGGCCATTTGAGCAGCGTGGAGCTAAGGAAACATATCTAGGGTGTTGATGCACCATTTTAGTGATCTCCACTTGCATAGTGCTTAGTGTTTCATCAGGTGATTAGCATAGGTGCTTTGCGAAGTGCTTAGGTTGATTAGACCACCGCGTATGCGCTTGCTCTTGGTTTAGGCCTAGTGTTTAGTGAGGTTTGCATACCTCTTACCACTCGATGCTTGCACGCACCATTGTTGTACATCGGAGGGGCTTATAGTCTTGTAAGATCACACCAACCGTGTTTGTGGTGTGGCCGCCACCATCTACCAGAGGGAACAAGGCTTCTCAATGCCTTGGTAAAAATACTAGAGTCATCGACGAGAGTTTGCATATCTCTGCCTTGCTCTTTAGCTTCCGCATTTATATTATTTGTATTACTACTTTTGCGGTAGAGATAGCAACAAACTAGCAAAACCGTAGTTGCATAGGTTTTGCTAGGGTTAGAAAAAGAGGCTATAGTTTAGAGTTAGAATTTTAAGTTGCCTAATTCACCCTCCCCCCCCCCCCCCGTCTTAGGCATCATGGTCCCCTACAGGTGGCTCTGTGCTCAGCGCGGTTGTGGGGAGGTCACACGAATGAGCTCTAGCGAATTAAGATAAGGCAGCCCCGATTGATGGTGGAAGTACGAGCATGCGTGCATGGACGACAAGACCAAGCGACTCAGCATGATGCTCTTGAATTGGAATGGTCCCACTCGAGCAAGGATCTCCCATGGCGGCTAGCGAGTTAGGATGAGCAGAGAGGCATCACCGTCACCCTCTGACTGGGGTCGGTTGACCCAGACATGGCGGCAGCGACACATGCTCAGAGACTCGATGTGGTAGGTGAAATGAAAAGCAAGGCAAGCACCACGTCAGCAAGGCCACGACAGCCGTAGCTCCATCTCAACCATGCACGTAGCTCAGTGACTGGATGATGGCGCGCGCACACCACGGTAGTGGAACAAGACTGGAGCTAGCCGAGTCAGCCAACGCAAGGCCAGGGCGCAGCGCAGCATTGGCCTGGCGCACGAGCTAGACAACGACTGTAGCTTAGTCATGACATGAGCCCGACACCACAGCATTGTGCCTATAGTGACCATGAACTCAGACCGAGCGACTACTATTGGTGATGTGCACGCATTTTAAAGCGAAGCAAAAACTACTAACGATCACAATTGAGGCCCAACTAATTTCCCTATCCTAAAGTCAACATGACCAGCGACCTAGCAAAGCCATCACCATGGCCAGAGAGCAACCAAAGAGGGGGATAGAAGGATGCCAACATGAGCTCATCGTGCTGAACGTCGGTTCACGATCGAAGCCCGACACAACACCGACAGCGCGTTCTAGTGAAGTTAGGGCAATTTTTGCGACGCCACGCCAACTCCAACTCATCCATGAACTACACTATGCTGAAGTACTCACCTAGAGGTAACCAACAATACAACAACATGAAGTTAGTGTTTAAACATTTTAGATAGAACTTAAACACCAAAATAGCATTGTCCAACACTCTTTTCCAACTCAGAAAAGACAAGGGTTCAATTTGCACTTAACAACCATTAACCATTTTATCGCAATTTTTAATAGATCTAAACCTTATTAACTTCAACCAATAAATACTTCATGCAATAGTCCATACCTTATACTAACCCGTAGGAGCAAAATATTTAAGCACCATTTAACTATTTTGCTCAATATAATTCGCCAAAAGTGGTATTTTACACAATAGTTCAAGTGTTTGTCGACTTAACAAAAAGAGCTTATCTTAACATCAAATTTGATTTTTGTGCTCCCAAAACACCATTTAACAACATCTATTTCCCAAAAGTTACATTTGCATTTCCATCTACTAAACTTGTACTTCAATTTTATTTAAGTACTAAATACAAGTTATGTTTTATCCTTGTTCCTAGAAATTGTTTTTCGCCTCACGTGCGTTATAAATTTTTAAAACCCAAAAACTTGTTAGGCTAATCCTTCTTGGACCTAAATCTCAATGCTAAGCAAACTCATAACACTAGGGGTGTTACACTCTAGATGACTCTGGAATCCGTCGTTGTTCCTATTATATACGTGGATGCAACCCAGAGGCGTAATTAATCAACGTCAGCCGCAACTCTTAAAATATGATTATGCCTCTCAAGCTAACGAACTAGCTCTAACGACTAACATACTAGGCTACGTATCCACATTGTTGAGTAAGGCGTCATTTCTAGGAAAATGTTTTAGTTTTAGAATCCCAAGGTGTTTTGGCATTTTATCGATTAAACTTATATATATTTGAACTGGAACTCACTTGGCTACCTTAGAAAACTAATTATTGTGGAGCTACAAAAATTACTGTGAGCACCTAATAATGTTAGGAGTTTGCTATGACTGTTTTAGAGCGAACACTATCACCACTTTATCACAACAATTCGTACAAGTTTATATTTTAACAATATTAAGCACCTAAAATTAATTAGATCACTCTTGAAAATACTTATGAAGCTATGTGAACCAATTATACTAGTAGATAGATCATGATTTTAAGAACCTAACAAATTTAGTTTCACAATTTTTGGTTAACTACACAAATTTATATTGAATTTACAAATTTATCTTAAAAACTAAATTAGAAAACGCTTTAGAAAAAGAAAAGGGTCGGTGGCTACTAATTTGGCCCAAAAGCCTAGCACGAGGTGCGACTATGCGCACGTTGCGATGGCCCAGCATGGCCCAAGGCCAGGAGGCCCGCGTGTGGTGGTGGCTTTACAGAAAGGCCCCCGAGCTTTTAGATATTACTACAACTACTATGCGCACTATTCCTACCGACATCGGTTTTACAAACAAGTCCCCGAACTCTCCCGTCTTCACAACAGGGTGGTCCCCGATGCCACCGCGCGCGACGGCGCAGCGACCGTCGGCAAACCGCAGTTATGCCGCCCACCAGCAAGGGTCTTCGGTGACCTATGATGGCCAAACATCTAAGTTATGATGGTGTGCTCCGAGAGACGACGTTTAGAGACCTAGAGAGGCACTGCAGCATAGCCGACCACGATGGCGGCTGGGTCAGCACATTTTGCGTTGGCAGTGAAGCTGTTTCGATGAACCTAAAGACTCATGAGACGATAGAGGTTGCGGGGAAGTAGAAAGGGCTTACCATGAAGCTAGCCACGACACCGGTTGAGACGGGGAAAGACTGAGGAAGCCTAGCCATGTGCGCCCATACCATGTGGCGATGCTCTGAGGCAGACACCGATGCGACACCACACCTCCGGCAGAAACCTAGGCCAATCTAACAAGAGCACCAACTGGAGGGGATCAAGATGAGTCTAGAAACACAACCAATTGAGTTTTTACCTTCGGGTCGTGGCTTACCCCCAAACCCCTAGTCGCGGCAGCGCTCGTGGCCGACATCGAGAAAAAACCAAAATTGGCTGTAGACAGACCATGGCTGGGCTTGACGAGAATGGGGCATCTAGCTAACTTCCCATGTACTCACTGGCATGGGGAATTAGGTTGAGAAGCCATGCGCTAGTGATTGTGAAGGAAGAGGGAAGGGTGCATTGCCACTGCCACGTTACGGAGAATGGCAATGGCTTAAGCGGCCCAGCCAAGACCTGACAAAAGCACGGCAGAATAGGGACATGACTGCATGAGTGAGGGGCAGGAGGCGCATCAGTTAGTGCTTAGATGGAGCCATAAAGGTATGCCCACACGCGGCCATGTGCAAGCAGCAGCGCGGCGTCGCGATGTGGCAGGCCATCCAACAACATCGAGATCAGGGCATGGTAGGCGGGTTAAGAGGTGGAGGGCGAGCGCTGCAGCGGTCAAGGTGAATCGAAGGGCGAGGAAAATGCCACGATGACCGAGCGACGGTAGCCGTAGCCTCACCTTGGCCCTGCGCGTGGCATAGTAGCTCAGCGTGGGTTCATCACGCTGAGCGCTGGTTCATGAATGGAGCGCTAACAACATGGTCACAGCACATTCTAAGGAAGTTTAGGAAATTTTTAAGAAAACACGTGCCACTCAACACCACTACAACCTATACCATGCCCATGTACTCACTTAGAGGCAACCAATAATGCAAGAACATGAATCTAGTGTTTAAACATTTTAGTTAGAATTTAAATGCCAAAATAGCAATGTATACTATCCTTTTTAGACTCAGAAAAGGGCAAGGGTTCAGTTAGAACTAAACAACCATTTGTACTTTTGTCACAATTTTTAAGAGGTCTAAACCCTATCAATTCCAACCAACAAGTATTTCACGCAATAGTCCATACTTCATACTAACCCATAGGAGCAAAATACTTAGGCACTATTGAAAGGTCCTAATATGGCTAGAGGGGGGTGAATAGCCTATTTAAAAATCTACAAATCAACTAGAGCAATTTGATTAGTATAACAAATAGCGAAATGCAAACTTGGTCTAGCTCTACAAGGGTTGCAAACCACCTATTCAACAATTCTAGTTGCTATGATCACTAGACACACAATTTGCTATGTTACTACTCACTAAGAGCTCTCACACTTGCAACACTAAAGAGCTCCACTAGATGAACTTAAAACAACAAAGCAAGCTCTCAATTCTAATTACACTAAAGAGCTTGCTACAACTAGTTTGCAAGAATATAAATGAGTGAGCTAGGTGATTATACTGCCGTGTAGAGGAGTGAAGCGATCACAAGATGAATATTAAATCAATCACCGGGAGAATACCAAAGGGCAAGAGACAACCAATTTTTCTCCCGAGGTTCACGTGCTTGCCGGCACGCTAATCCCCATTGTGTCGACCAACACTTGGTGGTTCGGTAGCTAAGAGGTGTTGTACAAACCTCATCCATACAATAGGACACCACAAGAACCTACCCACAAGTGAGGTAACTCAATGACATGAGCAACCCACTAAAGTGTCCTTTTAGCACTCCGCCGGGGAAGGCACAAGACCCCTCACAATCACCATGATCGGAGCAGGAGACAATCACCAACCTCCGCTCGACGATCCTTGCTGCTCCAAGCCATCTAGGTGGTGGCAACCACCAAGAGAAACAAGTGAATCCCATAGCGAAACATGAATACCAAGTGCCTCTAGATGCAATCACTCAAGCAATGCACTTGGATTGTCTCCCGATCTCACAATGATGATGGATCAATGATGTAGATGAGTGGGAGGGCTTTGGCTAAGCTCACAAGGTTGCTATGTCAATGCAAATGGCCAAGTGTATGAGCTTGAGCCGGGCATGGGGCTTAAATAGAAGCCCCCACGAAATAGAGATGTTGTACCCCCTCACTACATTGAACACAGGGCGACCGGACACTGGATGTAACACGCTCGGTGTTACATTGAATAGTTTTGCTAAAACCCTGCATGAGCATCCCACTTATGTGCAAATGTGTGTAACATAAAGTATAAATCAATGTACAGTACTGGAAACATTTATCCGAAACAAGAAACAAATGTTATGTTTCATATCGCTTTATATCATTTAGCATTCTAAGCGAATTTTTATCGAATAAAAATGATGTAGAACGTGTATGCGAACTTTAATAAAGTTTGTTGTACATACTTCATAGGCGACGATGAAATATGTGCGGTCAAGGACGAGGTTCGCTAACTAGTATATCAAGTAGGTCGGAATTCGAATTCGACGTGAAACCGTTCGAAGTTTAAGTCATTTTGCGTAAAGTTGAAGACGGGTCAACGAAGCCACGTTTGGCAATTTTTGTAGAGAGATAGGCTTAAGAAGTAGCGTGATGTCATGGCATAGGTCGATAGCTTTACATACCCACTGGAGTATAGAAGAAGTGGTTTGGCGTTTGGACCTTCGGGTAGGGTTTTGTGATAGCTTTCAAAAGCGTGCATGTCACCTATTTTGAACAGAGCCCGCGCTGGCCGCGGTCACCGCCGCTGCTCAGCTTGGTGCTGCAGCTGGCTCGCCTAGCGTGTGCCGAAGCACCGACCATGTCCTCACTGCTACCCTATGCAAGCACAACGTGCGCATGGTCCTTGCACTGCTGCCTCGACTGCCTGCTATCACGAGCTGCAGTGCGATTCACATCGCCGCAACTGATGTGCTGTGTCTGGGATGCCACTCGTGCCCTGCCCTGCACTGGCCAGAGGTGCGCCGAGTCCCGCGATGCTACTCGGGCAGACGTATCTGCCTGGCACTAACCACGCACGCACGCAAGTGCACTACATCGGGTCCTAGCAGCTCTGCCTCGCCATCACGTCGCACGGTACCCTGGTCATGCTGCGCGCCGTCCATCGCCACCACACGGCACTACTCCTATTGACCAGCCATAGCTGCACACACGTGGGATGAGTGCCTGCTCCACCATCACTTCGGTGTCATGTTGCGCTATTGCTTCCCTTGTCCGGCGCCATCCACTGTGACGCTGTACCAAGCTTCATCGGCTTACGGGTTCGGCCATGTAGACAGCCCCCTGGAGCATGCCTTGCTGTTCCCCATCATGGTGTGCACTTGTACTTTGCGTTGATGGCCACAACTATGCTGAGCCAAGCCATGCCAAAACCCCTTGTCTCCGCTATCGCCATGGCCGGGGGGACCGTTTCCTTAGATTCACTGTGGTGACAGTATCGTGATTCAAATTGGTCATGTCCTCAGCTCTACTAGGTAGCCTGCCACCCAACCGACACCGTCGTGCTGCTTGTGTCGCCACACAGTGTCCCAATTTGGGGTTGCCACTCCGCTAGGTCCTTAAGACCGGATGAGTCTGCGCCGTCGGCAAACCACGGACCCTAAGCACCTCATAGCAATTACTTGCACCACCGACCTCATCTTCCCCACCTTAGCACCCTGCGCACCTCAGCCGTAGCGTTACCGTAGCCCAGCCTTCCTCAACGCGGCCGTGCCATCACCGTGCGCCGCCGCACCGCCAGTGCGCATGCGGCCAGCCTGGCTCGAGCTGTCTCCGACCGAACCGACGCCTCGACTGTCTCCGTGGGTAGTGCCTTGAGCTCACTAGCTAACTCGTTTGCTCCGTTTTCACTGTCGCTCAACGGAACGCCCCGCCGTGGTTGTAGGTTACCCGCCAAAGTGGTTCGACCTTGCTGCAGCGTCCCGGTTCACATTTCCACCGCCCAACGCTTCATGTTCGCTCATAGGTAAGGGTCGGCTCTGTAGTTAGGACGGGGAAGGGCTAATGCAGCCGGCACAACCGCCGGTGCCAGCGCCCCCGCGACAGTGCACGCGCGGGTGCCGTGGAGGTGTCGCTGTTGTAAAGATAGAATATTCCAAGGGCATAACCATAAAACCGTAGACTAGAGGAATAGTGCCATAGAGCTCGCGGGGAATACAGAGTAGTCCGAGGGGTTTTCTGCATTTTGACCGACATGCGCAGGTCATTCCCTCTGTGGGCCGTCGTCCGACTGGGCTGCACCCGCGCATGGGCCGCACTGCCATCGCGCCGTTGTCGGCCGAGCCACGTGAGTTGGGCCACGGGTTAGAAATTGGTTTCTTTAGTTTCCAGTAAAGTAGAAATGCTTATTTAATTTAGTTATGAGCTGAACTTTGATAAATTGTAGTAAATTCTGTAGATGTCCAAAAATAGTGAAACCAAGTTTGTTAGGTTCGCAAAATTATCTTCTACCTGTTAGTGCAGTTAGATTACAGTTAGCCATGACAATGGTAGGTTCATAAATTCAAACTAGATGGCTTAGTATTATGTAGGTTAATAATTGTAGGAATTTTTGTGGTAGATTGGGGATGGATATAGCTATAAAATTTTTACAGTAGGTTCGCTAGATTATTATGTACTTGCTGTAAATTTTGTAGCCTTAGAATGTGTTGTGAAATAAAATAGCTATTACCCTTGTTTTATCGTATATAGCGTAGATCAGCGTTAGGAGTAAGAATACATGTAGTTGTTATAATATTGTATGCCATACATCAAATTGGTTATAGGCAACGATAGATAGCTTAATACTATGGTCAGTAGTACTATCTTAGTGGTTTATTGTCCCGAGCACATACTTGGGTATGGGCGCAGGGAAGACTTGTTGCTCTCTTGTCGTGGATCTGGCTCTTTTCGGACCGACTTATTGGAGGTGGAGATGGTGGACGTCCTTGCACCACACTAAGTCCAAGACTCAGGAGTGGGGGCTTGGAGTCCAAGTTTGGACGAGGACCTGGACACCCGGGATAGGAGAGTGATGGGTTAGTCCTGCTTGTGCCTAGGGTACAAGCGGGGCGTGTGTTTTCGGGGCACCCAGCTGGGCACATTGATTTGCGAATCGCCAGGAAATCTGATACGGCTTGTCTGCGGTTTAGCACCGTAGTAAGAACTGAAAGTTGAAAGGAGAAGAAATGGAACTGATTGCTCAACTCTTGCTTGAAAGTAGAATAGGTGCTTATATAGACTAGATAGATGATAACTTAATACGGCTGATAATAATACATAAATAAGGACTCACTATTAGTATTGCGTTCTGTCAAAAGAAACTAGCAAACCATAAAGCTTATCAAATTCCTTGGAGTTGGGAAATTATTCCCACTAGTCAGATAAGTCTTGCGAGTACATTGTGTACTTAGGGTTTATTTACCCCTATTACAGGTGATGCATGAGAAGTATCTTTGTGTGGAGGATTCTTCTAGTGGGCTCAGACAGAATCCTCGCTCCTATCGCTAGATGTTTATTTAAATTCTGTTATTTATCATTCCGCACTCTGACATTTGGTAATGTAATAATGTACTTTTTAAGAATCTCTGGTGTATGAAATGGACTTGTATTGTAACTCATTCTCATTATTGGATCCTTGGGAAAAATGTGGATCTTTCAGGTTCTCCCTTGGGGTGTGCCTGATGGATACCGCTCGTGGTAGCCTATTTTCAAGGTGCTTAGTGTCTGGTAGGAGATGAGCACCTCCGTAAGCGTGCTATTTTAGGCGGTTCTACCACAGTTGGTATCAAAGCCAATAATGGTTACAAGTTCATCACCCTTTTTCAAAACTTAAAAATTTGACCAACAAAAGTTTTGTGAAAAGTAGGATACGATTAGATTAGGTAAATAAGTATAAGCCCTAGCAATATGGTCTATCTAGGATAGCGGCACTGGTTTTATCTAATCAGTTTTCTATAGGTACACTGACTTACATTGCGTAAGAAAGCGCTTAGTATACGGAAAGTGAGTGGGCGATGTGCTAGAAATTTAAGGAATACCACTATATTCCGGCTTGAGTGAGCGCATACGCCGAAGCATGCATCATAATAATAGCATCTTACTCAAACTAAAATCCCCCTTCACGTATAACTGAGTTAGTAAATTGATAGGACTAACTAAATGAATGCTTTAATAAATGTGCTGTCATTTCTCTAATCCCTTGATTCTGATCGGGAGGGTGTTCTAATGGATGGTTCATATCTCTTATAGATGAATCTAAGGTCTGAACGTGGGAGCACCAGTGCGGGGGTGGCTCACGGTCTTGGTGAGGGCAAAGGTGAGAGTGGCTGGGCCCATGAGCCCAACGGGGAGAGCCATGGGGCTCCACTTTTGGCTCCTCCTCCACCACCGCCGCCTTTGATGACTCACACTGAGATGATGGTGGAGCTGTTGGCTGCTCGCTGTAAGTCAGCCCGTGCCATGGAGATCATGGCACAAGCTGTCGCGGGCCTCGCCCACGGTGGCCACGGGGGCAATGGTGGGAACGGGGGTGGTGCCCACCATCCTGAGGGACCATCCTCTTACCAGGACTTCCTCAAGACTCACCCACCCACTTTCACACCATTAGATGAGCCCCTGGATGCGAAGCACTGGCTTTGCATTCTGGAGTAGAAGTTTCTGCTTCTCAACGTGGTCGACGAGCAGAAGGTGCGCTTTGCAGCGTAGCAGCTTTTGGGGTCCGTAAGTGCATGGTGGGATACCTTCCATGCCATGGAGCAGCCTAATCATCTGGCAACCTGGTAGGAGTTCACCATCGTATTCTGAGAGTTCCTTATTCCTGCTGGTGTCATCAATCGGAAGGTGACTGACTTCCTAGAGCTACGCTATGGGAGTATGACAATGATGGACTATGTGAATAAGTTCAATCAGTTGGCCCAGTATGCTGGCATTAATGTGGACACTGACGAAAAGAAGAAGGACTGCTTCTTTCGTGGTCTCTCTCCCATCCTTTAGGAGAGGCTATACATGGCGAACTATCAGACCTTCAGGGCGCTGGTGAACGCCACCATCTCCATGGAGGATTTTTAGCGGGAGACCCAGGCAGAGTGGAAGAGGAAGCGGGTGGCTATGGGGTCTTCTAGCCACCCTCATGCTCAGAAGGTATAGGTTGTTCGGTGGGGGCCCTAACAGTCATCAGGTGGGCCTTCATTTCGGCAGCCCCAACAGACTTCTCAAACTTCCTCCACACAGTACCATGCACCCCCACAGCAGGTGCAGCCCTAGCAGTCTTAGGGACAGTGGGTCCCACCTCGCTAGGGATTTGGGAACAAGCCCGGTGCTTGCTTCAAGTGTGGTAAAGATGGCCACTAAGCCTGAGCTTGTCCCTAGAACCAGCGAGCTTAGTCTACTCAACCATCAACGAACTCCTGGCTTGTCAAGAGGACCATAATCAAGAAGAAAGTGCCTAGCAGATTCGGCAAGGTGCATTTCACAGATGCTGAGTAGATTTTGCAGCAGGAGCCGATGATGGCGGGTATGTTTACCATCGACTCCCATCTAGCTTATGTGTTGTTTGATTCTGGTGTATCACATTCATTTATGAGCATAGGGTTTGCTGAGCAACACAACTTACCACTTATGGCTATACCTTATGCCTATAAGATCCGTACTATGGGTTCGCAAATGTTCATCAATACCCGCTCGGATACAGTAAGTTTGGTATTAGCCACCCACACTTACCATCTACAGTTCATGGTAATGCCTGGGCAAGGCATTGATACTATTCTTGGAATGAACTGGTTGCAGGTGTATGGGGTAGTATTGGATATGAAGAGGAGAAGTGTGGAGTTATAGCTTCCTTCTTCTAAGGATAGGATGTCTCTTATTGTACCCTTAGATCCAGTCTTACCTATTGCTGCCCATGCTAAAGCCTCTCCTAATCTTACCTCCATTCTGGTAGTATGTGAGTTCCTGGATGTTTTCCCTGAAGATCTTCCTAGGCTGCCACTGGACGAGAAAGGTAGAATTCTCCATTGAGCTAGAGCCTGGTACTACCCCTGTCTTCAGACGCTCGTACCGCATGGCTCCAAGGGAACTAGCAGAAATGAAGAAGCAGCCGGAAGAGTTGATGGACAAAGGTTTCATCTGTCCTAGTTCTTCACCATGGGGTTGCCCGGCTATTTTTGTGAAGAAGAAGGATGGTACTCTACGGATGTGTGTGGATTACCGCCCTCTTAATGCGGTAATAGTTAAGAACAAGTATGCTTTGCCCTGCATAGATACTTTGTTCGACCCATTAGCTGGTGCCAAGGTGTTCTCGAAGATAGATCTTCGATCAGGCTATCATCATATCAAGATCAGGCCACATAATATACCAAAGACAGCTTTCTCTACTAGGTATGGGCTGTATGAGTACCTAGTGATGTCTTTTGGTCTTACCAACGCTCCTACCTTCTTCATGTACTTGATGAATTCAGTTTTCATGCCAGAGCTGGATAAGTTTGGGGTAGTTTTCATTAATGACATCCTGATCTATTCAAAGAATGATAAAGAGCATGCCTGACACCTTTGGATAGTACTCACTCGACTAAGGGAGCACAAGCTGTATGCTAAATTCAGCTAGTGCGAATTTTGGTTAGATCGAGTGCAGTTTTTGAGGCATGTGTTGACATTTGAAGGCGTTTCTGTAGATCCCAGCAAGGTGCAAGATGTGTTGGATTGGAAATCTCCTAAGTCTGTGCACCAGATTCAAAGCCACTTGAAGGTAGGTCAAAGCCGACAAAAGGCTTACGCAGACAAGCAAATGAGGCCTTTAGAGTTTGCAGCTAGGGATTATGTGTATCTCAAAGTGTCTCCTATGAGAGGGGTGCATCAGTTTGGTGTCCATGGCAAGCTAGCCCCTCGGTATGTGGGCCCGTACCAGGTGTTACAACAGTGTGGCCCCATTGCTTATTGTCTCCAACTTCCTAATATTTTATCTGCGGTACACAATGTGTTTCATGTATCGCAATTGAAGAAATGTCTGCGTACTCTTGATGAAGCTATGGAAATTGAAGAGCTTCCCCTCTAGCTAGATTTGACTTATGTGGATCACCCTATCAAAATCTTGGACGAGAAGGAGAGAGTGACCAGGAACAGAGTGGTAAAGTTCTACAAGGTGCAGTGGCAAAACCATTCAAAGGATGAAGCCACCTGGGAACAAGAGAGTTACCTATTGCAGCATTACCCCCACCTTCTCGCCGGCTCTGATAGTTAGTTGATGCACCAAAAATGTATTCCCTACCTCTTTCTCACACTAGGCACATGAAATCTCAGGTCGAGATTTTGTTTTAGGGGGGTAGATTTGTAACACCCTCGGTGTTACATTGAACAGTTTTGCTAAAACACTGCATGAGCATCCTACTTATGTGCAAATGTGTGTAACATAAAGTATAAATCAATGTACGGTACTAGAAACATTTATCCAAAACAAGAAACAAATGTTATGTTTCATGTCGCTTTATATCGTTTAGTATTCTAAGCAAATTTTTATTGAATAAAAATGATGTAGAACATGTATACAAACTTTAATAAAGTTTGTAGTATGTACTTCATAGGCGATGATGAAATATGTGCGATCGAGGATGAGGTTCGCTAGCTAGTATATCAAGAAGGTCGGAATTGGAATTCGACGTGAAACCGTTCGAAGTTTAAGTCATTTTGTGTAAAGTTGAAAATGGGTCGACGAAGCCACGTTTGGCAATTTTTGTAGAGAGATCGGCTTAAGAAGTAGCATGATGTCGTGGCATAGGTTGATAGCTTTACATACCCACTGGAGTATAGAAGAAGTGGTTTGGCGTTTGGACCTTCGGGTAGGGTTTTGCGACAATTTTAAAAAGCGTGCATGTCACCTATTTTGAACAGAGCCCGCGCTGGCCGCAGTCACCGCCGCTGCTTGGCTTGGTGCTGCTGCTGGCTCACCCAGTGCATGCTGAAGCACTAGTGGCATCCTCACTACCGCCCTATCCAAGCACAACACGCGCATGGTCCTTGCGCTGCTGCCTCGTCTACCTGCTACCATGCGCTGGCATGCGATTCACATCGCCGTGGCTGACGCGCTGCGTCCGAGACGCCGCCCGCGCCTAGCCTTGCACTGGCTAGAGGTGTGCCGGGTCCCGCGATGCTGCTCGGGCGAACATATCAGCCCAGCACTCACCACGTACACATGTAAGCGCACTGCGCCAGGTCCTGGCAGCTCTGCCTCACCGTCGTGTCGCATGGTACCCTGGTAGCGTTGCGCGCCATCCGTCGCCACCGTGCGGCACTGGTCCTGTTGACCAGCCATAGCTGCACGTGCATGGGATGGCCGCCTGCTCCACCATCACTTCGACATCATGTTGCGCTATTGCTTCCCTTGTCTGGTGCCATCCGCTGTGACGCTGTACCGAGCTTCGTCGGCTTGCGGGTTCGGCCGTGCGAACAGCCGCCTAGAGCACGCCTCGATGTTCCCCATCATGGTGTGCACTTGTACTTTGCGTTGACGGCCACGACTGTGCCGAGCCAAGCCGTGCCAAAACCCCTTGTCTCCACTGTCGCCATGGCCGGCGGGACCGTTTCCTTCAATTCGCCGTGGTGATAGTACCGTGATTCAAATTGGTCATGTCCTCAGCTCCGCTTGTGCCGCCACATAGTGTCCCAATTTGGGGTTGCCACTCTATCAGGTCCTTAAGACCAGACGGGTCTACGCTGTCGGCAAACCACAGATCGTAAGCACCTCGTAGCAATTACTTGCACCACTGGCCTCATCTTCCCCTCCTAAGCACCCTACGCACCTCGACCGTAGTGTTACCATAGCCTAGCCTTCCTCGATGCGGCCGTGCCATCACTGTGCACCGCCGCACCACCAGTGCGCACGTGGCCAGCCTAGCTCGGGTCGTCTCCGGTCGAACCGACACCTTGATTATCTCCGTGGGTAGTCCCTTGACCTCACTAGCTAACTCGTTTGCTCTGTTTTCCCTGTCGCTCACCGAAATGCCCAGCCGTGGCTGTAGGTTACCCGACATCATGGTCCAACCTCGCTGCGGCATCCCGATTCATGTTTCCACCGCCCAGCACTTCATGTTTGCTCATAGGTAAGGGTCAGCTCTATAGTTAGGACGAGGAAGGGCTGATGCGGTCGGCATAGCCATCGGTGCCAGCGCCGCCGCGCCAGTGCGCGCGTGGGTGCTATGGGGGTGTCACTGTTGTAAAGATAGAATATTCCAAGGGCATAACCATAAAACCATAGACTAGCGGAATAGTGCCGTAGAGCTCGCGGGGAATACAAAGTAGTTCGAGGGGTTTTCTACATTTTGACCGACGCACGCGGGTCCTTCCCTCCATGGGCCGTCGTCCGACTGGGCCGTGCTCGCGCGTGGGCCGCGCTACGCACGCGCGTCGCGCCATTGTGGGCCGAGCCGCGCGAGTTGGGCCACGAGTTAGAAATTGGTTTCTTTAGTTTCCAGTAAAGTTGAAATGCTTATTTATTTTAGTTATGAGCTAAACTTTGATAAATTGTAGTAAATTCTATAGATGTTTAAAAATAGTGAAACCAAGTTTGTTAGGTTCGAAAAATTATCATCTACCTGTTAGTGCAGTTAGATTACAGTTAGTCGTGATAATGGTAGGTTCATAAATTCAAACTAGATGGCTTAGTATTATGTCGGTTAATAATTGTAGGAATTTTTGTTGTAGATTGGGGATGGATATAGCTATAAACATTTTATAGTAGGCTCGCTAGGTTATTATGTACTTGTTGTAAATTTTGTAGCCTTAGAATGTGTTGCGAAATAAAATAGCTATTACCCTTGTTTTATCGTATATAGCGTAGATCAGCGTTAGGAGTAAGAATACATGTAGTTGTTATAATATTGTATGCCATACATCAAATTGGTTATAGGCAATGATAGATAGCTTAATACTATGGTCAGTAGTACTATCTTAGTGGTTAAACAGATGTACCTTTATTTGAAGAGTTGTTGTTGCTACATTACTAAGCATTGCATCATCATTTCATGCATGTAGATCATGAGCTGGTAGATTTCATGCCCGTCGACAAGCAGGTGTACGACGAGGTGATTGAGGAGTACGAGGAGGAGATCCTTGTGTAGGCGGTAGCCCTGAAGCCTGTTGGTGCTGACCTTACTGACCTGTCGCCTGCCTAAGGCAAGCCCCGGTGCATAACTCCTATTTTAATGATCACTAAATATATATATGTGATGTGCATTTAAGTCATAGGCATTTTATCGAAACTACATGCATAAGTATATCTACCCATGAGTCCTACTAGTACAGGTCGAGTAGCTGCTATGTTCAGGATATCGGTAGCGTGAGTAACCTGCCGTTACTCGTAAGTAGGTGATAACTATGATCACTCATGATAAAATATGTAAAGGTAAATGGTGACTGGGCAGGGATATGGTTTGGGTATTGGTGGGTGTAAAAGGTTGTGTCCTATGGCCAATAGGGCATACCTCGGTTGTACTTTCTCCCTGTCTGTGTCGATTAGGGATCGGTCGTTGCATATGACTCTAGGCAAGTCACAGATTTATTGTCCCGAGCACATACTTGGGTATGGACGTAGGGGAGACTTGTTGCTCTCTTATCATAGATTCATCTTGTCGGTGTTTTGGAACCGGGGGTCCCTCAACCAACGAGTGAATTTGTGCTGCGTGCCCCTAATCCCGGATGGTGATGCAAAGAGACACAAGGTTTATACTGGTTCGGGCAATCGAGGCCCTACGTCCAGTCTGAGAGATCGATCTTGTATTCCTTGCACCTGAGTGCTCGTAGTAGGGGTTACAAGCTAGGTGAGAGAGGGGGCTAGCCCCAGGTCTCGGCGAGAGTGGTGCGGACTGCTTGAGACGTTGTTCCCAAGCAGCGTGGAAGCGTGTGGTTCTATTGGGGCGTTCGTCTTCTTGTTCTCCTCTCCTTTTTTCTAGAAATGGCCCCGGCTACCTCCTTTTATAGCCACAAGGAGGAAGCCAGAAGTACATGAGAAGGCTACTATTTGCTGACGTATTCCGCTCCCTGGAGCAGCATGGCGTCGTGGGAGTTCTCGTCGATGTCTAGTCGGTATGGTCTTCAAGGCTGGCGACATGCTGCGCTCCTGTACTTTTGTTGACTTGGTGAAGTGCCGAGGTCTGGTGGCTGCTGTAGTCGGTTGTGCCGAGACCTGCCGTGCTGAGGCCGAGACCCACTGTGCTGAGGCCTGCTGTGCCGAGGCCTTAGCAGGTGGCAATGTGGGGTCTTGGCGGCCATCGTCGTAGTTGATTTAGGCGGAACAGTGCGGAACGTGCGTCTACAGGATATGGTACCCTGTATTGTCAGTAAGGGATGGTAAAAAGGCGATTTGACCGTTGTCCTGTCGCTCCTGTCGCGGCGTACTGCCGATCGTGGCTTACGTAGTGGGGGCAGCTAGGCGCATTAATTGGATGCGATAGCCTGCCAGAGCGACTTTTGAGGCGAAGGCGACGAGGTTGCGGGACGAGCCCAGCCTCGGGCGAGGCGGAGCATGGCCAGTTCGCCCGAGGCCCTACCGGGAGTCTCGGGCGAGGCGGAACTCGGTTAGTTCGTCCGAGGCCTATCGGGGGTCTCGAGCAAGGCGGAGCGGTCGGTTCGCTGGTCCCGAGGTCACAGGAACCCGGTTCTGACTCCCCACGTCGCGTTCGTCCTTGGTGCAGGAGTTTAGGCAGCACAGTAGCCGGTAACCCCTGCACAGTCCCGTCGTGGATGGCAGGGTGCTGACATGACGGATGTCTGGTCTGCCACTTCGCTGTACTGTGCCATCGTGTGGTTTGTCGGAGTGGTTGAGCGCCTTGATGGGACGTGATGTCCAGCCAGAGTAGTCTAGTCAAGGCGGTGGTCGCAGGGCTGGTGGCGAGCCGGTCTCGTGTGAGTCGGAGAATCGCAGACCTCGGCGAGGGGGCCTCGGCGAGGGGGCCTCGGGCGAATCGGAGATTTTGGTTGAGACCCCGTTTGTCTTACTGGTTTTTGTTTAGGGTCTGAGCAGTTTTTTGGTTTCTGCTTAGGGTACCCCTTTTTATGGTATCCGACAGTAGCCCCCGAGCCTTGGGGGGAGTGGAGGCACTCCCCCTGAGGTTCTGACGAGAATTGGCTCTTGATAGTTCCTGTCGGGATGGTGTTTTGTACTCGAGGTTTTGGTGGGTGCGCGCGAGCGCACCCGCCGGGTGTAGCCCCCGAGGCCCTAGAGGAGTGATTTCACTTCTCCAGGGGCTTTTTTCTCTTTCGAGTGAGGAGTTTACATTGTGTTTGCCGGGCCCGTGGGTGCGAGTTCGGATCGCAGGGCCTCGACGATGCTGCGGGAAGAGCCCCTTAGCCTCCGCCTGGAGCGAGAGGGCCGTCAGGGGTTCCCCTGGCTTTTTGTACGACCCTCGTGCTTCCTTTTCGCTCGGAAGGAGGGGTGGAAGATGCCATGCTACCCTCGGTGGGCGCGAGCGACGGCATTTCCGGTGAGCTGTTATCGGGTAAGTCCGAGTGGAGGCCCGTACCCCGTTCACTGGGGGTCGGCTAGCGGTCCGGAGACGCGCTCCAAGAATACCGGAGGGTTTCTCTAGTGGGTGCCGAGGCCGCTCGCTGGGCCTCGGTGGCTCGGTGCCTCCCTACGGTGGGATCCCATTCGGAGACCTCCCTGTCGGTCTCGGACACGACACGGGGCGCGCTCGTACAGGCTTGCCCGTAGTCGTCCCTGACTCTTTTGCCCTGGGGCAGCTGTCGAAAACCCCTGGGGGCCCAGCCTTTGAACCCCTGGACCGTAACAGGCTCGGTCGCCTGTTTTTATCTTGGGTGCAGGAAGAGCCCCCGAGCCTCCGCACGGAGCGAGAGGGCGGTCAGGGGTCCTCCCGACTTTCTTGTCCGTCTCCCGCACGTCCTTTTCGCTCGGACGGGGGGCTGTTTGCCGAGCCCACTCGTGTGCGAGCCTGAGCCGCTGGGTCTCGGCAAAGTTGCAGGAGGAGCCCCCGAGTCTCTCGCACGGAGCGAGAGAGCGGTCAGAGGTCCCCTGGCTTTTGGTTCGCCCCTCGTGCGTGAGGGTCTGTCCACCAAGCCCCCCTCGGGTGCGAGCCTAGGTCGCGGGGTCTCGGCGTCTTTTGCAGAAGGAGCTCCCTAGCCTTTGCACGGAGCAAGAGGGCCGTCAGGAGTTCTTCCGGCTTTTTGAACGACCCTCACGCTTCCTTTTCGCTCGGAAGGAGGGTTTGTTTTGCCGAGCCCCCTCGTGTGCGAGCCCAAGTCGCTGGGCCTCGGCAATGTTCTGCAGAAAGAGTCCCTTAGCCTCTACGCGGAGCAGGAGGGCCGTCAGGGGTTCTCCTGACTTTTTATTCGACCCTCGCGCTTCCTTTTCGCTCGGAAGGAGGGGTGGAAGATACCATGCTACCCTCGGTGGGCGCGAGCAACGGCATTTCCGGTGAGCTGTTATCGGGTAAGTCCGAGTGGAGGCCCGTACCCCGTTCGCTGGGGGTCGGCTAGCGGTCTGGAGACGCGCTCCAAGAGTACCGGAGGGTTTCTCTAGTGGGTGCCGAGGCCGTTCGCTGGGCCTCGGTGGCTCGGTGCCTCCCTACGGTGGGATCCCATTCGGAGACCTCCCTGCCGGTCTCGGACGCAACACAGGGCGTCCCAAGCGTTTCGCTTGCTTGGGGCTCGGCCTCGCGTAGGCTCGCCCGTAGTCGCCCCTGACTCTGTTGCCCTAGGGCGGCTGTTGAAACCCCTAGGGGCCCAGCCTTCGAACCCCTGGACCGTAACGGGCTCGGGTCGCTTGTTTTTATCTTGGGTGCAGGAAGAGCCCCCGAGCCTCCGCACGGAGCGAGAGGGCGGTCAGGGGTCCTCCCGACTTTTTTGTCCGTCTCCCGCACGTCCTTTTCGCTCGGACGGGGGGCTGTTTGCCGAGCCCACTCGTGTGCGAGCCTGAGCCGCTGGGTCTCGGCAAAGTTGCAGGAGGAGCCCCCGAGTCTCTCGCACGGAGCGAGAGAGCGGTCAGAGGTCCCCTGGCTTTTGGTTCGCCCCTCGCGCGTGAGGGTCTGTCCGCCGAGCCCCCCTCGGGTGCGAGCCTAGGTCGCGGGGTCTCGGCGTCTTTTGCAGAAGGAGCTCCCTAGCCTCTGCACGGAGCAAGAGGGCCGTCAGGAGTTCTTTCGGCTTTTTGAACGACCCTCGCGCTTCCTTTTCGCTCGGAAGGAGGGTTTGTTTTACCGAGCCCCCTCGTGTGCGAGCCCAAGTCGCTGGGCCTCGGCAATGTTCTGCAGAAAGAGTCCCTTAGCCTCTGTGCGGAGCAGGAGGGCCGTCAGGGGTTCTCCTGACTTTTTATTCGACCCTCGCGCTTCCTTTTCGCTCAGAAGGAGGGGTGGAAGATGCCATGCTACCCTCGGTGGGCGCGAGCAACGGCATTTCCGGTGAGCTGTTATCGGGTAAGTCCGAGTGGAGGCCCGTACCCCGTTCGCTGGGGGTCGGCTAGCGGTCCGGAGATGTGCTCCAAGAGTACCGGAGGGTTTCTCTAGTGGGTGCCGAGGCCGTTCGCTGGGCCTCGGTGGCTCGGTGCCTCCCTATGGTGGGATCCCATTCGGAGACCTCCCTGCCGGTCTCGGACGCAACACAGGGCGTCCCAAGCGTTTCGCTTGCTTGGGGCTCGGCCTCGCATAGGCTCGCCCATAGTCGCCCCTGACTCTGTTGCCCTGGGGCGGCTGTCGAAACCCCTAGGGGCCCAGCCTTCGAACCCCTGGACCATAGCGGGCTCGGTGCCCAGTTCCTTTACCTGAAAGGAATCAGGTGGGGGCTATCCCTCTCCCTACGGCCAACAACGGCAGGCGCGCCTTTTGAGGCGGCTTTTTCGGGGAGGTGAAACGGCGCCTGTTGTTGCTGCGGTTGGACGCGACGTGGCTTCAGCCGACGGGACGTAACTGCACCCGCAATTAATGAGGGAGTGGGCGTGTGGGCGGTAAGATCGGATCTGGGTAACCGCAGCGGATTTTCTGGGGGAAACTTCCCCGATTTCGTCGCCCGGTGGTTTCGACTCGTCCCTGCATAAATACGCAAATAGCCTCGCCCTCCCCCTCCTTACCTTTTCTGCGTTCGCTTTTGCTGCCTCCGTGCCGTCGTTGAGAGCATAGAGCGGGGAGGAGAAGGGCGAGAGAGAGAGAGACCAAACGAAACAGAGAGAGAGAGATTACCGCCATAGCAGCGTTCCCCACCGCGCAATGGTAGGTGGTCCCGTCATCCTCCCGGCGGATCCCTGGGAGCGGTCTGATGTCACCGAGGAGAAGCTGCAGTCGCTCATGGAGGCTGGTCTTCTTCGCCCGATCACCGACCCTGACGAGCTGGAGTGGATTGCTCCGGGGAACGAGTCGGAGCCGAGGCCGCGCGACGGCTACGTGGTGAGCTTCGTCGTCTTCCACGAGCGAGGCCTCGGGTCGCCGGTGGATAGCTTCATGCGGGCGCTCCCACACTACTATGGCGTGGAGCTCCAGAATTTCAGCCCCAACTCCATCACGCAGGCGGCCATCTTCGTCGCCGTCTGTGAGGGGTACCTGGGGATCGCTCCCCACTGGGAGTTGTGGCTCCATTTGTTCCGAGCGACGTTCACCACCAAGCCGGGGGGAACAAGGGGGGCTCGGAAGGCGCAGAGGGCCGGCGGCTGCACCCTTCACGTGCGCCAAGACCGGCAGTCCCTCTACATCCCGGCCCAGCTGTCAACGTCCAACCGTCATTGGTATGACGGCTGGTTCTACCTCCGCAACGACGGTGGAGGACTTCCCCCTTATACCGGGTGGGTTGTAGAGAGTCAACCAGAGAAATGGGGGTACGGCGTCATCAAGGCCGATCAGCCTAGGCTGGAACCGCTCTTGAGGGCCTTGGGGAAGCTGCGTGACCACGGCCTTTCGGCGGCCGTGGTCGTGGCGGCTTTTCACCGCCAGAGGGTGTTGCCGCTGATGGCCCGGCGGCGGCGGCTATTCGAGATGACCCGGGCGATTCGATCGTCGGTGTCAAGATGTCCGCCTTCACCCTTACCGACGACAAGACCCTGCGTCGGGTGAGAGAAGCGGTGGACGGGAAGCCGAGGCTCGGTGACTTGGTGCCGTTCCCGATGCGCCCGTCGCGGGGGTACATTTCACTGGTAAGTCGGATGTTACCGAGGCTTTCGCGGCCTTCTTGTCTGTTGTCTTACTTTGTCGTTCCCGCAGGGGATAAGAGACGTGCGAGGCTCCCCGCCGCCCATTCCCGAGGACGCCCGGCGGCGATCCGTGAACAGGGCGCGTGCCGAGGAGGAGAAGAAGAAGAAAGATGCCAAGGAGGCGAAGCGCACGAAGAAGATCCTCGCGCGCGAAAAGCTAGACGCCCGTCGCCGGCGTCAGAAGCTCGACGGTCTCCCGTTGGAACCGTCTCCCTCGTCGTCGGTGTCGGATTCTTCGAGCGACGGCGGCGGGCGCGAGGTGGGGACGGCCTGCCTGGAACACCTCCCTGACATCAGGGAGATGGTTCCCGGGGCGCCGGCAAGGAGCCTAACGCCCCTAGGAGGGGGAGGAGGTGTCCCGGGGCCAGTGGCGGCCCGTCCCGGGGCCGAGGCCGACACACCCGAGGCGCAGGTGTTGGAGGAGCGTGCCGTCAGCCCGATGGGTTCGACGGTGGAGGTGGAGCGGGTGACGGTGGGGGCGACCCCATTATCTCCGCGAAGGGTCGAGGAGGTGCCGGGGTCCGACGGAGGCCAGCTGGCACTGGTGGACACCGAGGCCGCGCTGCTGCCACCACCGCCGCCGTTGCAGAGGAGGCTGGCGGTGTCGAAGCGGCTGCATCCCCGTTCGCGGTAAGCGTCTTCTCTGGTGGAGTCCGTAGTACTTCTTGTTTGCCCCTTGGTTGCATGCTGACCTTGGGAGTGTCTTTTCTTCCAGCCAGATGCTTCTGGTGGGAGATCCTCCCTTGGCGCCCCGTAAGGCGCTCAAGGTGAACGTTAGCTCCTCCGCCCATCAGGCAGCGGAGGCGCAGGCTGGCGTGCGACGCGGCGCGGCGTCGGGCGAAGCTGTTTCGGAGGAGGCGGCTGCCCAGGAAAAGGGGGCCGAGGCGGCCGCGGAGCGAGTGGAGGAGGAGGAGCCCATGCCTCGCGATGTTGTGGGTCTTGGGGCGAAGGAGGCTGGGGCGTCTGCTATTGCCGAGGCCCCCAAGACCTCCGACGCCCGGGCGGTGGACGCCGGGGTCATCGAGGTAGAGATGGCGGAGGCCAGAGCCCCCGGGTCCGTCGAGACCGAGGCGATGGAGATGGAGACGGAGCAAGTTTTGGCGCCGCCCCTGGTTCAGGCAATCTCGTCTGATGATTCCTCCCATGGGAAGGAGGCGGCGGACGTCGAGGTGGCTAGTACCGTAGAGCAGCCAGTCCCAGATCCCGCCGAGGGGAGTTCGGCTCTTGTCCGGCTACGGCCCGAGCCTCGTGGGTGGAACTTCCCACGTGTTTTCTGGCGGAACCAGGCTGACCCCGAGGGGGAGCCTGTGTTCGCCCTTGAAGATACCGCAGAGGGGGGGCATTGGGGCACCCTCGAGCAGTACCGCCAACTGGCAGTGCAGTCTCTGCAGACAGCGATGACTATTCTGGGTCAGGACTTGCCCGGTGTCACGCGGGTAAGTACTTTCCTCTCTCGTGCCGCGTTGTTTTCTCTCCGAGCCCCCTCGCGGTGTTTGACGTGCGTTTTTTGTTTTGCCTCCTTAGGAGCTTGAGACCCGATCCCTTGGGAAATCGGTGTTCCTGCGAAATGAGAGGGATATCTGGGACCAGCTCCGGCGCCAAAAGGGCCTGCTTGCCGATGCCCAGGGGTTATTGTCGGCGCGGAGTGTGGAAGTGGAGGACCTCCGCCTTCGTTGTGCTGACATTCAGGCCGAGTTGGCCACGGCTAAGGAGCAGTCCGCCCCTCTGGTGGCCAAGATCAAGGAACTGGAGGAGGAGCGAGACTCCTTCAGGCTTCGGGCCCAAGAAGCAACGGCCTCTGCTAAGGAACAGCCGGGCAGCTGGGTGCGGAGCAGAGCGAGCATCAGGCGACGAAAGTCGCCTTGGCAGAGGCTACCAAGGCGGCCGAGGCCTCTCGGGTCGAGGTCTCAGCCTGGAAGAGCAAGGCCGAGGGTAAGTTCCGCTGAACCATGTTCCTCGCTCCATTTGCTCTGGTTCGCGTTTGACTCCTGACCCCTCGTCGCGACGTAGATCTGGAGAAAGAGGCCTCCCAGGCGGCTGAGGCCTCCGTCGCAGCGCAAGCAGCGCTGGATGTCGAGGTCCGGGAGCACGAGGCGCTGCGCAGCGCTGTCCGGACCGCCTGCGAGGCTCTGGACGTCGAGGAGGTCCAATCAGCTAGCTCCCTTGGGAGCCGCCTGATTGCGTTGAGCGGCCACGTCCGCGAGAGACTCCGAGGGGCGTTGCACACGGGTGTCAAGCGCGCCCTGGCCGTCGTCTCCTCGCACTACGCCATCAACCTCGAGGCTGTCAGCGACGGCTATGTGTTGCCAGAAGATGACGAGGAGGCTGATGCAGAGGTCGTGAGGCTGTTGGAGGCGGCCGAGGCACCTGGCACAGCGTTGGCTGGTCTGTTTGAAGAAGAGGTGGTCCCTTCCGCGCCAGCCGCCGATCCTTGAGCTTTGACCTGGCCCAAAAGGGGTCATGTAACCGGATCAAGTTAGTTGCCGTATCGTGACGTTTTTGTGGCCATCGAGGCCCTTAAAGTATTTGCGTATGTGGGTCTTTTAACCGTTTCTGTTCTACTTCGAGCCTGTGCCCTCTGTCTCGATCTTGGGAACCCGTAAAGAAATTCCTCGGAACCTTATGCCGTCCTTTGGCGAAGGGTGGTGAGGGAGCTGCCGTAGCCCAGAGGCGTAGGCCGTTCTCACGACTCGACCGGCCCTTTGGCCTCGAGACAAGCTTTTGGTCTTTGGGTTTCTTGTGAAGGTCCCGTTGGAGTGCGAGAGAGTTTGGCGTAGAAATTTTTTGAAAGACCATTAACAAATGGTGCTCGGGACTTAGGGGGTTCCCCCTTTCTAGCCCCCGAGGGAGGCCCGGCTTTGCAGAGGCAGAGCCGAGTCTCCCTTATAGCGCTATTGTGACGTCGAGCCCCTATTGATAGACAAGCTCTCTGTACAGAACTTCCTCGGAGCCTACGCTGTCCTTTGGGTGAAAAGGTGGTGAGGGAGTTGCCGTAGCCCGGAGGCGTAGGCCGTTCTCACGGCTCAGCCGGCCTTTTCACCTTTGAGACGATCGTACGGTCCTTGGGTTCTATACAATCGGCTTGTCTATAAGGGGGGTTTCTCGAAAAATTATAACAACTAAGAACGCTTCTTTATTGTATTTCGAGAAACAATGTAAACAACGTTTGGAATTTTAAGGGTAGAAACGACGTAGCTGTTCTATGTTCCAAGCGTTGGTGAAGATTTCGCCCTTCTCGTTGGCTAACTTGTAGGTCCCGGGCTTCAGCACTTGAGCGATGATGTACGGCCCTTCCCAGGGTGGGGTCAGCTTGTGGCGGCCCTTGTTGCTCTGCCTTAGTCTCAGCACTAGGTCGCCCACCTTCAGGTCTCAGCTTCGGACGCGCCGGGCTTGGTAGCGTCGTAGGGCTTGCTGGTACCTGGCCGAGTGTAGCAGCGCGACGTCTCGGGCTTCCTCCAGTTGGTCGAGGGCATCTTCGCGGGTAGTGCGGTTGCTTTGCTCGTTGTACGCCTGTAGCCTCGGGGAACCGTATTCTAAGTCAGTGGGGAGGATGGCCTCGGCTCCATAGACCAGGAAGAACGGTGTGAATCCCGTGGCTCGGCTCGGGGTATTTCTTAGGCTCCAGATGACTGACGGGAGTTCGGCAAGCCATTTCTTGCCAAACTTCTTCAACTGGTTGAATATCCTTGGCTTAAGGCCTTGTAGGATCATGCCGTTGGCACGCTCTACTTGGCCATTCGTCCTTGGGTGTCCTACGGCCGACCAGGCCACCCGGATGTGGTGGTCGTCGCAGAACGTTAGGAACTTGCGACCGGTGAATTGTGTCCCATTGTCAGTGATGATGGTGTTAGGAACCCCGAACCTGTGGATGATATCCGTAAAGAACAGCACCGCTTGCTCGGATTTGATCTGAGTGATAGGACGAGCCTCGATCCATTTGGAGAATTTGTCGACGGCTATCAGCAGATGGGTATAGCCCCCGGGTGCCTTCTGCAGAGGCCCAACCATGTCCAGCCCCCACACAGCGAATGGCCATGTGATGGGAATGGTTTGGAGGGCTTGGGCCGGGAGGTGCGTCTGTCGAGCGTAGTACTGGCATCCCTCGTAGGAGCGTACTAGCTTCGTGGCGTCGGCCACCGCGGTTGGCCAATAGAAACCTTGGCGGAAGGCGTTACCCACGAGCGTCCGAGGCGCCGCGTGGTGCCCGCAGACTCCCGCGTGCAAGTCCCAAAGTAAGGATTGGCCTGCCACGGTGGTGATGCATCGTTGGAGAATACCAGATGGGCTACGCCTATACAACTCGCCGTCGCAGAGGACGTAAGTCTTGGCGCATCGCGCAAGCCGTCGGGCCTCCGATCTGTCCGCAGGAAGCTCTCCCCGAATGAGGCGATCAAGGAAAGGGACTCGCCAGTCCGTTCCTTGGTCGACCTTGGGAGGCTCTGCGTCAATCGCCATGGCCTCAAGCTTGGCTGGCGAGGTCTCGGTGGTAGAGGGAGCCTCGAGCCCTGCGGTGGGCTTGGTTGATGGGCCTTCTTCTATTGCCGAGGCGTAGTCGACGGATGGCTTGTGGAGGTCTCAGGCGAAGACGTTCGGGGGAACCGGGGTCCGTGCCGACGCCATCTTTGCTAGTTCGTCTGCGGCCTCGTTGAACTTTCGCGCGACGTGGTTGAGTTCGAGGCCGTCGAACTTGTCCTCCAGGCGACGTACTATCGTGCAGTACGCCTTCATTTTGGGGTCATGGCAGCTTGACTCTTTCATCACCTGATCGACGACGAGCTGTGAATCACCCCGTACTTCGAGACGCCATACTCCAAGTTCAATGGCGATTTGTAGGCCGTTGACGAGGGCCTCGTATTCGGCCACATTGTTGGAGGCGGCGAAGTGAAGCCGGATCATGTAGCGCATGTGTACTCCAAGGGGCGAGACCAGGAGCAGGCCCGCGCCAGCCCCAGTCTTCATCAGAGACCCGTCGAAGTACATGGTCCAGCATTCTGATTGGATTTGAACGAGTGGCAGCTGTGTGTCGGTCCACTCGGCTATAAAGTCGGCCAGGACCTGTGATTTGATCGCTTTCCGAGGCGCGAAAGACAAGGTTTCCCCCATGAGTTCAACAGCCCACTTGGCTATTCTACCCGAGGCCTCCCGGTTTTGGATTATCTCTCCCAGAGGAAAAGACGACACCACAGTCACCGGGTGGGACTCGAAGTAGTGACGCAACTTGCGTCGAGCCAAGACTACGGTGTAAACTAGCTTCTGGATGTGGGGGTAACGCGTCTTAGTCTCGGAGAGCACCTCGCTGATGAAGTAGACAGGTCGCTGGACGGGTAGAGCATGTCCCTTCTCCTGCCTCTCGACTACTACGGCCGCGCTGACCACTTGGGTTGTCGCGGTGATGTAGAGTAAGAGGTGCTCGCCCTCGGTGGGCGGAACCAGGACGGGGGGGTTGGTGAGCAGTGCTTTGAGCCTGGCGAGGGCTTCCTCGGCCTCGGTGGTCCAAGAAAAGCACTCGGACTTTCTCAAGAGGCGGTACAGGGGCAGGCCTTTTTCGCCGAGGCGCGAGATGAAGCGGCTTAGGGCCGCGAGGCATCCCATGACCCTCTGCACCCCTTTGAGGTCTCGGATCGGGCCCATGTTGGTCACGGCCGAGACCTTCTCCGGGTTGGCCTCGATTCCACGTTCCAAGACTATGAATCCCAAGAGCATGCCTCGGGGAACCCCGAAGACGCACTTCTCGGGGTTGAGCTTGATGCCCTTCTCTCTGAGACATGTGAAGGCAGTCTCCAAGTCGCCGACGAGATCACCGGCCTTCCTGGACTTGACTACGATGTCATCCACGTAGGCCTCGATGGTTCGCCCGATGTGTTCGCCAAAGACTTGGATCATGCACCGCTGGTAAGTAGCCCCTGCGTTTCTGAGTCCAAACGGCATGGTTACGTAGCAGTACATGCCGAATGGAGTGATGAAAGAAGTCGCGAGCTGGTCGGACTCTTTCATCTTGATTTGGTGGTAACCGGAATACGCATCAAGGAAGGAGAGGGTTTCGCATCCTGCAGTGGAGTCGACGATTTGGTCAATTCATGGCAGTGGGAACGGGACCTTCGGGCACGCTTTATTTAGACCAGTGTAGTCCACGCACATCCTCCACTTGCCACTTTTTTTCCTGACTAATACGGGGTTAGCCAACCACTCTGGATGGAATACTTCCTTGATGAACCCGGCTGCTACGAGCTTCTGCACTTCTTCGCCGATAGCCCTGCGCTTCTCCTCGTCGAACCGACGCAGGCGCTGTCTTGCCGGTCTGGAGCCCGCCCGGATATCTAAGGCGTGCTCGGCGACCTCCCTTGGTATGCCCGGCATGTCCGAGGGGCTCCATGCGAACATATCGACGTTCGCACGGAGAAAGTCGACGAGCACGGCCTCCTATTTGCTGTCGAGGGTGGCGCTGACCTTCAGTCCCCGGCCGTCGGGGACGGTGGGATCGACGGGGACGAGCTTGACGTCCTCCGCAGGCTCGAAGGTCCCGACGCGCCGCTTGGCGTCGGGAACCTCGTTAGCAAGCTGGTCGAGATCGGCGATGAGGGCCTCGGCCTCCGCGAGGGCCTCGGCGTACTCGATGCACTCGACGTCGCAGTCGTATGCATGTTCGTACGTGGACTCGACGGTGATGATGCCGTTGGGGCCTGGCATCTTGAGCTTGAGGTAGGTGTAGTTGGGGACCGCCATGAACTTGGCGTAGCACGGGCGCCCCAAGATGGCGTGGTAAGCCCCCTTGAATCCAACCACCTCGAAGGTGAGGACCTCCTTGCGGTAGTTGGAGGGAGTGCCAAAGCAGACGGGTAAGTCGATGCGCCCGAGGGGTCGTGTGCGCTTTCCTGGCACGATGCCGTGGAAGGGCGCGGAACCGCCTCGAAGCTATGACTGGTCGAGCTCCAGGAGCTCCAGAGTGTTGACGTAGAGGATATTGAGGCTGCTGCCTCCGTCCATGAGCACTTTGGTGAGCCGGGTGTTGCCAATGATCGGGTCGACGACAAGCGGGTACTGTCCGGGGTTCGGAACATAATCGGGGTGGTCATCCCGATCAAAGGTGACCACTTCCCGAGACCAATCGAGGTACCGGGGGGTGGCCACCTTGACCGAGAAAACCTCCCGGCGTTCCCTCTTTCGCTGGTGCGCCGTGAGGCATGCCGAGGGTCCGCCAAAGATCATGAAGGCGTTGCGTACCTCAGGGAACCCATCATCTTTATCGCCGTCCCTCTCGCCGGCGCCCCTTTTCCTGGCGTCCTCGTCGTCGGGGAGCCCAAGCCTGGCGTAGTAACGCCGGAGCATGGTGCATTCCTCGAGAGCATGCTTCACCGGACCTTGATGGTAAGGACAGGGCTTCTTTAGCATGTCGTCAAATAACCCGGGGCCGCGGGGGCCTCGTGGATTCCTGCGATCTGTTGTGGCGGCATGGACGGCCTCGAGGACCTCCTGCTTCCCTGGGCGACCCTTCTTCTTTCTCTTGGGGACGCGGGTGGGCGAGGCCTGGGGGGCCTCGTCCTTCTGCTTCCCCTTGGCGTCGTTGTTGGGGAAGATGGCCCCAACCGCCTCTTCGCCCGAGGCGAAGTTGGTGGCAATGTCGAGGAGTGCGGCCGCTGTGGTTCGTATGTTCCGGCCCAATTCTCGGACCAGGTCTCGACAGGAGGTGCCAGAGAGGAATGCTTGGACGATCTCCGAGTCACCGACGCGGGGCAACTCGGTGCATTTCTTGGAGAAGCGCCGGATGAAATCTCGAAGAGACTCGTCCGGCTTCTGGCGGCAACCTTTGAGGTCCCAGGAGTTCCCGGGGCGCACATAGGTGCCCTGGAAATTCCTGACGAAGACCCTCACCAAGTCGTGCCAGTCGTGGATTTGTGCGGGGGGAAGGTGTTCGAGCCAGGCTCGCGCTGAGTCTGACAAGAACAAAGGGAGGTTGCGGATGATGAGCAGGTCATCGTCCGCACCACCTAGCTGACAAGCCAGGCGATAATCGGCTAGCCATAGCTCAGGGTTCGTCTCGCCGCTATACTTTGTGAGGTTGGCCGGCTGTCGGAACCGGGCGGGGAAAGGAGCAACGCGGATGGCCCTGCTGAAGACCCGAGGTCCTGGCGGCTCAGGGGAAGGACTGCGGTCCTCACCACTATCGTAGCGACCGCCTCGGTGTGGGTGGTAGCCTCGGGCGGCTCTGTCGTCGTGGCGCCGTCGCCTGCCAACTACTTCGTGGTTGCCCTGTGCCTCGCGTTGGTCCCTAGGTCGATCGTGCACCGAGGGGGCCCTGTCGACCGTCGGCGCACGAGCGGCCTCGGGACGGACCGAGGCATCCTGGCTCCGGCGAGGTTGCGCTGTGGGTTGCTCCGAAGTGCCTCCACGCCGGCGGGAGGCGGAACTTTCGGCCTGCTGCACCGCTGCGGTCTCGAGGAGGTCGCGGAGCTCTCCGCGGACCCGTCGCCCTTCGGTGGTGGAGGGCTTGGGCATCGCTCGGACCAGCATCGCAGCCGCTGCGACATTCTGGCTAGCGCGATTAAAGGTTGGGGGTGGCTCTCCCCCCTCGTTGTCGTTGATGCGGTGATGGACGTCGCGGGCCCTCCCTCGGGCTCCTCCGCCCTCACCGCGCCCTCGCTGTTCCTGCTCGAGAGTGTCCCGAAGTTGTTGCAGAAGGAGTCGGTCCTGTTCGACCTTGGCCTGAAGCTCGCGGAGCTGCTCCAGGTCTGGGCGACGATGCCCCCCGCGAACGGGATTCTCGTTCCGTGCTGTCGGGGCTTCGGGACGTGGAGGTGTGGCGTCGCCCACCCCTGCTCGGGGCGGGGAATGGTTGCCTGTCCTCTCCCCCTCTTCGCCCGCCCTTGGCATCCCGAGCCCGACGTGGAAGCACTCACGGATGGATCGTGAGTCCCCTCATCGTCGGAGTCGGAATAGCCGAGGCAGTAGTCGCTTGCGGCCAAGAATTGGCGCAAAGCCCCGGGGTTGTGGAGTTCGGAGAAATCCACCCCGGGCCATGCCTCGTCCTCGTCCGAGGGGTCGGAGTGGGTGCTCAGGTCGAGAGCGAAGCGCTGGGGGCGTTCCGAGGGGTGCTCGTGAGCGGCAGCGTAAGCGTAGGCATAAGAGGTGGCGGCATTTCTCAACCCAAAGGGGTATGGGGACGGGGCCATCTCCAGATTCTGCCCCGCCGGGGTCGGCTCTTCAGGGAGTGGCGGAGCGGGGTTGGACAACTGGGCATCGCCTTAAGCCACCGGCGATTTTCCTTTGTCCAGGCTCAGGTCAGACAGGTCCCCAGCCAGGGACCCCGTACCAACAGCTGGTCGTAGGATATCGGCGGGGAGTGGCGTGCCGCCCCGGGCTCGCGTAGCGTCGGGGTGGCCTTGCTCGCGCCGTGCCTGGCGAGCGTGGCGAGAGCGGCCGCCCGGGCGCCGCCTGCGCCTGGGCTGCCGGGGCGCGACTTCGTCGTCGGACGGTGGGGTTCGAGGAGTGAGGAGCACCATGTCGTACTCATGCCCTAGAGACATGAACTCTAGGCTCCCGAACCAAACTATGGTGCCGAGACGCAATGGTCGTATGTGGTCTGCCATCTAGAACTTGCTAGGATGACGAAGCTGACACGCAGAGCCCCCTACCTGGCGCGCCAACTGTCGGTGTTTTGGAACCGGGGGTCCCTCAACCAACGAGTGAATTTGTGCTGCGTGCCCCTAATCCCGGATGGTGATGCAAAGAGACACAAGGTTTATACTGGTTCGGGCAATCGAGGCCCTACGTCCAGTCTGAGAGATCGATCTTGTATTCCTTGCACCTGAGTGCTCATAGTAGGGGTTACAAGCTAGGTGAGAGAGGGGGCTAGCCCCAGGTCTCGGCGAGAGTGGTGCGGACTGCTTGAGACGTTGTTCCCAAGCAGCGTGGAAGCGTGTGGTTCTATTGGGGCGTTCGTCTTCTTGTTCTCCTCTCCTTTTTTCTAGAAATGGCCCCGGCTACCTCCTTTTATAGCCACAAGGAGGAAGCCAGAAGTACATGAGAAGGCTACTATTTGCTGACGTATTCCGCTCCCTGGAGCAGCATGGCGTTGTGGGAGTTCCCGTCGATGTCTAGTCGGTATGGTCTTCAAGGCTGGCGACATGCTGCGCTCCTGTACTTTTGTTGACTTGGTGAAGTGCCGAGGTCTGGTGGCTGCTGTAGTCGGTTGTGCCGAGACCTACCGTGCTGAGGCCGAGACCCACTGTGCTGAGGCCTGCTGTGCCGAGGCCTTAGCAGGTGGCAATGTGGGGTCTTGGCGGCCATCGTCGTAGTTGATTTAGGCGGAACAGTGCAGAACGTGCGTCTACAGGATATGGTACCCTGTATTGTCAGTAAGGGATGGTAAAAAGGCGATTTGACCGTTGTCCTGTCGCTCCTATCGCGGCGTACTGCCGATCGTGGCTTACGTAGTGGGGGCAGCTGGGCGCATTAATTGGATGCGATAGCCTGCCAGAGCGACTTTTGAGGCGGAGGCGACGAGGTTGCGGGACGAGCCCAGCCTCGGGCGAGGCGGAGCATGGCCAGTTCGCCCGAGGCCCTACCGGGAGTCTCGGGCGAGGCGGAACTCGGTTAGTTCGTCCGAGGCCTATCGGGGGTCTCGAGCAAGGCGGAGCGGTCGGTTCGCTGGTCCCGAGGTCACAGGAACCCGGTTCTGACTCCCCACGTCGCGTTCGTCCTTGGTGCAGGAGTTTAGGCAGCACAGTAGCCGGTAACCCCTGCACAGTCCCGTCGTGGATGGCAGGGTGCTGACATGACGGATGTCTGGTCTGCCACTTCGCTGTACTGTGCCGTCGTGTGGTTTGTCGGAGTGGTTGAGCGCCTTGATGGGACGTGATGTCCAGCCAGAGTAGTCTAGTCAAGGCGGTGGTCGCAGGGCTGGTGGCGAGCCGGTCTCGTGTGAGTCGGAGAATCGCAGACCTCGGCGAGGGGGCCTCGGCGAGGGGGCCTCGGCGAGGGGGCCTCGGGCGAATCGGAGATTTTGGTTGAGACCCCGTTTGTCTTACTGGTTTTTGTTTAGGGTCTGAGCAGTTTTTTGGTTTCTGCTTAGGGTACCCCTTTTTATGGTATCCGACACATCTCTTTCTAGACCGACTGATTGGAGGCGGAGATGGTGGAGGTCCTTGCACCACACTAAGTCCGGGACTCAGGTGTGGGGCTTGAAGACCAAGTTTGAATGGGGACCTAGACACCGGGGACAGGAGAGTGATGGGTTAGTCCTGCTTGTGCCTGGGGTACAAACGGGGCGTGTATTTTCGGGGCACTCAACTGGGCACATTGATTCAGGAATCGCCAGGAAATCTGGTACGGTTTGTCTACGATTTAGCACCATAGTAAGAACTGAGAGTTGAAAGGAGAAGAAGTGGAACTGATTGCTCAACTCTTGCTTGAAAGTAGAATAGGTGCTTATATAGACTAGATAGATGATAACTTAATATGGCTGATAATAATACATAAATAAGGACTCACTATTAGTATTGCTTTCTACCAAAAGAAACCAGCAAACCATAAAGCTTATCATATTCCTTAGAGTCGGGAAATTATTCCCACTAGTCGGATAAGTCTTGCGAGTACATTGTGTACTCAGGGTTTATTTACCCCTATTGTAGGTGACGCATGAGAAGTACCATTGTGTGGAGAATTCTTCTGGTGGGCTCAGACGGAATCCTTGCTCCTATCGCTAGATGTTTATTTAAATTCCATTGTTTATCATTTCGCACTCTTACATTTGGTAATGTAATAATGTACTTTTTAAGAATCTCTGATGTATGAAATGGACTTGTATTGTAACTCGTTCTCATTATTGGATCCTTGGGGAAAATGTGGATCTTTCGGGTTCTCCCTTGGGGTGTGCCCGACGGATACCGCTCCGGAAGGCCTATTTTTTGGGTGCTTAGTGTTCGGTGGGAGGCGAGCGCCTCTGTTAGCGTGCTATTTCAGGCGGTTCTGCCACACTGGACCTCAGCGTCCGGTCGCACGATGAATGCCACGTGTCCCCTCTCTTCAAATACTGAGCGCCTAATCCCAATAGTCAAGTGATGACCGGACGCGCTACTACGAAGTGACCGGACGCTGGACCACAGTGTCTGGTCATTTCTAGTAAGCATCCAGAAGTGAGAAATCACGACCAGACGCGTCCGGTCATGCTCGACTGGACACACCCAGCATCCAGTCACTCGACGTCTCCCCTATGCGCTGCCACATCAGCAGGACCAGACGCAACCCTCTAGCGTCCGATCACTAAGTGACCTAGAATCCGGTCAGAGACCGATGCCAGCGTGTTTGCAGCTTCTACTGACCAGACGCACCGGTCCAACCGAGGCCAGCGTCCGGTCACTTATAGTGACCTTCGTCTTTTCTGCATAGGGTGCCGGTGGCACTGTCGGACTATTCGCACTTTGATAACCGCATTTCAAGGGTGTTAGCACTCCACTAGATCCTAAATGCATATGAAATGAGTTAGAGCATCTACTGGCACTTTGATAACTGCATTTCGATACGAGTTTCACTCCTTTTAATAGTACGGCTATCGATCCTAAATATGATCACACTCGCTAAGTGTCTCGATCACTAAAACAAAATGACTCCTACTATTTATACCTTTGCCTTGAGCCTTTTGTTTTTCTCTTTCTTCTTTTCCAAGTTCAAGCATTTGATCATCACCAGGCCATCACCATCATCATGATCTTCACCATTGCTTCATCACTTGGAGTAGTGCTACCTATCTCATAATCACTATGATAAACTAGGTTAGCACTTAGGGTTTCATCAATTAACCAAAACCAAACTAAAGCTTTCAACTATTTAACTATTTTGCTCAATATAATTCACCAAAAATGACACTTTAAATACAATTTCAACTTCTTGCCGATTCAACGAAAAGTTCTATTTAAATTTCAGATTTTATTTTTGAGCTCCCAAAAACACTAGTTAACAATATTCACTTTCCAAAATTAAAGTTGCCTCATCATCTTTACATAAGTGCCATACACAAGCCATATTTTATTTTTGTTTACAGAAATTGTTTTCCGTACCAAACCATTAAAACTACTTATTTTATTCTTTTTGTTAGGATTTTCATTTCACGTGTGTTTTAAAATCTTAAAACTCGAAAACTTATTTTGCTAGATTCTCCAAAGCCTTAACCTAGGTGCTAAGCAAACTCGTAACACCTTAGGTGTTACAACCTTCCCTCCTTAAAAGAATCTCGTCCTGAGATTCACACCAAGAATTAGGAAGGGAAGTGTGCAATTACAGTTCATACATCTGAAATTACACAGGAGATTGCACGACTTCGGATACTAAACCACTTAGGGATTTAAAGATACATCATTTAAGAACAAACCCAGTACAACCAAAAACTTACTCCAGAAGTCGGCCTAGACGGGGACAATGGAGAAACAACAAGAAAATGATCACCCAAAACATGGCATATGTCCAACAGATCTAGAAACAAGAGAGTGAGAACTCAATCATCGTGAACCCTAAAACCAGAACTAACCAGAGGTGGACTTGAACTTCTTCGATGAAAACCAGATCCCTTCTTCTTCTTAGATTACACAATCACCTCTTACTGGCGACCTAGTTCTACGAGCGACAGCTGGATCTCATAGCTCTACCTCCAACTGCTTCTTCCCCAACTCGGTTGCTTCTCAAGCTACTCCAGCCTATGCACTAACGGAAGGGATTGACCCTACGAGCTCTGCTTTAGATTTAGGGGGTGAAGGGGAGGTGCGTAAGGCGACATCTTATAGCTTGGTGGATGGAGGTGGTGGTGCAGCGCACTGGGAAGTGGAGGCAGAGTGGAAGGGAAACACTAGCAGGTCATGAGGTAGGGAGAGCATCGGCCATGATGCGCTCCCTACGCAAGCTTGAGTGGAGAGAGGAGAAAGGAGGGGAGAGGGGGTTCGCTCGACGTGGAGGCGTGTGAGCGGCCATGTCCCCAAAAGAAAAGAAAGAGGATGAGGGGTCCGGTATGAGAGCGAGGGCAGGGATCAAGAGCCGATAGAATGCAGAAAAGAGGGAGAAAGCACACTATGCGAGTGCACAGGGAGAGTGCTGCGTAGCCAAATACGAGCGAAACACAAGTGGGTCTGGTATCAATAGTGTCCGTAGGGCACATAGCGATAGTAACTCGGTGTGCATAGCGCGGTCAAACCAGACACAGGGATTGGGACATGACGTCAATTTAGGCGCTTCAATCACTCTAGACTACTCGAGTACTAACTTTTCCTTATTGTTCTTCTCTTCCTTCAAAATTATATTAACTCAGTTACTTCAAAAGAGCACGACTCCATCAACCCATTGTGGATTTCCCGTTAAAACACAAGGATATCTTTCCAAAGAAGAATATTTTGGTACGGGAGTATAACTTGGTAAAGGTGCTAGTCAACAACCTTGATACTAGGGCGTGTTGAGAAGCATCACTCTATGGCAGATATTCCATAGGGGCCCTTGGTTTTGTCATGGCACCATAAGTATTTAACCAGGCAACTTTACCAACTTACACGCAATGAAAGTAGTGGGGTCATAGACCATAGAATCAGAGGAGTATTGCAAGGGAAGATTCTGTAACACCCTAGTGTTAAGCTTTGCATTTGGCACCTGCATTTCATGAGCACAAGCATGTTCCAAGCATTCATGAACATGAGCATATGAAATTTAATCTCATTCTTATACCTTATCACATGAAATGTTGATTTTATATATATGCTTATGCTTGCAATCATGTATGACCAATGTATGAAATCATTGTAAGGGCACCAATATACCTTAGACATGTCTAGAATGGTGAATGGAACAACTTTTGTATTCATGACATGGACCAATTTTGCGTCTAAGTGATGGTGTACTTTGAAATGTCATTTTCATGATGCTAGTTTGACCAAAGTTGAATAGTACCTTAGACTGTTTGCATGCCTATGTGACCTAAATAAAAGTAATAGTTCATATTAAGGGTAACAGACTTTACTTAAGGGTCATGAGCTGAATCAATGTCTAACTTAGTCAAATACAACTCACAAAAATTAACAAAGTGTTGTTTTGAAACTTAGAAAAATTTGCTAAGTCATGTGCTGACTACAGTTTCAAAGTACTCTACTTTGGAGCTTTGTAGTTTGAAAACCGTTGGGAATTAGGCCAAACTCCTTTAAACATTTTTGTAGTACTCACTTAGCTCTACAAATTTGATTAAGAAAGTTTTCAAGAATTCACCACGGATTAGGAATTATAGAGTCACAAAGTCACACTGTCAGTCGGGTTCAACAGCGTCTGAATCATCGCCGTGCGCACCCGTCGTGGCCAACCGTCGCAAGCCACGCGCACCGTGTGGTGGACATACGCCGGCGCTGGCCCCACTGGTCAGGCCGATGTGGGCAACAAAGCCGCGCGACGCCACTGCCTCCCTTGCTCGCCTGCATTCACGCTCCTCTGCCTCACTTCGCCTATCTCTCGCCATGCCAGAGCAAAGCCACCATGCACCACGCCATTGCTATCGAGCTCTCGCGCCACCGTCACAGCACCATTCCCCGATAGCTCATGCACACCGCTCGGCCATTTCCCCCTCCACCTCGCTGACCACCCATCACCTTAGCCTGAGCCAAGGTAAACGCCTAAGGGAAAGTCCATCGCCGCCGCACCCTTGCAGGAGCACCGCTGAGCTTGCGCTCGTTGTGGTCGGGCTCCACCGAGCCATCTCGCTCATGCGTTCTGCTTGTTGGGGATAGTCTAGGGTTAGGGTTAGGTCACACCGCTGGCCATTGAGCCAATGTCGGCACACTAGCACCGGAACACCACTACGCACTGCCATCCTCGCACCGCCGTGCCACCATGCACGCGGACCAGCTTCTCCGCTGCTCCACCCTGACCTAATCCACGTCGTAGAGCTTCGCTAGGGTTTGTAGATGCCATAACCATGCTTGCCTAGACATGCCATCATCGGGGATGGCCGAAGCACCACCACGCATCACCGCCGAGCTACCATGCTCGCCAGCGAGCTAGCTCCGGTGATCCTCCAAGTAAACCAAGGGCACGTGTAGGTGCGAAATAGGATGGGGAACACGTTGGTGTCGACCTCATCGCCGGTGACCTCGCCGACGGTGAGTTCTCACCGGTCAAAGCTGGCCCCTGCTTTTGTCTCTCTATCGTGTGGGGTCAATTGACCCACGGGGCCCTGTTGTCAGTGCCTCTGTGGTGTATACGTTGTGTGCACCTAGCATTTAGGGTTTAGTTATTTTTGAATTATTTTCACAGTTTGAATACAAACTTCAAAAATTCATATCTAGAGCTAGGAGTATCCAAATGGGGTGAACCAAATTTTGTTAGATTCATCATGAAGTGTACTATTTGATAAAAATATTAAATCTACTGTTTAGGGTATTTTTCTAGGAGAAATAAATTAAGTAAGATAAGTGCTTTTAAAGTAGTTTCTATCTTATAAATTGCATAACTTGAGCTAGGAAGGTGATAAAATTGTGATTCCAATTTTGCTGGTCTTGTATAGACATGCTGTAGCTAGAAACAATATTAAACCTACAATAAACATACTTGTAATATGGTCTTCCTATTTATTCTTAATTAATTGCTAGTTTCTAGTGAAATTAATTAGGGTAAGAATACATAACATATGATCATGCAAATTTTTACATAGTATTCTTGTGCTAGGAGGAAAGTAAGAAAGATATTAAATCTGTTGCTTGACACTTTTCATTAGACTAAACTATTTTTGCTAAAATAAGCCTATATAACTTGTCATTTTAGTTGAGATGGCTATACTTATCGAAATGGTATGAAATTTATATAGTAGACTAATAGGGTCATATGTAGGATACTGTAATTTTCTTAGAATTTATTGAGCATTGGAAATATTTATCCTTTAAATCACCTTGATATATAAAGAAATTATTAAATGAGAATAAATAAATTAGTTGGGCTTAACGATGATATTTTATGTGGTGTTTGTGATGCTTATAACATGTTGATGTTATCAGATAGGCTTAGGAATGATTGGTTGTAGACAACTAGCTAATTATTGTTTTATAATTCACTTAGATGGTTGCATGTGTAGTTTCTGTTGTGTAATAATTTCATGATGATAATGACTTTTTTGTGAAACTTGTTAATAATAAAGTTGTAGATAACTTACTTATATACCTTGTATTAAATTTTCATAGTCATAGTCCTTATGGTTTAAGAATTATAGCTATTAGAAGTCTGCTATTAGAAATGCTCGCTCTCTGGATAGACCCGAAAGATTGAATTGTTTGACCTAGATAACTATTGAATCACATTAAGATGATTAAAAAAAGTTGTAGGAAATTTCATAAGCTTTCCAGAATGTCCACAATCATATTAGTTAGATGTGTATAACAATAGTTATGGTCAAAACAAGTGGTTGTTGTCTTGCAGTCCATAAAATTGCTTAGATGAGAATTTGTTTAGTTACTAGAGAAGAGATATGCACCTACTCAGTAAAATAAGATGTAACTTGTTATCACCTTAATACAATGCTGTTGAAAACACCTATGGGAATGCATTTCATCATACCCCACCATATCATACATGTTGTTTTATATGCATCCACGATATCTTATTCCATGATCATGCATATAGGATCGTCCGAGGGGATAACTCTTTTAGAGTTCAACGAAGAAGAAGAGGAGGAATAGTAAGAGACACCTCAGGTCGTAACTCTAGAAGGAGAGGAGCAAACTCTTGAGGACCTCCCTGAGTGCCTGGATCACAGACCAACCTCTTTCCTCAAAGGCAAGCCCTAGAGCATTCTAAGTCTCCTATGTTTTACAAAACTTCACTTGAGTCCTTTTATGTTTGATGCATTAGGTGATAAGAGTTGAATTAAAACCACTTGATGTATAGAACTACCTTGTCAAGATATATACACCTTTAACCCTGTGCAGGTCTAGGATCAAATACATGCTTAGCCATGCTTAGACCGATAGAAGTCAGGTGATTTCCTGTCACCTGTGAGATATAAGTGGATACCGAAGCACAGTTGGCTATATTTGCTATCGTGGAAAAGAACCATGGGGTAATGTAAATGGAGGTCGGACGAAGTCTATGTGTAGGTTGACTTATGTGAATCCATCTGTGCCAATTAAGGACCGTACCATTATTGGGCGCTTCTGACAAGATTGAACGAATCCCTCTCACTTAGCTGGCTGGATAACATGTTCTGACCGTGAAGCCAAGTAGCTCAACTCAGGCCAGGCCCCATTCTATAAAAGTGCGCACTCTAGATGGTAGTAAGGACATGCGGGGAGCCAGACGTGAGCCCAAGGGTAGGCCAGGTTTGAACGTACTGGCAGTTGGTTGTCCCTGATTGTGTGGTGCTAGGCGAACCCAAGAAATATGGACCTGAGTTATACCAAAGGTGACCTAAGGTGACCGTTGATCTGGTCTGCCTAGGTTTGTGTTAGGAATAAATTCTCAGCTGGTTGAAATCGATTTGAATCACCATATCTTCCGGACAGTGAGAAACTTGGCTAGTACAAACATCGTAGTAACTGTATTATGGAATGATGGTTATGATGAACATGGAATTATTATACCGGCTATGGTTACTATTGTTATGCTATTAAATGATATACCACATGTTTGGCATAGGTTAGTTGCTAATCTAGAGATGAATAGTTATAATTAACTTGATGACCGAATTATAAAATATATAGCTGAATTAGTGGCTTTTATTCAAATTGTTGTCACGCTAGCTCTACTTATAAAGCCTTACATAATCCTTAGTCGCTTTATTTTTGGTTTATGACGGGTAAGTCTAGCTGAGTACCTTCTCGTACTTAGGGTTTTATTCCCATTGTTGTAGATGGTATAGTTTATCATGGCTATTGCAAGAACTGCTTCTGTCCCACCATGGACAAGGAGTAAGCCCTGGACAGGCATCTCTTATTAATCCCTCACTTATGCTTTTGTGGAAGTGTGATCGTGAGCTGGCACTATATTTAAACAATGTTGCAGATGTTGGTTTCAAACTTCTAATTTGCTTCCGCTACTATCTTACCTGAACATGGTTTGTAATAACTTTAATTCGTACTCTAATGGATGAACTGTGTTTGTGAACTTTGTGTAATGTGTGATATGTATGGTGAATCATGTACAATCTTGGTTGTATGTTGGTTGAATCGAGACCCTTCATGGTACTTGATGGACTACCGGGTTTATATGGGCTCAAGTATGATAGTGCGACCGCTTATGGGCTACCATTGTACTTGTGCTCTTATAAATTGGTTGGTTCTGCTACAGTTTCAGACAACAAGTGTTCCTTTCACATCAAGGGACAAGGAAATCAAATCCTATAATAGATTTAATTTAAGTAGATTCAAATGTTCTGATGGGATATCCACAATTAGTTGATATAGTGTCCTCTATTATCCAATCATGGTTGGTCTGCTTGTATCTGAATAGTGGCTTCTCTTGTAATTCGCTTGATGTCATCTCAAAAATCCTAAGCACGTCTAACGAGACCTAAGGGTAGATCGACGTAATAAACAAAATGGAATAAATGAAATGCACATTCCACACACCCTTATGTGGGTACAACATACAGGCTCTCCCACTCTCTACACATCGCTTGCCTCCTACGACCAGATGATCCTAACAACTATGGACAGAATACAACAGGACGATTACACGTAGGAGGATAGCGACGAAAGGCACTACTAACTATGGGTACATCTCCCTTAGGACAACTAATCTACTTCACCGGACCACGCAGCTTCATCCCCGAGCTCGGTGGGTTCTTCTATTGCCCGACTATGGATCTACCTCCTTTCTTAGTAGTGGCTTAGTCAGGGGAAGCAAGGTCTCTCCTTCTGACAACATCGATTCTCCTTCTTTCTAGTAGGTGGACAGGAATTCCCTCCAAGATCAAGGGTTTCTGCCCCTCAGTGGCAAGCGTCCTATGCTTGGCCCTTATAACCAGGTAGGCCGCCTCCAGCTGATGGGCATGCTGATCTTCAACCTCCTTTAGGGCTTTCGACATGGTAGTTTCATGACTCTCTATGGCTGTCACACTGGCATGTGCTTCAATGAGCTGCACTTGAAGCATCCTGGAGAAGATCTCGGCTTTCTCGGCTCGGTAGAGCCACTTCCTCAGCTCTGAGGCCTACCGATCATATTGCTCATCTAGAGCAATCAAGTACATGGTCAGGTGTATCACAATTGGGCTATCTTCTTGCGCGTCTCGCCCTTGCAAAGCCTCCATGTGAGCCCTCCATACCCATCGATTCTTTTCCAAAGGTGGAAAGAACCTCATGTGGGGTGCGAGCAATGGACTCTTCATAGATCTAGCAAAGATGCTGCAAGGCTTTGCGGGCCACAACTTGGTAGGTGTCGACGAAGTGAAACCCGGCTGCGGTCATATTCCAGGCTTTAGTGATGTCAGGGAACTCTTCACTCTTCCTAATATAGATGGTGACCTCACATCGCTCAGTGCCATGTTTCTCATGCTCACTACCCTCATACTTAGGGCGATCCTTGACTCCAAGCTTTTGCAGGGTGGCATATAGGGATTTGGGGAAGCCTTTAGTGTTCAAGCAGTAACTGCTAACCTAAGCTCCTGCCATCCTGGGCGAGTAGCTACAAGGGAGGGTTGAGCAAAAACCTTGTTCAAAAAGAAAAACTAGGCGAGCTAGGATGTGGCGGGTGGTGGTACCGATGGCTAGGCCAAGCCCATTTGTAATGGTAGAGGGGTCAGTGGTCCTGGCGCAGTCCATCCTTGGTTCCGACGTGAGGTCACTACAACAAGTTAGCTAAAATTTTTGCACGCTCGAGGCGAGTGGTGTCTAAGGCCATAATGACTAGTATGACTGCAGGGCATAGGTCTAACAACAGCGTAGAAGAGAGTACGAATACATGAGCCATGATAGGCGTGAACCATAAGCAAGCGTGAAACACGAAGCCATAGTACAACAATAACTTATGGACAAGGACTAGGCAGTTTGCGCACTTTGCGAACACCCTAAGGTAGTACCAGTGCGTACCTGCAAGCCACAGTACACATGGCATACATGAAAAGGCGCACCTGCAAGCAATACTGGCACAAAGTCTAAGGTAGTACCAGTGCTTCTGACTGAAGGATCGTATACTATGCAAGAGTTAGTTTATCGGAGAAAGCCTAGTTAACCCATTCTGACTACTTAACCACAACAATAGGGGTACTTATATACTTCATATGCAAACGCCCTAAGTTTTTGCAATTAGGTTATCAAATTTTAATTTATAAAAAGGTTTCAAAGTTTTATCTCCCCATTTATGCTCTTACACCACCTGTGGCAGAACCACCTGAAATAACACACTTTCGGAGGTGTTTATCTTCCACTAGACACTAAGCACCCCGAAAGTGGCTAAATCGAACAGTTCTATCGAGCCCACCCCAAGGGAGAACTCAAAAATCCATATTTTTCGTCAGGATCATAAATGAGAGGATAAAGCTTACAATACGCCTAAACATTTCTTACATCACTTTATTACAACATCAAAGTAATTGGACCAGTTGAATGCAATAGCAAAATTAAAATAGTTTACATGTAAATGAGTTTATACATTTTAGGTTCATAAGTTTTATCTTACAGCGAAAAATAAACATATGATCAGAGTTACAGTGGAAACAAAGATTAATTTACTGACGTGGTGAAGCATTAAAATAGTGGCCATTTATTTACAAGATATGCTAGCAGATTTTACATCTTTTCTTATAAAACCTGTAGTGAGGGTTATAAGTGAACACTATGATCGCAGCATGAAAGGAATCCTCTCTAAGCCCACTAGAAGATTTCCACACAAAAGAGTCAGCTCTAGCATTCACCTGTCACCTACAACAGGGGGATAAAACTCTGAGTACTCGATTGTACTCAACAAGACTTACCCGATAGGAGGAAAGTAAAAGACTCCAAGGATATGCCAGGCTTATTTGGCTTGCTGGTTTATTGCATTTGCACTAGTAGTGCATCCTTATATTCAAAGTTTTAGCAGTTATTTTTAGTTAATTAGCTAACCATTCTAGGTAAGCACCTATGCTACTTTCAAGCATGTGGTAAGCAATCAGATCAATTTTATCTCCTTCATATTCTAGTTCTTACTACGGTGCTAGACCATAGTCAAGTCGTACTGTCTCATGAAAACGACGATTTATGGACTAATGTATCCTAGCTGGGTACCCCAAAACACACGCCTCGCTAGTACCCCAGGAACAAACGAGACCAACCCATTCCACTCCCATTGAGGGGTCTAGGTCCTCGTCTAAACTTGGACTCCAAGCCCCCACACTTGAGACCTGGTCTCAGTATGGTGCTTAGACCTCCACCTTTCTCTGCCTCTAATCAGTCGGTCCAAAAAGAGCCGAAACCCATGATAAGAGCGTAACGAGCCTTCCGGCTCCCATAAGCAAGTATATGCCTAGGATAATAAGTCAGTGACCTTACTACCATCCATAGCAGCGGACGGTCCTCAATCGACACAGGCAGAACAAATACAACCCGAGCCTCGCTCAAATGCCTAACCAAGTCCAGATCTAAAGTACCATTCTACCCAGTCTCCAATTATCATCCTGATATATATTCCATGTGATAGTAATATGATAATAACAACAATAATATCTTTCCTATCTCTTGTGAGTGACAGGTAACACTGGACTTCTACCGGAATCCTTAAGCATAGCAATCTACACGATCCTGACATTCAACTCCTTAAAACTTAATGCACAAACATAAGATAAAGTGTAGAATAATAGGGGTTGTGCATCGGGGCTTGCCTGGGTAAGATATAACCAAAAGTTAGCAGTCCATCGTGGCAACATGATCACTAAGGCACCATCTTTTCTGCTACTCTAGATGACTCTAGAATTCATCGTTGTTCCTATTATATACGTGGAAGCAATGCAGAGGCATAATTAATCAACGGCAACCGCAACTCTTAAAATATGATTATGCCTCTCAAGCTAACGAGCTAGCTAATGACTAACGTACCGGCTATGTATCCATGTTGTCAAGTAAGGAGTCATTTCTCGAAAAATGTTCTAGTTTTACAATCCTAGGGTGTTTTGGTATGTTATTGATTACACTTATATATATTTGAACTAGAACTCATTTAGCTACCTTAGCAAACTGATTATTGTGGAGCTACAAAAATTACCCTGAGCACCTAATAATGTTAGGAGTTTACTATGAAAGTTTCAGAGCCAACAATGTCACCAGTTTATCACAACAATTCTTATAAGTTTATATTTTAACAATATTAAGCACCTAAAATTAATTAGATCACTCTTGAAAATACTTATGAAGCTATGTGAACCAATTATACTAGTAGATAGATCATGATTTTAGAAACCTAACAAATTTAGTTTCATGATTTTTGATTAACTACACAAATTTATATTGAATTTAAAAGTTTACCTTAAAAACTAAATTAGAAAATGCTTTAGACAAAGAAAAGGGCCTGTGGCAACTAATTTGGCCGAAAAGCCCAGCACGGGGTGGGACTGTGCGCGCGTTGCGACGGCCCAGCACGGCCCAAGGCTGGGACACCCGCGCGCGGTGGCGGCTTTGTAGAAAGGCCCCAAACTTTTAGATATTACTACAACTACTATGCACACTATTCCTACCAACATCGGTTTTATAAACAAGTCCCCAAACTCTCCCGTCTTCACAATGGGGTAGTCCTCGATGCCACCGCGTCGTCGGCAAACCACGGTTACGCCGGGACCTATGATGCTCGAGCATCTAAGTTACGACGGCGCGCTCCTAGAGACGGTGATTAGAGAACTAGAGAGGCACTGCAGCACAGCTGACCACGGCGACGGCTATGTTAGCGTGTTTCGCGTTGGTGGCGAAGCCGTTCTAACGAGCATAAAGACTCACAAGACGATAGAGGTTGCGAGGAAGCAGAAAGGGCTTACCAAGAAGCCAGTCACGCCACCAGTTGAGACAGGGAAAGACCGAGGAAGCCTGGCCACGTGCGCCCGCACCGCGCGGCAGCGCTCCGAGGTGGACACCGATGCGACACCACACCTCCGGTGGAAACCCAGGCCAATCTGACACGAGCACCAGCTGGAGGGGATCAATACGAGTCCAAAAAGACAACCAATGGAGTTTTTACCTTCAGGTCGTGGCTTAACCCCGAACCCCTAGAAACATTGTGGAGAGTGGCGACGGCTTAAGCGGCCCAGCCAAGACCCGACAAGAGCATGGCAGTGCAGGGACATGACTGCACGAGCGAGGGACAGGAGGCGTGTCAGTTAGTGCTCGGATGGAGCCATAAAGGTGTGCCCGTGCGCGGCCACGCGCAAGCAGCAGCGCGGCGTCACGACATGGCAGGCCACGCAACAACGTCGAGATCAGTGCGTGGTAGGTGGGTTGAGAGGCGGAGGGTGAGCGCTACAGCAATCGAGGTGAATCGGAGGGCAGGGAAAATGCCACGATGACCAAGCAACGGCAGCCGCAGCCTCGCCTTGGCCCTACACGTGGCACAACGACTCGACGTGGCTTGGACAGCAAGAGGGTAGGCGAGGTGAGAGACGCATCGCGGCGTCGCCTCGACAGGCAGCACTGGCCTGCAGGGAAAGGCCACGACTAGCCCTGGGCCAAGCCCAGCGCCAGCTGCGCACGCGAGCGAGGCGACCGTGCCCACGGGGCCAAACGAACGAAACGGTGACACGCACGCTTATTAAAGCAGGCCAAAAACTACTTACTAACTCGATGAAGGCACAACCAACTCCATGAACCCAAAGTCGATACTAACACCTAGAGAGCGACCAGAGAGGGAGATAGAGATGTGCCAATGTGGGTTCATCACGCTGAGCGTTGGTTCATGAATGGAACGCCAATAGCATGGTCACAGCGCGTTCTAAGGAAGTTTGGGAAATTTTTAAGAAAACACGTGCCACTCAACACCACTACAACCTATATCATGCTCATGTACTCACTTAGAGGCAACCAATAGTGCAAGAACGTGAAGCTAGTGTTTAAACATTTTAGTTAGAATTTAAATTCTAAAATAGCATTGTCTACTATCCTTTTCAGACTCAGAAAAGGATGAGGGTTCCGTCAGAACTAAACAACCATTAGCACTTTTGTCACAATTTTTAAGAGGCCTAAACCCTATCAATTCCAACCAACAAGTATTTCACGCAATATTTCATACTTCATACTAACCCATAGGAGCAAAATACTTAGGCACTATTGAACTATTTTGCTCAATATAATTCACCAAAAATGACACTTTAACTACAATTTTAACTTCTTGCCGATTCAACGAAAAGTTTTATTTAAATTTCGGATTCGATTTTTGAGCTCCCAAAAACATTAGTTAACAATATTCACTTTCCAAAATTAAAGTTGTATTCTCATCTTCACTATTTGCTCATCACCTTTACATAAGCACCTTACACAAGCCATATTTTATTTTTGTTTACAGAAATTGTTTTCCGTACCGAACAATTAAAACTACTTATTTTATTCTTTTTGTTAGGATTTTCATTTCACATGTGATTTAAAATCTTAAAACTAGAAAACTTATTTTGCTAGATTCCTCTAAGGCCTTAACCTAGGTGCTAAGCAAGCTCGTAACACCCGAGGTGTTACAACTTGAGACTCTGACTTGCGTGGAACACAATTACTCTCTCTGTCTAAAATAAAATCAACTTTTAAAAAGTTTTTTTAGAATTACATAGTACAACGCAAACGTCCACAATACGCACGCACACTCACCCCTATGAACACACATACGCAAACCCTACCTTTATGAGCACATCCGAAGGACTGAGCCGGCAGATCTCGAGATTCACAAAGTCACCGCCATTAAAAGTATAGCGCCGTTAAATCCTGAAATAAATACAGAAAAATGCGAGCATCCGCGTCAAGTCAAGAACTTGAACCCGGGTAGACAGGTTTCACCAAAAGGAACCTAACCAACTGTACAGTACTAAATTAAACTGTTTTGAGCTTCATCAAATTTATAGAGAAGTACATCATCAATATTTGTGAGACCAAATTAGGATCATCATATACATGACGAAATTATATGTTCAGATATGTATTTATTTGGTTGGATATATTGTGTTACTAATTTATATAATGTTAGTCAAACTTAAGATAATTTCATTTAGAGTGATTCTAAGATCATAATTATTTATTTTGGGATGAACGCCGGCGAACCTTTTTGAATTGGAAAAGCTTTCCATTACTCGGCAGTCGTGGCCAAATCGCCGGACACCAAACCCTCCAAACTGCGGAGTACCTAGCAGCATCCGTGGCCAATTAATCAAACAATCTCATCAATCACATAGATGATGACGACAGCTTCTGATTAGAAAATAAAGTGAGGACACATATGTCTTTTGTATTCTCTATTAATCTATCCTATGATTTTTAGAGTGCGCTGCATTACAGGATACATGGAATACGAAATAAGGGACATAACAAGTGTTGAATTTGAACTTAACATGAAAATAGTGGCGGTACATGGTTGAATATGAGCGAATGAAATGAAAGAAGCATGCAATGTGGTGTTGTACACAACGTATCCATCATCAAATTTAATTCAAACACAACATGCAAAGATGACAGCCCTGTTTGGCTCGCTGAAATTTGGCTGCTGCTACTGCTGCTGATTTGTTAAGAGAGAAAAATTATTTGTTGAAAAATACTACTGAAGTAGTGCTGAAAAACAGGGTGGACAACATATGTGTGAGATCATCAATATGTGTGAGAGATCGATTAGAGATGCATCAAGATCAAATGAAATTAGGAATGAAAGATAGATATATGCGTCGTCGTCGGCCGGTCAACACAACATGTATGATGTATGGACCTGGTCCGAGCTGACAGGCGATCAGCATGCATGCACTTGCGCTTTGCCTCTGCCTCGCGCCAACAATAAAGTCGCGTCATGCATGCATCCCTACTTGGGTCCACTTACATATGTATCGAATGCCTACCGTACGGTACGCGTGCCCTGCACTATACGTATTACGCGGGACGTATGTATCTGATCTCTCAGTATTCTGCCGCAAATATATGTATAGCGTAGGGCTATAGGCAGATGGAGATACAACTGTGTACTTATATTCTCCTTAAAAAAATAGAAGCTTGCGCCATGTTCGCTTTGACTTATAAGCCATATTTTTTCAGTCAATGAACAATATTTTTCTCATACAACAAATCAGCCAACAGTACTTTCAGTTATGGCTTATCAGCCAAGCAAATAGGGCATTGAACCTTGTTACATTATCTAAAAAATATTTTATTATTTATGAAAATCGAGTTATATCCATCAAAATATTGCTTTATTGTTGTTATGATAATGTCTAAATAAAATACGAGTGTTGCTGCAGACAACTCGCTCCACCCATATATATATATGAAGCTTGACATTCTGATTGATGTGCTAAGAGCATCTCCAAGAGAGCCTGAAACAGTCCCCAATCCAGGAGTTTTGGTAAGATTAAAAAAACACATCTCCAACAACTCCCAACCCATCTTCTAACCTTTTTGCACTTGGAAAAAATCACCCTATGCGCATAAAGTTACGCGCGCATATCGTCGCGCCAATCTAGAGGTGGAAGGACGTGGGAAAGAAAAAAAAAGTAGGACAAGAGGTTCCTAATGTAAATGTACAAGAGAGAAATAAAGTATAAAAGTGATTAGTGTGATTTAGAAATGGTTTAGGATTTCTGATGTAAAATTACCTTCTATCTTTTAGGCGTGAAATTTTAGAAACTATTAAAGTTGTAGTTTTTTATGTCTTTCAATATATTTTGCTAAGGAATAGAAAACGTGTTTTTGGGATTATTTTTAGATACTGTTGGAGATGCTCTAAGGACGTCCGTCTGTCCAGACGCTGTCGTTGATGGGCCACGACACCAGCCAAACGGCCTAAATCTCCACTTGCATATCCGCTCGCCTCTAACCTTATCTGCTCGTGAGCTCGTCGTCTGTTCCTCTCCATTCACCGCACCACCGTTGCGTTCGCACTGCCGCACGCGTGCTCCAGCGCGACAATGCCACCACAGCACTCTCCACCGCGCGTGCTCCAGCGCGCCACCGCGCCCGACCGGCCGCCAACCTCTCTCTCCACCATGCTCCATCGCCGCCGCGCGCCATTCTTCCTCTCCCCCGGGCCATCCACCCGCCGCGACGTTCTCCACCGCGCCGGACTCCTTCTCCACCGAAGTGGCCTTCTCAACCGGAGTTGCGCGCCACTCCGCGGCATCGAGCTCCGCGTCAGCGTCAAGCTCTATGTCGATGAGCCTCCAATCGTTCAAGTAGCAAGTAGATGTTGCACTAAAAACATATGTTGCAAGCATATGTTTTAAGTGTTTTAGAGGTATGTTGTAAGTGTTTCATATAGATATTGCAAAAATAGATCGGGATGTTGCATATATTACAATGGTAGTACTCGTATATTACATACCTATGTTCCTAATGTTTCATCTATTTTTCAGACGTATGTTGCAAGTGTATTTGCTTGATGTTGCATATGTCTCTTACATATATTGCAAGTGTTTTATCTGGATATTGCATATGTTTGCAATGGATTTCGAGTGTTTTCAGGTGTTTTTGCAATTGTTTTAGACTCATGTTTCAAATATTTCATCTGTCTTTAGATGTATGCCGTAAGTGTTACATCTAGATGTTTTAAAAATAGATCGGGTATTACACATGTTGCAATATAACCCACCTATTGTAGCTACTTGAGGGGGCGCGAGGGTAGAGCGCAGACGCCGCGTGGGGCGGACGCAGGCGTAGGGACTGTGTGGGGTCAGGTGGGTGTAGACGCCGCGTCAAGTCGGTCAAGGCGCAGGTACGAGAGCCTAGTGCAGGCGCAGGCGTCCGAACGCACAAACTTTAGCAACATCGATTTTATTTAGTCACAAAGCGTCGTCGAATGTATAGGTGTAGTGAAAGCATCATCGAATGTATCACTTGATATAAAAAGAGAGATAATGGGCTGTTCCTGTTAGGATCGTGGTGTACCTTTCTGTGTAACCGTAGATCCGGGTAAGGCTCCTCGCCTTAGCGTAGTTAGGCCGCAACAACGTAGATGCCAAGTTCGCCCTGGATGCCGTCTCGCGGACGTCGATGCTCGGCACGGTGGTGAGGAGGCGAGGTGGCAATCCAGTGGACCGGTGGAGACCCTGCAAAGGCGACGGCGGTGTGGTGGGGCATCCCGTCGCTGGCAGCACACTATAGATCGGATTAGAGTTTCTATCGGTGGGATCATGGCGGCTTAGACCAACCTCGTGACTCGAGCCGTGATCCCCACCTATCTTTATATGTGCTGTGCGACAGGGGCCCACCAACCTATTAGGGTTGGGCGCCCCCGATCAGGGCGTAGAGGCAAGGGCCCAATAGGTCGTTGGGCCTATTGGTGGAGATTAACTAACATTCCCCCCCTTGATCTCATTCCATCTTTAAATTTCATATCATTTACTTTTGTTCATTCCATTACAGATTAGTGCATAGAGCATGTCTCATCGTCATGGTCCATTGCTGATAGATTTAACAGCTACAACACACTACTCTGTTCTGAAATAGATACTTATCTTTGGACCTTCTTTTGTCTAGGAATTTTAGGCTTTCCCTTAAACCCATGCTAGCTACATGTTCTCTGAACACGTTAGGTGGTAAGCCTTTTGTAAGCGGATCCACGAGCATCTTTTCTATACTTATATGCTCAAGACTTATGACTTAATCTCAGACTTTATCTATCACAATAATACTCTATGTCAATGTGTTTGGCAGCACCACTTGACTTATGTTGTGAGCATACTGTACTGTCAGATTATAATCGCAGTATAACTTAAGTGGTCTATAGATATCGTCAACCACCTTCAAACTAGGTATGAACTTCTTTAGTCAGTTCACCTGCCCCGTTGCCTCATATCACGCTACAAACTATCATACATTGTGGATGATGTAGTGACGGTTTGCATTTGAGCTTTTCCATGAAATAGCTCCCCTTTTCGAGAGTGAATACTATCCCGTCGTGGATTTTCTATCATCTCTCGCATAATCAAAATCTGAATTTCCCACTATGTGGAGTGAATCAGATCTTCTATACGTCATCATGAGGCATTTCGTTCCTTGCAAATAATGTAAGACTTTCTTTACTAATTTCATTGTTCTGTTCCAGAATTGCTCTATAATCTGCCAAGTAACCCGGTAACAAATCCAAGTCCGGGCGCGTACATACTTGAGCATATTGTAAGCTTCCGATAGCTGAAGCATATGGAACCACTTTCATTTGATTGAGCTCATATTGGTTCCTGGGGCATTGAAAATCCCCATATCTATCGCCCTTGGCTATAGGAGCAGGTGAGGAACTACATTTGTGCATACTGAATTTCTTTAAGATTCTTTCTATGTATGCCTTTTGTGATAGTCCTAATACCCTTTTTCTTCTATCTCGGTGAATCTCGATCCCTAGAACGAACGAGACTTCACCAAGATCTTTCATATCAAGTTTTGAGGACAAAACTTCTTTGTCTCCTGTAGTAGACTGACATCACTACTAGCAAGTAAGATATCATCCACATACAGGACAAGGAAGATAAACTTCCCATTCTTAAACTTTGCATAGATACAATTGTCCTCTATATTCTCTTTAAAACCCAAAATTCTTTATTGTCTTATTAAACTTCAAGTACCACTGTCTTGAAGCTTGTTTTAATCCATAAATGGATTTCTTTAGGTGGCATCCCATTTGTTCTTTTCCTTCCATGACAAAACCTTTCGGTTGTGCCACATAAACATTTTCCTCCAAGTTTTCGTTGAGAAATGCCATCTTTACATCCATCTGATGTAATTCTAAATCGTAATGTGCCATTAATGCCATTATGATTCTGAAGGAAACTTTACATGAGACTGCAGAAAATGTCTCATTGTAATCAATCCCTTCTCTTTGCATTAAGCCTTTTGCCACAAGTCGCGCTTTATATCTTTCTATATTCTCTTGAGAGTCAAGTTTTGTTTTGTAGACCCATTTACAGTCTACTGTTTTAGCTCCTTTAGGAATTATATCCAAATCCCAAACTTTATTGATATTCATTGATTTCATTTCATCTTCCATGGCCTCAAGCCACTTTGATGAATGATCACTACTCATGGCTTCTTCAAACGAGGTGGGATCATCCTCCATTTGAAATTCCTTAGTGTTGTACACTTCATAATCAGCAGGAATAGCTAATTTTCTAACTTTTTGAGACCTTCTACGGGCCTTCACATTTGGCACATCTTCTATTTGAGGCTGTTGTAGCTCCCCCTCATGTGTGGCAATAGGTTCTAGAGGATCCTAAAGAATAGGTTCCCCATCATCATTCATTGTTGCCACAGATGAGATAACAATAGGTGCTGGCACCACAGTATCTAGCATTGTCGGTGCAGCGACAACAGGTAGTGAGAAAAATGGCTCATGAATCATTGGAGTGGGCACATACACCCGCTTCACTTCAAGGTCAATTTCTCGAGCTACCATGCTCCCCCTCATCAATTCATCCTCTAGGAAGACTGCGTGTCTCATTTCCACAAACTTTGTATATCTCTCTAGACAGTAGAAAACAAAAAACATTTGACTTTTCTGGGTAGCCAAACAAATGGCAACTTACTGTTTTGGGATCTAACTTTCCAATGTTTGGGTTAAATACTTTAGCCTCAGCAGGGCTACCCCACACACTTAAGTGTTTAGTGAGGGTACTCTTCCTGTTCATAACTCATACGGTGTTTTGGGCATCGACTTACTTTATACTCTATTGAGAATATGAATGTCGGTTTTTAACGCCTCCATTCACAGGCTCAACTGTAAGGTGGAGTAACTTATCATACTGCCCACCATATCCATTAGGGTATGATTGAGTCTTTTAGCTACTCTATTCTGCTAAGGTTTGCCCAGTGTAGAATACTGGGCTACTATGCCATTCTTTTAGGGTACGCCGACCGTAGTACTCCCCCATGGCCAGACCTGACTATCTTAATCTTTAATATCTTAAATTTATCCAATGCTTCTGTTCTTTCTTTGATTGGATAAATGTAGCCATAATAGGAGTAATTATTTGTGAATGTTATGAACGAATCATAACCATCCACACTCTTTACAGGAAAATGACCACAGATGTCTGTGTGAATAATCTATAAAATTCCTGCGCTTCGTTTGTCATCTTTCTTTACATACTTTCCTTTTATGCATTCTGAGAGCTCTAATGGAGGAAGAATATTATTCTTAACTAGTCTTTCTATTCTCCCCTTCGAAATATGGCCTAAACAACAGTGCCATAATTTCGACGATGCATCATGAGCTCTCTTATGCCATCATTATCAGAGTAACACTTTGTCACCAGTTGCTTTATCAGCTGGGTAGCATATGTCTTTGAAAAGCCAGTAAACTGACTCTTTATTCTATCGAGGTACTCGGTGACCGTGTCACACTCTGGGATTGAGCCCACAATTACAGGCTCAATCGTGTTCTTTATCACAGCCAAACATTTCTTGTTGGAAGTGACACACTTTCTATGCTCAAGGGCATATAACATCTTTCAGGATTCAAAATCCCTCCCTTTAGTTGCCCAAACGGCATCAGCCTCGTTTGTCTCCCTCACCGGTGCCACAGACTCAGTGGAACACGGTGAGATGACTACCCAGTTCACCTTAGACAAGATGAAAACCAGGACAAACCTTTTCTTAACATAAAAATAACACCATTGATTTCAACGTTGGTCAAAATCAAAACATATAACTGTTCATATACACTAATTCTACATCACCGTTGTGCAGAAATAGAATTAATGCATAAATCATTAACTTTTACAACTGTTCTCATATACTAATTCTACATCACCGTTGGGCAGAAGTAAAATTAATGCATAAATCATTAAAATTATGATATTGTTATTAACAACGTTGGTCAGAAAATAACAACATCATAATCATGTCAAATCTCTTTTTCTCTAATTAAATACCACATTCGTTCAAAATAACTGGAGAATAAATAATTTCTTTAGCAGCGGAAAAACTTTCTTTTTCTCCAATTAAATATCACGTTGGTACAAATTAACTAGAGAATAAACCATTTCTTTAGTAGTGGAAAACGTATACTCAATTTCTTCAATTTTATCCACAGGGAAAAGTTACTTTTTCTATTTTATTTAAGCCATTAATCAATTTCTAGGAAATAAAACCTTTACTGGAAAATGAAAAACAAAAAATGACTCAAATGCTCACTATTCTTTCGGCTCGGCCGTCAAAACAGCCCAGCCCATCTGCCTTGCGCGACGCCCGGTCGCACCCAGGCCACAACCTGGGCCTGGGCCGGCAAAGCCGCTCGGCCACGCGCGCTCGCCTGGGCCGCATCGCTGGCCCGTTCAATCTCGGTCGTCCGATGGAGATCGACAGCTGCGCGTCGATTTCGCGCGAACAAAACCACGACCGCGGCCTCCGACCGGAAACCCTAGGCCATTCGCACTCTCTGCTTCTCTCTCTTCTTCGTCGCTCTCTCCTCTCTCTACATCAGCGCAACCAGCAGCGACTGAGTGAGACGAGTAGTGAAACGGTGGACGCAGCGAGCGAGCGACAGCCATGGCGCCGTCGCTGGCCCCATCGCCGGCACGCGTGCTCCCCAACGGGTGAGCATGCCGCCGTCGAGCGGCCTTAGCCACGGCGCCCCCTTGGCCGAGCCCGGCTGAAACATCTCCCCCCCGGCTCGGCCCTCTTCTCCCGCACCAGCGAAGGGTTCGCCCGGTGCACGACGAGGTCTCTTTCCATTCTCTTCCTTTTCTTCTTCCCCTTCAGAATTGAGTTATTCTTCTCTTTTCCGAACTGGTGTGGGGAATTAGGGTTTGGATCTTCTTTTGATCGGTTCTTTTCTATTTATACCGAATCTTTCTCTTCCCCTTCTTCATGCTAGTTAGGGTTAGGGTTCAGTTGAACCCTATTCGTGTTTTCTTTTGGTTTGATTCAAGATCTCCAATTTGGGTTTTCTTTTGGTTTGATTCGAGATCTGCGAGATTATCCCCTTCCCCTCTTCCCCTTCTTTTCTTTTGAATCTGCTTCTTTCTACAGATTCAACCGATTGGGGTACTAGGGTTAGGGTTTCAGGATTTGCACTTTTCTTTTGATTTCTTTTCTTTTTGGAGTTCATCCGAATCGCTTCCCTTCCCCTTCTTCATGCGGGTTAGGGTTAGGGTTCGGTTGAACCTTTTCTTTTGATTTCTTTTCACGGTTTTGATTCCGATTGGGATGAGGATGGGTTAGTTCATCTGAATCGGGTTCATTGTTGTTCTTCCCCTTCACCTAGTTAGGGTTAGGGTTGGGGAATCACTGTTCTTCTTTCCTTTTACTCCTTTCCTCAGATCCGAACTAGATCTATTCTGTTCTTGTCGTGCGCCGGTGAGAACAGCGGTGCGGCATCTTTTCCCCGCGTGGTGGCGGTGGTGACCGGGGTTCCAGTGATGTCCGCCACCCCCGGTCCCTTTTCTCTTTGCTTTTATCCGGTTAGGGTTAGGGTTACACACTGGCAACCTGGCTCTGTTACCATTGTTAGGATCGTGGTGTACCTTTCTGTGTAACCATAGATCCGGGTAAGGCTCCTCGCCTTAGCGTAGTTAGGCCGCAGCAACGTAGACGCCAAGTTCGCCCTGGATGCCGCCTCGCGGACGTCGGTGCTCGGCACGGTGGTGAGAAGGCGAGGTGGCAATCCAGTGGACCGGTGGAGACCCTGCAGAGGCGACAGCGGTGTGGTGGGGCATCTCGTCGCTGGCAGCATACCGTAGATCGGATTAGAGTTTCTATCGGTGGGATCATGGTGGCTCAAACCAACCTCGTGACTTGAGCCGTGATCCCCACCTATTTTTATATGTGCTGTGCAACAGGGGCCTACCAACCTATTAGGGTTGGACGCCCCCGATCAAGGCGCAGAGATAAGAATCCAATAGGTCATTGGGCCTATTGGTGGAGATCGACTAACAGTTCCATCCATTATCCATCGTCGACTAAAACAGCCCAGCCCATAAACTCGTACGGCCTGGCCCATCAGAAGAGAAGAGAGCTGAGCTGGCAATCCTCCCTCCCTTCCCCACTGTCAGTGTCAGTTCTTGTGCTTTTTTCCCTTGAAAAGAAAAACTGCCACTGCCAGTCAGTTCTTCTTCCTTCTTCGCCAGCGGTGGCTGCTCTCTCTGACTCTGAGGCGGCCCGGCCCCGGACCGACGATCGAGACGCCGGCAGCCAGCGGTGAAGCTAGCTCCGTCGACGATTTGAGATTTCCTTCCCGGTGCCCATAAACTCGTCTGCACTCGCACGTGCGCCATTGGTGGCCAAGCTCCCGGATCGACTCTTTGCATGCAGCAGTGCCACCCACCATGCCCATTTCCTCCTCAGCTTTCTTACCAGTGTAGATGTCCTGCCATTGCCGAGGAGAAAGCTGGTTTCAGGACTTCAGAGGGACGCAGAAAGCTGGGCCATTTGCTCACGCAAGCCCTGTAGATTTGCGTATCTGATCTCAAATGTGCTTCCAGATATTTCTTTCCGTTTTTTGTTTGATATAAGAAATGGAGATTTCTAAGCTTGTGCCATAAAGCATGAGTAGTAGTAACATAAAATAAAATACTCTCTTGAAAATCTATACTACAACTAGAATGCATTAATTAATTAATTGCCATAACATCCACTACCCATATAAGAACAAAACACATTCTTTCTTTTTTTATTGTGTTCGGCTGGTGCCCTTTGATAATTCAACAGTGTTCAGACTAGCCGAACGCGCTGAAACAGAAGATCATACTGTAGCCGGAGCATCGAACCTTCCCTTTGCAATGAGGAGGAAGAGGGCGGCGTCCCTTTCGCCGGCGCCAGCGTCGTCGTACGCGAGCGCAATGCGGCGCCTCCGCCTGCGCCTCCCTCTCCTCCTTCTCTTCACGATCGCGGCCGTCCTCTGCCTCCTCTTCTTGCCCTCCCGGCGGTCCCCGCCGCCGGAACCGCCGCTCCCCTGCGGCGCGGCGCCGTCCGACTCGACGGCGGGGCGGTGGGTGCCGACCCCGGAGCCCGTGCCGGCGCCGCTCTACACCGCGTCCTGCCCGTTCCACCGGGGCTCCTACAACTGCCTCCGCAACGGCCGGCCGCCGCTGGCCCCGCTCTCCTGGGCGCCCGCGCGCTGCGCCGGCGGCACCGGCGTCGTCCCGAGGATCGACCCCGCGGCGTTCCTCACCGCCGCCAGCGGCCGCCGCGTCGGCCTCGTCGGCGACTCGCTGTCCGAGAACCTCGCCGTCGCGCTGCTCTGCGCGCTCCACTCCGCCGACCCCGACGCGCGCAGGTGGAAGCGCCGCGGCGCCTGGCGCGGAGGGTACTTCCCCCGGGCGGACGTCACCGTCGCCTTCCACCGCGCCGTGCTGCTCGCCAAGTACACGTGAGTCAGTGCTTGTCTGCTTGCTTGCTCCTCAACGCTGTTGCTTTCTTTCTTCCTGCATCTGGTTTGTTTAGACAGCAATCTTTTTCACTTTTTGTGATCAAATATGAAGATTTAAGAATTTGCAAAATAGAATCATGAAGCTCACATGGTGGTAACTAATGATACAAAAGGTGGCAGCCAGTGGAGAACCCGGAGGAAATTCAGAAGGATGGGAAAAAAGGGATTTACAGAGTGGATGTGGACATTCCTGCTGATGAATGGATAAACGTCACAAAGTTCTATGATGTGCTAATTTTCAACACCGGGCACTGGTGAGATTGCTCTTCCCAAACTTGCAGGTTTTCTTTTCCTTTTTATGTTGGGCCATAGTTTGTCCATGAGTAATGTTCCTATTGTAATGCTTGACACATTTGTCCATAATAATCACAGGTGGGGGACATACAAATTCCCAAAAGAGACCCCCCTTGTTTTCTACAAAGATGGAAAGCCGATCGAGCCTCCGCTCAGCATTCCGGACGGCCTGAAACTAGTCCTCAAAACCATGGCGTCTTACATCGACAGGGAGGCCCCGAGCACGACGCTGAAGCTATGGCGCACGCAGTCGCCTCGGCACTTCCATGGCGGCGGGTGGGATCACAACGGCAGCTGCGTAACCGACAGACTCCTCAAAGAGCACGAGGTACCATTACTACCATTCTGAATTTCTGATTCCTGACTGACGGGGACATCATCAGCTAGCTGCTGTTTCAGTTCCAATCCTGCATTTCAAAATGGTGAATTTTTTGTTTGACTCATCTTGGTGGGTGCAGCTAGACTCTTGGTTTGATCCGCGGTTCGGAGGCGTGAACAAGGACGCGAGGACGGTGAATTCAGTGATCCAAGAAGCGCTGGCAGGGTCTGGGATCCGGCTGGTGAACCTGACGTACATGAGCGAGTTCAGAGCCGACGCCCATCCGGCGACCTGGCTGGGGAAGAAGGACGCGGTGGCTGTGTATGGGCAGGACTGCATGCACTGGTGCGTGCCTGGCGTGCCGGACACTTGGGTCGACATCTTGGCGGCACAAATCTTGCATTACTTCAAGCAGCTGGGGAAACGCTGACGCATGGTTGCTTTTCAGTGAACGAAGTTGTGATCACCGGCTCGATCTGCCGTCACTGCTTTGCAAGTGTGGTTTCTTTCAAAACGAAAAGCTAGCCCAAGGTGATAGACTGATAGCTGAAGAAATATGATTTTAGTGCTAGAGACGAAAACGGTCGAAAACGATCCGAACGAGTCGTAAACCGTTCTCGTTCATATTTTTCCCCAAAATTGAAATCGAATATGATATCACAGAAAAGATATAGTACTGTTTGGTTTTATAAAACTCTGTTTGGTTACATGCAGCAATGTACAAGATATAGTACTGTTTGTTTGGTTGCCTATACACACGCAAGATTTTGGTTACCTCATGCAAGAGGGGTGACAAGACCTCCTACTATCCAATGCCAAGTACATTTCATAGCTGGGAACTCCTCCCTGAAAGCGAGGGATTATGCGGCAATAATAGACTGATTCTGATGGAGCATATTATTATAGAAGAACTGTCACAGCCAGTAGGATGACATGCCCATGAATCTAATCTACCACACGCACACGGTCAAAGGCCGGCGGTGAGAACACACGCAAGGGCCCAAGGACCAATTCAAATCTGCCTGCCTGCCTAACAGGCCCTACAATTACAGTGCAGTCCACTTGCTGCGACACCCTGCCTGGTGCCCAAAGATTAGATGCACCAACCAGTTAACTGAAGAATCTGCTGTTTACTCCAGCCCTGTACAGCTGCATGGACTCAGGGCCACGGGTAGAGGGCTTAATCTCAGTGTTTGCAGGTCGCCTTCCTTTGCCTTTTTCTTCCCACCAGAAAGAGAATCTGCCTGGAGCTTACCTTCCCGGATTATAACGAGAAAGACAGATGGGCCTGGCACCAAGGATGTCATTTTCGCTCGAACTTATCAGCCCGATTTATCAACCATGATACAATGATTTTCTCTCACAACAAAAAAACATCAACCAGTTTATCAGCCGCAAAAATCATCAGCCATCTACAGGTACTAGGCAGCAATCGAAGATAGAATGGACCTAGTGAACTTAGCTATACTAACTTGTGAGCTTCGACATCATAGATTAGAGAAGCTAGATCACTGGCAACACTGTAAACACAGAGGATATACCTGCAAATACGAACATAGAGGTGGAACAAGTAAAATATAAAGGAAGGAATAATATAGACATGACACGATAGTAATTAATATCGACACTCACGTGTTTGTATGTTAGCATTGAGCAGAGAGTTTGTATATCTTTGTATTTAGGAGTCAAACCAGCACGGACAACATTGTCTGAAGTGACCATACATTTTGTAAGGAAAAATGGACCCTACGTTTATTTATTTTGGATTTTGGTGTTTGATGGTCAACACAATTAAATTGGACTAATGAATTTATAAATAATTATTTTGCTGTTCAATAAGGTGCAAGACGTGACTTGGACGAAGGCGATGTGACGATCCAATGATCAACACCTCAAGAAGACATGTGAAGATGCATAGAAGACATACAAGGTCAAGCAAGGTCAAGCAAAGTGAAGCACGAAGATTGGAACCAAGCCGGACGCTCCAATCAAGTGCTAGGCAACAACAGGCGTCGGCAGCTGTGGCCGGACGCTGAGCAGCAGTGATCGGACGTTGAGCGAAGCAGTGATCGGACGCATCGGTGACACTGTTCATCGTCACGGCAATATTTTCAGCGTGACCGAACGCAGCGGCACTGGACGACCAGACGCACGAAGTGCAGCGTCCGATCATTTCCAGAGAGGTTCCAGAGCGGCGCAGTTGTGACCGGACGTGTCCGGTGGCATGTGACCGGACGCCATCAGCGTCCGATCAGTTGATCGCGCCGAAGATCAAGTGACCGTTGTGAGTGACCGGACGTCGGCGGATGATCGACCGGACGCAGGAACTGCAGCGTCCGATCGAGTCTAGAGCGGTGCCAGCGTGACCGAAAGCGTCCGATCGACAGTGACCGGACTCGGCCAGAGTCCGATCAACGCGCGCGCTCCAACGGTCGGGACAACCGAACGCGTCTGGTCAGGACGACAGCAGCGTCCGGTCAGTAGCAGAAAAGTGAGTTTTGTCCCCAACGGCTACTTTCTCAGTGGGGCTTATAAATAGACCCTCCAACCGGCCATTTGAGTAGTGTGGAGCTGAGAAAACATACCAAGGGTGTTGTTACACTATTTTAGTAATCTCCACTTGTATAGTGCTTAGTGATTTACTAGGTGATTAGCGTAGCTGCTTTGCGAAGTGCTTAGATTGATTAGACCACCGCTTATGTGCTTGCTCTAGGTTTAGGCCTAGTGTTTAGTGAGGTTTGGATACCTCTTATCGTTCGGTGCTTGCACGCACCATTGTTGTACATCGGAGGGGCTTGTAGTCTTACGAGATCACACCAACCACGTTTATAGTGTGGTCGCAACCGTGTACCAAAGGGAACAAAGCCCGCGGCAGTTCAGCCGGAAGCTTGATAGTGAAGACAACGGGGAGCGGTCCAGGAGAGGCTTGTCGGAAGGCACACCAGAGACCCACTTGCGCGTGGGGAAGGCCTAGAGCTATCCATGGAGTTACCCGATAGGGAGCTTGGCCCTTGCGAAGGATTCCTTGCGAGGGGCTCCAATGAGGACTAGGGGGAAGCTTACGCGCTTCTTGATACCTCGGTAAAAATACCAGAGTCATCGACGGGAGTTTGCATATCTCTACCTTACTCTTTAACTTTCGCATTTATATTATTTACATAACTCCTTTTGCGGTAGAGATAGCAACACACTAGCAAAATCGTAGTTGCACATTTAGATAGTTTATCTTTTGCATAGGTTTTGCTAAGAATAGAAAAAGAGGTCATAGTTTAGAGTTAGACTTTTAAGTTGCCTAATTCACCCTCCCTGTTAGGCATCATGGTCCTCTTTCAATTGGTATCAGAGCCGGTTGGCTCAATTGGACCTTTGGCTTCACCGCTGTTGAGCCGACGCTATTTAGAGTGGTTGTGATAGATACCTTTAGGCCTCCGTACTTTGACGGCACTAACTTCACCTACTATAAAGCTAGAATGGCTTGTCACCTTGAGGGGGTAGATTTGGGTGTTTGGAGAGTCAATCGTGATGGGATGAAACCCATTAAGAATCCCGATAAATCCACAAAGAGTGAAGAAAAAGAAATTCATTTCAATGCTAGAGCTAAAAATTGCTTGTTTGAATCTTTTAGCACGGATGTGTTTAACCAAGTGTTCACTTTAAATACGGCACATGAAATTTGGTCAAAACTCCAAGAGCTCCATGACGGCACAACTAATATACGTGAGCAAAAATATTGTCTAGCTAAACAAAATTATGATTCCTTTAAAATGAATGATGATGAGCTTGTTCGTGATATGTATTCTTGTTTGAATCTAATTATCAATGAGCTCCATTCAATAGGATTAACAAAGCTAGATGATGCGGACGTCATGAGGAAGATCATCTTCGTGCTTCCACAAAAGAAATATGCAAGCATCATCACCATCCTTCATAATATGGAGGACTTGAGCACCATGACCCCGGCCATAGTCATTGGCAAGATAGCGACATTTGAAATGTCACGCAAGATGGGTCCAGAAGAAGCCTCTTCATCAAGCAAAGGCAAAACTCTCACATGTAGTGAGAAAAAAAGATGAAGGGCAAGCAAGTTGAGACAATCTCAAGCTCAAGCTCCTCAGGTAAAGATGAAGAAGAAGATGAGAATGATGACGATGAAGAATCAA